>NW_006438979.1:194980-202383 GCF_000325575.1 Pteropus alecto
TTTCCCCGCTCAGCCACCGACAGGCGCTTAGACTTAAACAAAATACCTGAAACCATAACAGTTCTCGATGATAAAATAGAGAAAAACTCCTTGACCTTGGTCTTGGTGACAAGCCTTTGGCTGTGCCACCAAAAGCACAGGTAACAAAAACAGAAATGAATGAGTAGGACTGCATCAGTCATCAAATTCTCAGGAGACAGAATTAGCTGTGGAACGTAGCTGACTGGTTTTTGTTTGAAGATACTGATTTCATACCTCCTTGTGATGATCATAAAACCTTCACCGAATCTGACAGGTAAAAAAAAAAAGCGAACGTCGGGTTTTCTGTCTCTGTGGATTTGCCCGTTCTGGACATTCCTTATGAATGGAATCACACGCCACGCGGCCTCTTGCGTCCGGCTTCTTCCAGTGACCACCGTGGCTGGAGGTTCATCCACGTCACATTCAGTTTTGGTTGACCGAGCCGGGTTTCCAGCCATCGGCTTTCTGCCTTCTGCTGTGCATCTACCCGGGCAGAAGACGGATAGACACCTGTTGCCTTTGCCGCTCTTAGCCATTCTCATCGTCTCTATGACCGAAAGAGTCATGCCATTCATATTCATAATATCTATCGTGTTCTTAAAACACTTGAATTATGATAAAAAAAAAAAAAACCAAACAAACAAAAAACAAAAAAGAAACCAAAAAAAAACCAAAAAACAAAAAACAAAAGAAAACAAACAAAAAAAAAACCACACACACACATCACCTTTAGTTTCTGGTATAATCATCCCTCTTACTACCCCGTTCAAAGCCCACTGCCTGCCTATCATCTCATGGGATGGGACTTACACAGAAATGTGCTTCTGGAACGTCGATAATCACGTTTTGTAAGACACAAAGCCGGAAGGAGTTTGCAAGCGGAAGACAGCACAGAGCCGGGCAGAAACGGACCTGCGGCATGGAGGCTGTAACTGTCCTTCATTTATCCACCGCTGGGGCCTCGGTCTCAATTACATTCCCCAGCGCTCACGAGCTAAATGACAAATAGCAGATTTGCAGCTACGGTCGACCATCTGACTCTGAAGCGGGGCTGCGAGGTAACGCGTTCCCTTCTGTGACTCATCTTCTGATAAACGGCCCGTTTGGAACAAAGTTCTTATCTCGTTGGCAGAGGCCAGACAGTATCCAGAAATGAATAGAAGAATTTGGGGGCGGGGCTTCCGGACAAACCCATTGTCCCCAGCTCAGGCCGTATCCATGGCGAGCCCTCTCTGCAAAATGACATATGAAACCACAGCCAGATGAGTAGCAGTGTCCTGGGTCGGCGCCCGACACACCATTCTCATAAACGCATCATCGTGAGACAAATATTGTTTCCTGAAAACGCACGTTGGGATGCCATCTATGGGGACTTGGGGCAGACGCGTAAAGCCCTGCTGTCTATCTTTAACAGGTGAGCGTGTGATTGTATGCAACAGACGGCGACTCGATGCTTCTTGGCCTCACCATTCGTTGGTCCCGTAATCTATTCCTAAAACGTTTCCATAACAACGCAGTCAGAGTCATGAGCCACATACAGGTGTCGCCCGTGAAGTGATTCCCCCCCGTGGTCCCCTTTCACTTATGGCCAGTGTCCGGGCTGAATGCAGTCCGCTTAGTGACTGCTGCCGAGACACGGTGCTTCATGCCCCCCGTCCTTCCGTCCCTAGATGTCAACTCCTTGACAACACAGATCAGAGGATACACGTAGGTGTCCCTCCCTGTGGACACCCCAGGATAGATGTCTCTCACCGGCACAATACACACTCGTCACACTAGAAATAAGGACAACCGCTGACTTTGGGACCTCAGCGGAGATGCGAGCCTCAGCTTTCTCTCCGGGTCCGCAGTTGGGGACAGACCTCCTGATTTCCCATAGAACAGGCTTACATATTTGGGGGAGACAGTCTAAGCAGAGTGGACCTCAAAGCTTCATAAGTTGATCAAATTATACCAGATCGTTTTACAAAGATTGTGTTAGGAGTTGAATTGTGCCCCCTCCAAAAAAACCCAAATTATTTCTTTCGTTCCTCTCAAAAAATGCAAAAGAAGCAAGTAAGGAGAGTCCCCAGGTGCGAGAGGGACTCTGCTGATGCCGTGGTGGCAGGCGTGTAGTCCCCAGACCTGCGAGACAGCCCGTTTCTACGGCTGCTCTGCTGCTGCAAGCCACCAGCTCACGCTGCTTTGTCACGGCCACCCCGGGAAACTAGACAGTGATGAGAAAAAGAGGAAGTTAAGTGCACACACACCCGGCTGAGTGTGAATTTGCACATCAGACGCCGAAGATGTGGACGCCCCGAGTCCTGCCTTCAGGTGGTATCGCGTTTCCTCTTGGCTGAGCCTCGATGTGCGTCTCGGAATGACAGTCCCATGGCCTCCCAGGAGTGGGGTCTTTCCCCACTTAGAACCCCCGGCCCCCGAACAGATCGAGGATTCTGATCTATTCCATATCCCGTAGCATTTTGTGGATGTCGCTGAGAGGGTAGCTCTCGGTGGCTTCTGTGTCCCGCCTCTGCATCTGACTCCTCAGCCCACGGTGCCGGTCGCAGAAGTCATTCTCCTGGGTCCCAGCCTCGCAATTCAGTGGGACATCCCCGATGACAGCATCCGTTCGCCCTTCGAGTCTGTCAAATGGCACTTGGGACAGTTCCTTGAATTCTACAACTGTTTCGACTGAATCCATCCCGTCTCAAATTGCGATCAGGCTTAGGCTGAGGAGAAAAATACAAATAATCAAGCAAACAAACAAACAAACAAACACACACCTATTTTCTATCAATAAGTACCTTAAATGAAAAAAGAATGAAATGCTCCAACCAAAAGATACAGCGTGGCTGGAAGGATAGGAAAACAAGACCCCTACGTAGGAGAAGGAAGGAGATGGAGAAAGATCTTGCTTTGACGGAGCTAGAAGCTGTTTAAGTCAGACAGAGAAACGTAAACACTATATGAATCTAAGGACTAAAAAGAACAAATATAGTAGACAATTCGGTGTCAAACAGAGGGGAGGGGAGTTTGGGAAGCTGGCAAATGGGGTGAAAGGTTCAAGAAGTTCAGATCAGTAGCTGACGGTTGGTCACGGGGGTGGGGAGCACGGCGGAGGGAATGCGGTCAGCGTGAATATGATGTCGGGTGCAGGGCCAAGGGAGGGAGGGAGCAATTGGGGGGATCGTTTTATGAACTATAGAGATGTCTAACCAATGTCCTCTATACTGGAAACTAAGTTTAAAAATTTTTAAACATGCACCTATTTTAACACCGACAGTTACTTCTCAGAACGTGGGGCCAGGAGACACTTGCGTGTCTGAGGTCACAGCCCGTCATTCCATCCGGCCGTGAGCCTAGGCGTTGATGGCCTCTAGCTTTCAGGTCCTGTTTCGAATTATTCTGTCCGCTAATGTCCACCACCGCCCCGTGTCCTCAGCCGCGGGCTTTGCGGGGTGAAATCCTGGGAGAAAAGAGACAGGGTATTCTCCGAAAACGGTGACTGGAACCAAAGCCGAGGACACTGGCACGGGCTGAACTGTGTCCCCAGAAGCATGTTTAAGCCCTAAACCCAAGGTGGCCTTATACGGAAATAGGTCTTTGCAGAGATAACCAGTTAAGGTGAGCTCGCCCCTTCATTAGGATGGCTTGTAGTTGAATGACCAATGACCTCATAAAGACACCAAAATGTGGGCGCAGAGAGACACAGAGCCTGGGATGCAGATGGTATCGATGTGACCATAGGCCGTGGGACCCCCAGGATTGCTGGCAGCCCCCCGAGGCTGGGGACAGGCCTGGACACGCTGGAAGTAAGGACAACCACTGACCTTGGAACCTCAGAAGGAACCAGCCTTGGCCTCACCGTGACCTCGGACTCCTGGTGTTCAGACCCGAGAAACGGTTCGCCTCTGCTTCCCTTGAAGACGCCGGGGTTCTGAGGATATGTTACAGAGGGCTGAGGAATCCTTTCCAGGTGGCGCTGGAAAGTTTTAGGTGGCCGGAAATAAAACGCACTGATGTCAAATGCTTTGTTCGCAGAAAGGATTTTTTTAAATGAGGGGGGTGTGTGTGTTTACGGGTAAACAAAAGTGAAATGAGCTAAGGAGAGAAAGCCGAGATCGCCTTGCCTTGGGTTCAATATATTAACGAAACACAGTTAAGTATCTCAGAAGTAAGAACTTATATGCGTGTCCGCCACACAGAGATGACGGAAAGCCCAACGTTTCTGCGCGATGTCACTGTCTCTGGGAGAGAAGGGCAGACACGAAATCCAGGTTTGCTTTGAGCACGTTTTGACGCTTCTCATGTGTGTGACCTGGGCTATGCCCCCTCCCCTAAAATGACCACGGTAGCGTCCTGACGTCTCAAGGGCTGACTTCTCTAAGTTCCCTGAAAAACATCACTGAGAATAAAATAGTGTGCTAAGCCACTTGGAATTATTTTGATGTACTCTTTCTAGGGAAAAAAAAAAAGATATAAAACACTTTCCTCACTCTTTGAAAGCAGGATGAAGAAGTCCACTAAAGAACAGTTCTGTGCATAAATAAGTATTTTAAAAAATGTGGCTGATGTTAAATGTGACCGTAAGGAGTCCTGTGGATTTCTGACAATGACCTTCACGGTGATGCAGAAATCACTTTGGAGCGATGCCGAAAACGAACCAAGGCAGCAGGCGTCGATACAAGCAACAATTTAATTGAAACGAAATAGAAGGCACAATTCTGGTGAGAAAGGCTTTTGTGGCATTTCATCTACTCTGATTAAGCGTCTAAATGGTTTAACTCGATGGTAAAATTGTCCACTTCGCTGGGTCCAGGGACAGATGCCCTGGGAAGCTGTGGTGGCCTCCGAGTCCATGAGTCTTTCAGCTGCTGAATTTGCAAATGGGCAATGAAATAACACGAATGGAGGGATGGTCCAAACATGAGTAACAGGAAAGAGCTGTCTGTCCATCTGCGCATCTATCATCCATCCATCCATCCATCTATCTATCCATCCATCCATCCATCCATCTATCTATCTATCTATCTATCTATCTATCTATCTATCTATCTATCTATCTATCATCTATCTATCTATCTATCTACCAATCTATCATCTATCTTTTGCTCATGTATTTATCTATCATCTATCTATCTATGTATCTATCTATGCATCTATCTATCTATCTATCTATCTATCTATCTATCTATCTATCTATCTACTATCAATCTATCTATCATCTATCTATCTATCTGTCTGTCTATCTATCCATGTATCTATCATCTGTCTATCATCCAGGTATTTACAATGAGATTTTATTCAGCCATAAAAACAGAGGAAATCCTGCCATTTGCAACCACAGAAATGAAGCCAGAGGGTATTATGCCGAGTGAGAGAAGTCAGACAGAGAAAGACAAATACCATTTGATCTCACTTATATGAGACACCCTATAACAAAACCAACAACAGCTAAAACCAAGCTCGCAGATACAGGGAACACCTCAAGGTAACAGAATGTTATATGTCAATTATATCTCCGTAATGCTGGGAAAAATAATAAAAAAAGAAAGAAAGAAAGAAAGAAAGAAATTCTGGTGTCCTCAGAAATACATCAAAGATCTTTTGCTATATAATGGCCCTATCCAAAAAAAAAAAAAAAAAAAATGACAGGTTCTGTGCTTTGAAATTACGAGCTCATTTTCTTCCATTCTACCCCCGTATTTGGTGTTTTCCTTGGGGTAGGGGTTGTATCGTTCATATATTCATGGAGTTCCATGTGCTGAGCAATTTTTACACATCATTTTGTTGCGTCCTCGTCTCCTGTAGCAATGGGTGTGCTCTGCCCGCCTCACAGGTGCAGACTGAGGTGTGAGAGAAGCAGGCACAGCCTGGAACCCTGACAGGGCTTAGTGGGGGGATTGGCACGTGCGGGCAGGTCGCACTTGGCGAGACAGAAGCCCCTGTTGGTCCTGGGGGTGGGGTCACATGTGGGGCCCATGTGACGACAGAAAGGCAAATATTATTTCACAGTAAACACAGAGGTTCTGGGGACCCACGATATTACTGGGATAATCCCCTGGATGGGCAAACAGACACCTTTTCTTTAAAAAAAAGGATTAAATCCTGTCCATTTTTAACCTCGGGTATTTAGATCATCCCTCCCAGAGCTTGATTCAGAGTCTGAAAGTGGGCTGATGGAAGATGACATGTTGGCAGTCATTCTTAAAGTGACAGACTGTCGTTGCCGAAAAACGCATTTGCCAAGCCGTAGCAATGTCATGTTTTGTCATTTCACAAGGTGACATCTCTATGCGCAGTTTATTGCTCATAAAGATGTTGGTGCTTCAGGGCTGGCTGAAGGCGAGACTGGTCCTGATGACAGATGTATGTGGGCTCGAAAGCACACGCACACACGTGGACACACACGCGCGTGGACGCGCACACACACTCCTCTGTGCACGCACGGCTCAGTGTCTGCAGGGAGGCAAAGCTCTCCCCAACCAGGAGGGAAAGATGACTGAGGTGATAAGGTGATTCAGACATCTTCAAGGCAGCATTTGGCAGATCGAAAGGAAAGCCCCCTTCACGGTTGTCACTGACACCGCCCTCGCCACGAGAAGCAAAGCGGGGCCATCCGGCATCGGAACACAGTGCTGCCCCTGGAAGGAATTACACATCCTGGGGCTCGTGGCTCTTTCCCGTCCCCTTTTTGAAACATGTGATGTCTGTTTTGAATATTTTCTTCTAAAAAATTCTTAGGCTGTGGCTACGTTTAAATATCTGGTTCTTCTCACTGGTAACTAGTGAGGGAGGCCATTTCTTCTCAGCCCGTCCCCAACCAGCTTGAGAAGTCGACCGCCAAGGAGTGAGGCCGTGTTCTCAGGCTTCCCCAGAGACACAGATCCACCAATAGGTCATATATCGATAAAGCCGTAGATGTAGATACAGATGATGCGAATACAAAGACGATGTACAGTATATAGCTCTAGCTGATACAGTTGATACAGATATAGATAGACATGTAGGTGTATAAGATAGATGCCCAAGTAGATCATATAGATGAGATGTCTGGATGATATAGATGACCCATAGATTATAGAATGGAAATAAGTGATGCAGATGCAGATGATATAGGTGACCTAAATATAGATGACGCACCTGTAGACACACCTGGCACAGGTGTAGACATACGTGATCTAGTTACAGGTAAGGAGAGTCGCCGTGCGATTATGGAGGCCGAGACGTGCCACGTCCTCTCCTCCCCGTACCCACAAGCAAGCACACACACGACCTCGCCAGAGCAAGCCTGTGCCGATGAGCGCGGGAAGATGGGCCACGTGGTGGACTCGGGCGATGGTCCCGGAGCCTCGCTGGGTGGCCGCATCCTTGGGGTGCGGGGCGTGAGGATACAGGAA
>NW_006438979.1:202413-219413 GCF_000325575.1 Pteropus alecto
ATTAGTGAAAGCGCCTGATAGGGGAACTGATTTTCCTGCTTCCCACATGTGCTAGAACCTTCTGGAAGTTGGGCGGGGCTCTTCCCCTGAACTACAGCAATGCGTCGTTCTTCGAAAAGCTCTTGTCATCTCTCTGAACTCTTGCCGCTGATATGTGGGTGACAGCCACTCAAATACCTGTTTCTCAGAACCTGGTTGAAAATGAGCCCTTCACGGGAGTCAGCAGCGTTCCACACGCCAGCGTTCACCATGCTGGCTTTCACTTCGTATTGACACAGAACAAAGCAAACAAACATACAAACAACATGGAAACAGACTCACAGATACACAGCGCATTTTGATGGCCACCAGATGGGAGGGGGCTCGGGGGCTCGGTGAAACAGACGGAGAGATGAAGAAGGACAAACTGATGGTCACAAAATAGTCATGGGGATGTGAAGTCCAGCCCAGGGAATAGAGTCAATAATGCAGCAGGAACCATGTGTGGTGTCAGGTGGAGACTAGAGTCATGGTGGGGGGCGGTCACTTCCTAAGTTATGTAAATGTCTAATCACTATGCTGTGCACCTAACACGAATGTCATACTGAATGCCAACTGTAATTGGAAAAAAAAAAAAGTTTTTAAGTTTAAAAAACATCATGACTCACTGATCTCAATAAGTGTAGACCGATCAAATATGTAGAAAATATAATTAAGTCAAAGATATCGGTCTTTGGAAAGGATGCTAAGCACGATCACTTTACCACGTCCCGAAGCTGTTCCACCGGCTTCTTTGCCTTTCGATGTGATGACACGATTCAAATCCTCGTCGTCTTTTTTATGGTCTTCATTTCCTTAAGGTGAGGGGAAAACGGTTCATAATATGCTGTCAGCATCTGAAGTAACGCTCATATATCTCATCGCTCTCACCTAGACCCTCGTTAATTCAAATGCGATGGTTTCAGTTCAGCGGGATTCTGAATCGACGGTGTTTTCGGTTTCCGCTTTTATGCCCCGGCTCATGATGACCCGTTTAGAAGTTTGTCGGCACCCACATCCCCCGTCAGGTATAAATGGGCATAGGAACGTCGGCAGAGGCTGTGAGAATACGCAGCTTGGAAAACGAACTAACTTAGCAAGTCGTGCTTGCTTCAGACTGTTTAGCAAGCGGTATAAAGCCAATTGCTTTTCCAGGAAAGACGGGAATGGACATGTTTTGCTCTTAAAATCATGTACAATCTATTATCCAAAGAAAGAGGAAAGGCAGTGGATTGTGTTACAGACGACGCTACGTTTGGTGAGAACTTGTTTTTTTCTTGCAATGAAGCAACTTCCAGTTGCTCGCGTCGGTGACGTCCCGCGCTATTGATCCGTGCCCTTCGCGTCGACAGTGAAATTAGGGGCGTAAAATGAGTGCAGATGCCTCCGCTGGCCAAGCCCACGCCACCCACACCATTAAACAGGGGCCCCCTTGTCACCCTCACCCCTGAAAGGACCCCAAATCTCGAGGCGGAATTCATGGACCGAATTTCCTGCATCGTGAAGTCACATAAGGCCCCGAGACTGCCCCTCTCCTTCCAGCATTGACAATGAAAGCTAAGTGTATTTTTCAGTTCCCACATTAGAAAGGAACGTTATCCAGACTCAGTCTCGTTTGAGGAAATGAGGATGTAGGAGAATCATCTCGAGGGACCAAGCAGTGTCTAATCCAACCCGCAGAAAACGTGATAACGTTTCTTGGTTACTTTTCCATCCCCTTTTCTTGGGAGGGGGAGCTAATATCACTGTCTAATATATAATATACAAGACAGAATATATTGCATCCGTGAGTGGATAATGCAGTTCCAGAAAGGGATATCGTATAAGGTAACGAGAATAATTATAAAATGACAGTCAACAAACTACACTTATGAACACACAATTGGAGTTTAAAGCAAACCCCCGTTTGTCAGCCAATTAGTTTGACTATAGAAATTTGATTTTGCATCACCCATTCTTAGAATGCAACGAACTTTATTTTTTACCATATGCTAAAGGATGGGCAATATTTTGAACTGTTTATGTAACTGATACATTTTTTTATTTTAAAAGCATAATATTAAGGTGGATATCCAGCGGATTGGGCTAAAGTTAGAATATGTTTTCAAATCGCTACATGAGATAGAACATATCGGTGATAAACGCATCAGTCTCTGGAAAATATCGGTTGTGGGAATATTATCTATGGGAGCTTTGACTGTTTGCACAATCGGAGTCACATTCAAAGTCACCGTGCTCTGGTTGTAGTCACGCACCCGAGGTCAGATTCATCCTCAGTTCAAATCCTTGTTCTACCCCCTTGGAAGCTGTGTGACATAGAGAAAGTCACTGAAGTTCGCTGTTCAGTCAAGTCAATCCCATATTTCCTAGAAATTGATATCTGCCTCTCTCGTAGGTCAGAATCTCTCCCTACTTCCGCATCTCTCTTTTTGTATCTTTCTCCAAATTTCTCTATTCTCGCGTCGACTTCTTTTCTGTCTTCTCGGCATCTCTTCCCTTTGGTCCCCACGCTCAACGTCACGACCCGTCCCCTCCTGGAGTAAACGATGCCATAACTGCATTTTTATGGGCTTCTGATTCGCATCTTCTTTTCCGTTTGTCCCCACCTGTGTCCGACCCCGTGTTCCAATTTATGTCAACTTCTTTCCCAATCTTGCTGCTTAACTCTACGTTTTTAACGTGGCGCATTGAACCACTCACAACCAGTGTGAGAGGTAATTCAGGTTTTCGGAAAGTATCATGTAGAAACGCCTGAAAAATTATTAACCATAGCATATCACGAGCTTGTATTACATTCAATGGTGGGTATGTTTTTTCTTTCCAACACAATGAACTCGGGGGGAAAATTTTCTCATTAACCTCATAGAGGAAAGGCCAGCACTGAAGAGCAGAGAAGTAATGTTCTCAGCCTCAAAGACACAAAAATAAGATTGCTTCCACCTGAGCGATTTTTGCCTCTGACGCGTATTACGGTACGAAATCTTCATTAGAAAATCCATAGGCACCATTTGTTTGCCAAACGTGTGTACCTGAGTGGGGTACTCTTCAAAAGGTCTGGCATCTGTAGGAACAAATGATAAACAAGAAAGCAGTTTCCATAGTTACGGGGAGAAATCATCATTTTGCATTGAGGAAAGACATTCTGAATATACCACAAACGCTAACACTCAAGCTCTTTAAGCCTTCTCTGCGATGCAGACTTCCGCATCATTAGCGTTTTTCCAACCCTTTTAGGATTCGGGGACTCGGTCTTCCGACTCTGCGGGCTCACACATGACGCTTACATTTTAATATTAAACGTGAAACTTCAATTGAAAACACTGTGCAGCCCGGAAAGCAAGCAAGCAAGGGGGACGGGTGCTTCTCATGAACGGTAGTGACTTCAGGTCTTAGCTGTTTGAAAGTCGCATGAAAAACACACGAAGCTGTGCTGCTGACCTTAAAACCCCCAAACCCAACGAAGTACAGAACACTTTGAAAACTGCGGTTTCTTCTCCAAGCAGAACTGGAATGTTAATAATGCGTGATGGAAAATACACACCGGACGGTCACCGGGTGAACCCCAAAAACCTGCGGATTACGTGACGGGAACGATGAACTCGGTTACGTGTTAGGATCGAAGGTACGAGGACGAGACTTACAGTCCTCCGCCCTCCTTCTGCTGAGTGGGTGTCACTGAAGCAGAGCTGGCACCCCGCTTCCCGGCCACAGGGACGACCACGTGGTCTTCGCATGGCTGCAATGTGGCAGCCCCTGGGGCTTGGGACACCTGTCACTGTGGGAATGGACCAGTGGCTCTACCCAGGAAAATCTGAACCCTCACCATTAATTTTCTTCCACGGCTCTTGATAAAGAAATTGCTTCTCAGTATACCCAACTAAGGGATTGACACGAAGACACATTTTTATGAAGGAGCGAAAAGCAGAGTCCTGGATCCCACCGCGCCTGAAACCTCCCCTTTGGATTTCGGCATTGCAAACGCATGCCAGCTACTCTCTTTCTGCAACTCTTTCGAGGTGGATTTGTTACCGAAAGGGTCCCAATCTGGATATGCTGAGGGCTAAAACCAAGACCCTCAAAATATTTAGCTACAAACGGTGAATGTAGACTTCTACGGAGCAAGCGCTCGCCGTCCTCCCTGGCTACTTTTAAACATGTGCGGGTAAAAGGGAACTTTCACCCCAAACGATCTGACGGTAACCCATGAAAGTTCTGGTTGCCTCTCTGTAGAGAAAATGCCGTCTCAAAGTAGATAAGACTGGGAAGATTTTAGTTTTATTTTTGGTTTGGTTTGTCACATGGCTTGAGCATGACCATGAAATTATATTAACTTAAAATAAAATATGCTATTTGCTTCCCCGCGGAAGAGAAATCGAACGCGTTAGACCCTAAGAGGAACAACCTGCAGCTGCAGATTTATCCGCTGGACATCACCTCTGTGCATGACCGTAAGACCCGTCAGTGTCAAGCAAATCACCGCCTGAGCTTATACTGACGGCAAGTCACCAAGGGCCGATTTGTGTCCATTTAAAAGCAACTATACCGCTCCACTCTAGAACCTGCACTTCTCGTCTCGAAGAGGATTTAAATATTAGCAAATTCCAGATCCCACTGATGCATATTCAGAAATATTGATTGAGCAGCTGTCACGGGCTGAGGGCTCTTCTAGGCATCTGAGACACAGCACTGTAGAAAAGTGGAAAAGCCCATCTTTTACGTGACTCGTGTTCCAGAGGGGATGGACGATCGTGAATAAATGAGCATGGAATATGTCAGCTAACGGGGATCAGCGGGAGAGGCGAGCACCGCACAGGGAGTGGAGAGTAACTGGGAGGAGGGGAGATAGTCTGCCACAGCGTGCCTGGGGACAGTCCCTCTGGAAATGGTACATCTCAGAGGAAGCGAGGCAGTGACCCATGCGGGTATAGCCTGCGGCCGAGCACGGGAGGCAAAAGGAACAGAAATGGCAAAGACGAAACTCCCCGAGCTTCGGATTTGACGGTGACGTTCACAGAGCTGCAGAGAGGCAGGCGACAGTGTGGCCGGTGCACAGAAATGGGGTCAGCCAGAAGAAATGGGGGTCCCCTGGGGTAGGAGTGTGGGGCGGGGGGCTTTGAGGGGCCTCCGAGGACTTGCTTTTACTCTGAGTGACACGGAAATTATTAAAAGGTTTTTAGAAAAGCTATGACCTGGCTCGGTGCAAAACGATCCATCAGCCCGACCGCAGAATTTCGAAAGGAGAACACAGAGAATGTGTTTATCGATTGGGCGTGAGCTATGTGTAGAGGGAGGGGGGGAGGGATACCGTAAAATTCGTAAAACGATCCATCAGCCCGACCACAGGATTTCGAAAGGAGAACACAGAGAATGCGTTTATCGATTGGGTGTGAGCTATGTGTAGAGGGAGGGGGGAGGGATACCGTAAGATTCTCGGTCTGAGCAACTCGGTAGGAGGGTAATGTGTGTGTGTGTGTGTGTGTGTGTGTGTGTGAATGAGAAAAGACTGTGGGTGGCTGTATATGTGGTAACTAATATATACTACGTAAGCCCTTGATCCCCTAATAAAATAATGTGAAAATGAACGTGCAATTTTTCCAAGTCTGGAGCATAATTTCTAATGTCGCGATTGACTTTTCCCTCGCTGTTCTGGCACGCGCAGACCTTAGTTGGGGATAAAACTGACCAGAACGATCAATTAATCAAACTGGTAAGGATTCGAAGGATAAGGATTGATATTTATATTTGTTTGTCCCTCAGTGCACAGCTAATGTGATTTGGACAGCATCCCCTTTACCCTTCAAAGCTCCTTATAATGATGGAAGCCCAAAAGAGGCAAATGGATTGATAAATGAATTTCATTAATTAAATGAAAGGAGAAATTAAAGGGTCAATAGACAGGTGGCATCGGTCTTCATTACACCTGTAGCCAATAAGTCTCCATATCATCAGAGGCCAAGACAGAGACCTTGAAAAGTCACTTGGCACCGTCAAGAAAAACCCTCAGGCGGGGTCTCAGGAGGTGAGTGCCCTGCCTGTTCCAGTTCTCACGCGTTAGACATTGGACTGTCACCTTTCTAAAGGAGGGGAGAGAAATCTGAACGTGGGCACCAACACATCAGGAAGGACGGATAGTCTGCACGTGAACTGATGTGGAGGTTTTAACGGGGCAGCGACAAAAGAAAGGGGGGGGTGGGCGTGCCCCGGATTAGGCGATTTCATGCACATAACGATCAGATGTCATTTCTGGTCTTATTCTGGATTCTGAGAAACCGATTGCAAAGGACGTTTCGGGGGTCACTTGGCGAAAATCGAATACGTTGCAGGTAATGGAACGGGCAAATAGAGTTTACTGGACTAGAAAGGGAATTCATGAGGCCGTAGAGTAGTCTGATCCCTTTTCCGAAGAGGTGTTTATATGTAATGGAAAAATCTGGACTGGTACGTATTAGGGTGTTACTAGTGGTTATCGCCGGGTAGTAAGGATGATGCAGTTATTTCTATATTTTTTGAATTCTGTAGTTGTAAATGTTTCCTGATGCATGTGTATTGCTTCTGTAATGATAAAAGGTTATTAAAGTTTTTAAAAAGTGACCGGCATTAGATCAGAGAACCTCACCTTTCTACCCAGGTGTCATGGGGTCCACACAGGTAACAGGTAGGATGGAGGATACATTGCACGGGCAGTTCACATTCTCTTTGCTGAAGTCTCAAAAAAATGTACGTTCTCCCCCCAAAAAGTCCTTTCCTGGTCTAAGAACTCAGATTCTGTTTCAACTATTGTCCCTGGATTTAGTCGTGTCATGAATTTTAAAAGGCTGTATTTCTACTTGAACTTGCAAGAAATGACCTCTTATGTTTAGACGTTTGAGGATGAGCAAAAAGCGATTCTTTGTGTATTAAGTGCTAAGTCACAGCTCTGATAGAAAGGTCATAAGGAGACCCCTTCTAAGTTAAATACATGACAGATATTATGCTGGGTACTTTAGTTCTACCTCTAGAAGCAGAGGGATGCTATAATATTCCAGCCCCTTTGGGTTTATCTGAGGTCTTCATAAATAGAGTTATAAATACATAGCTATACTTAGTTGATATATATATATGACTATTATAATACTGGTTATTGTAACCACTAATGAAAAGTTCGTTCAGGGCTTAGCATTCTCAGAAACACATTACGATATCCAGTCCTCGCAACGAAATAATGTAAATAGTATATTCATCTTACACACAAGGAAACAGAGGTGCAAACAGTTTAAATAACTCACTCACAGACTCATGTAATTTAGGGTTTCCGGATTGAAATCCAGGGAGTGTGATCTCAATATATATATCGTCTCAAGTTAATCTGATATTTTTCATTGTACATTTTTGTTCTTATTTTTAAAATTGGAAAGGCTTAACTTTGCGTTCTGTTTCGACAGCACCACGACGTTTTTGATCATCTTAGCAGGAACCACCGGCCCCTTGAACCAGCCCCTGCATCCCACCCCCAGTGGGACCGACTAAAGCGGGTGGAGGTGAGCTGTGTCTGTAGAACACGGCACAGGGACAGAGCTGCACTGGGAGTCCAGGTGGGGTGCTTAGCGGTGGCCATGCCTCTCCAGAGCTGTTGGGAAAGGCGGGACCAGAGACCATCCAGTGACAGGCAGGGACCAGGACACCTGGGCATGGAAACAGGACGCAGAGAGACAGACGCAGAAGCAGGAAGGATTCCTGAGACCTCAAGACATCACTGCCAGAATGCTTTATCCCCTCCCCGAACCTTAGCCAGCTTCAGGGATGGAGCCGTGGGAACGTGCTGCCATCTTCGCTGACATCCACGGAGGGCAGATCCCTGCACGAGATCAGAGTCCCTCCCGACCCTTTCTTCTCCTGCCCTGCTGGGTTTTTCTTACCCTTTCTTCTCTCTCCGAAGCCAATGCACTGTGCCCAGCTCTGTCCTCCTTGTGACACCTGCATTCCCAGGGTCACCTGCAGCACTCAGGAAGTGGCAATGAGACAGGTGTGTGAGTGCGTCTCTGGACCATGGGCGTCGAACTGCTTTGATCTCTAACCAGGCATTTCCCCTGCTTTTGAAAAACATCAGATTGTGTCCAGCAATGCATAGCTCGTAGCTTCCCAGTGCGGTCAGATTCTGATCATGATTTATTAGCCTCTGTCATTTAGATTCTCGTATTCCTTCTGCCCACCCACCTTCTTCCCTCGCCAGTCAGGTGCATATTCTGTCTGCCTCCCTTCAAGGAGAGGAACTCACACATCACCTCCCTTCAAGTAGATGAACTCACACATCACCGCCTCCTCCTAGAGAGAGAGGAGGGCTGATTCGGTGGTCCCCGGGAACTCAAGGACATCGGCCTGAGCCCTTTTCGTGGTTCAGTCTTAGCTGAGAGTGTTCGCATGACTGAATCCCTGCCCCCACCCGCACCCCGTGGCATCAAAAAAAAAAATAAATAACAGGGAGAACCGATGAGGTAGAAATCACCGTGTGTCACGTCTGCTCAGCCTCAGGGCGCGTGTCCGTGGAATATCTCTGCTCGAACAGCCAAAGGGCTCCGCCAGTCATGCTGCCACAGAAGACACAAATCCACCGTGAGGAAGACGGAAGGACGCATGGAGGTTGGGCTTGGACCCGACTAGACCTAAGCTTAGAACCCGATGGGACTAAGAACAGCTGAGTGGGAGCCAGCAGCCAAGACGTGATGACAGAAAGGACCATGTACCTCCGCGCCCCTCCAGTGCTCATTTCCAGAGACGCCCATGCTTTTGGAGCCAATGATTAAAGCTTGACTCTCCCACAAGCCCCTTTGAGTGGAATCCGCCATATTGTTCATTGTCCTTTGGTCCATTCTTGCCAGCTTTCCCTCTCCGCTATGCCCGCGGAGCGGTGAACAACCACTTCCCTATCAGAAAAATAGTTTTTTTTTTGGTCGTAGGAGAGGTAGCCATGAGTAAAATAGCTTTTTTAGCCTAGGAGAGGTAGCCAGGAGCCTCCCAGAGACCGAAGCCTACCTCTCTTTGAGTTGCAAGTTACGACACGGATTGTCCAACTCTTAAGGGTGGGTTTTTTCGCGAACATATTTAGACATTCGTAGTCTATGAGTCTGTCATGTCCAGTCTGTATTGCCCTTTGCTTTTCTCATTGGCATCTGTTTCTTTTGGGAACCCCACCATACGCTCCATAAAAATGGATCCTTGTCGTCTACGGGATGCAAGAGAAGCATTCTACCTCGTGGATTAAAAAATCATTTCATCTGTCCTTTCTTTTCCTGGTCACTGCCTTGATGTGTAGTTACTGCACAGATAAAATCATTCTTTTTTGTTTTAAATATGAAGAGGCTGTTGCAGATATGATAGCAAAACATGAGTCTTTGGTGTTTCTTCATATTTTTACTTTCCTCCTCATACATGTCCCCATGGCCCAACAAACCTCAAAGTCAGGGCTGCTTCTTCACTGAGAGCTATTTCTTCTTCAGGAAAATATTTTAATAATTGCAACGTTTTTTTCTCAACTATATGTCTGAGGTGGGGGGTTCCCAACCATCAATAATTTTTTCCCAAGGGGATGTTGGTCAGTGTCTGAAGACATTTTTAATTTGCCTTCACTGGGGAAGTTCTACGGAAATCTCGTGGGTAGACCTCACAGACACCACGAAATATCTTGCAAGGCACAGGATGGGTCTCGACACAAAGAATTATCCAACCCCAAATGTCAACACTGGTGAACGGCAGCGCCCTGTTCTGAGCATATAATCTATTTAAAAGAGACAACTTTATGATTTATTTATAACTGGAAATCTGAATGTCTTACTCTCCTGCTCCCCTTTCTTAATTGTTCCATTATAGTTGACATTCAATATTATTTTACGTTATTTTCAGGTGTGCATCATAGTGGTTAGACATTTACATAATTTATGTAATGTATGGCATCAGGAATATAGCCAATAATATCGAAATAGTGCACGACGTCAGATGGGCACTAAACTTATCACGATGATCACTTCTTTAGGTATATCAATGTTGAGATAACTATGACATACACCTGAAACTAGTATAATGTTGTGTGTTAGCTATATTTCGATAAAAATGTTTTAAAAGGAAAAATAGAAAGAGACAACTTCATTTGCCTAGAGAGTAAAATTAGCTTCAAGAACTTCCTGTATTGCTCATCCGCTACTCTTTAATCGAGAATACGTGAGCTCAGATTGGATTAAAGCATAGGCTTTCGTATTTGGAAAAGACCCCTTGGGACGAGCTAAACTATTCAGAGAAGAATCCATCTTTTCTAAAACAAAGGCAAATAGGTGTCATCATGTACTTGGCTGTTTCTTTCATGATTTTATCGCCATAAAAAAAAAAAAAAAACACTAGGAGAAGGCTAAAGTTGCATAACCCCTAGTAATCAAAAAGTCTGCAAACCATGAAATTGTGAGTTATTCACGACCCCACTAAAGGAAAATTGAGAAAGGACAACCAGCTTTTCATATTCGTGGCATCTGGTAAACCCAATTCCACTGGAAGGGCATCATATCTTGCGATGCAAGCCCAGCCTTGCACACGGTTTCAAATCGGACTCTCCACCGATGACAGCAAACAGATTGGTAAGCCCACCCTAAATCCTCCATCTCTCTATTAATCAGCCCATACTTGACGTTTGCACAAAGCCCGTCATCGTAAGAATCACACCAGCTTAGAAGCGTTAATTGGACAAGGATGCATGTCCTAGAGAAATGCATGAAACAAGCCTCACATGAAACCGTCTCCCAGCTCATAAAATGACAAATAGTATAAAAGGACAGATTCTGACACCTTTGACCTACAGTGCAAAGAAAGTATTTATGTTAGTGTGTATTTGCTGATTCCCTCACCAAGTAATTTTCAGCATAATCCCGTTAAGTCTTCCCCAGACTCGATGGCTCCGTATTTGCATTCCGATGAGTCCCCAGCATAGGGTATGGAAACATATGTTGACCTTTAAAATAAGAAGGAAGGATTTGAGCAATTACTGTAAATAAATGACTCCATGTGGTTCATTTACTTTTTTCCTCTAGACTACCTAATCTCAATCTTTTTAAAGTCTTTGTTATTTTTTATAAGGACATTTTGTCCCACATGCATTTGGATATAACATGTGGATCCCACCTGTACTATAATATGTGTTTTAGGGGATTTTCATAAATATCAAATGTCAACTGAACGCACAAGCTTTCTTCATACTGAGACATTTGTCAAAAAAAGAAATTCAAGCTAGATTTGAAGTGACAAGCATGCAGAAAAGAACCTCACATGTTCTATAGAATCATAGGACACTAAGAAGGGACTTCAATGACACATAGTCCAATCTGCGCCCCGAAGGACTGAGCCCTAGTACCATGCAGTCAAGGCTTGGGGAGTTCTTTGTCCTCTTGTAAAAAATGTATCCTTCTCGAGAGATCAGTCGAATGCACCCCCCCTTAGCCCTATCAACAGTTCCTTACAGGGTGTCACCCCCACCCCACCCCCACGTCTTTGAAGAGTACCGACCAAGCCCACCGCCGTCTGCAGCTGATCCGCCCGTCCCTTACACCAAAGACCCACAGACTTTCCCACGCCGCATCACCACTTAGGTTCTAAGGAAAACAAATACTTTCCTGCCACCGATGAGCGAGCGTGGGCCTCGGGGAGGCGCGCCGCCCGCCAGCCAGCTCAGCGCTGCCCATTAAGAAGTGCACTCCCCACCTTGGGGAGCCTGGCCTTACGCTCCTGGGACTCCAGCACATGCACGAGTACCCCCTGATTCATTATCTCAGTGGAAGGAGCAGCTAAAAGGTACCGGCTCTGTCAGAGGCCGGCTCACGCTCGACCCCTAGGAGAACTAGTCTGAAGCATTCAGCGTTCGTCCGGGTCGTGCGGTGTAGACCGATCGCTAACACTCTTTACGTGTGAGTGAGCTTTCTATGTTGCCATCACAACACACGCCTCGCAACCCCGGCTACTGGAGGCGACGTGAAATACAGCCTCGACCATCATAGAAAGCTGGGGCGTGCTCCGTCACCACGAAGCAGAATTCGGGCTCACACAGCTCGGGGGCCGTCAGCGTCAACCCCGCGTGTAGTTATTACTGCTTGGCTCCTTCCCTGACCTTGACTTGCCCTGGAGGCGAACATGTTCTTTGTTTTCCTCTATTCCCCACGTTTAGCGCGCTGTCAGCACCGTGAAATTTCTTGAAATAAGTAGGTCAATGTGTTTTCTGGATCCGCCTGGCACTTACCCCCAAATTGACCATATAATCGTTCGTCATTCTACGGATTAGAAAGAGTTGATAACACTCTTCACCGTAATGCTGGAGAAGGCACAAGGGAATAGCAGTAAGTAAATAAAATAATATTCGCAAACCTTTCTGCCTGTCATCTGTCTGTGAGGTTATGTATTATCTAGCTATCTATGTATCTGTCATGTATCTATCAAGATTATCTACATACGAGATTATATCTATCATGTATCATCTATGAAGATTATATATCTATCATCTGTCAAGATTCTCTACCATCTATCTGTCATGTGAAGCTTAAGTGTATTCGAATATTCTACGCCTTTAGTAATAGTTTATCTATTTTGGCTTCTATTTTATGAGACCTGTCTTTAAAAATCACACAGTTAGATGGCAGATTGTCGATGTGTTTTTGCAATTTTTCCAATTTGGTTTTTCTTACCAAGCTTGAGCCTGTGTACTTAGGTGATGCTTACAGGTCTTTTATATGTAACTGGTTCTCTATGCTGAACATGCATTTCTGCCCGATTTTAACTGTTGTTAAAATTCCTTTGGTAGCTTTCTCTGGTTAGAAAGAAAAGGGTCGTATGATTTAAAAAACTAACACGAACAACACTAGAACGAGAGAATCCGTCAAAAACGGAGTTTTTAAGTATAACAAAAGATTCGCTCAGGGTCGAAAATAGGATAATGGATTTATTTATTTATTTTTTTTAAAAAAACCTTCATTTCTCCTTCCCCTATTCTGTTCACAATGGTGTGTGTGTGTGTGTGTGTGTGTGTGTGTGTGTGTGTGTGTGTGCGCGCGTGCAGTTTATTCTACTGGGACGTTGCGGGAGGAAGTTAGGTCAACACCTACAGAAACTAGAAGGGTCTTTGAGCGTCTCGCACAACCCAGGACCCCAAATCCTAATTTACGTGTGCACGCTTCATCTTTCGCTGCCTCTACGTCCCTTCCTACCTCATCCTGCCCTCCTGCCCGGCCTCCCTCCCCGCCTCAGAGCGAAGCGCTTTCCGGTGTTACCCACGCCCCCTGCGCTTCCCGGCTCATGAACGCTTGCATCCTACGTCTTCATTTCATCTGTCCCATCCTCTCGTTGGTAATGTTACCCCTTCTCTCTCCCTCTGCATGCTTTTTCCCCGGCGCAATAATATCCAAACGTTTCTCCCAACTCAAAAAGAGAAGAAAAGCTTCACTTAGTTCATCTACTGACTATTATCCCTCTTCTTACAGACTCTACCAACCACTCAGCATACGATGCTTTGAGAGGAGACAAAACGAAGCAACCGGAATGTTCCACCAAAACATATGGCTTTTTCCCAAGGAAATTCCTAAATTTAATTTTTACTGTTCCTGTTTATCTACAAATGCGCTTCTATATCTATACCCGCCTGTGCTTCTATCTACCCATGTCATCCATACTGGCCGTCTATTCTAAAAGGGTCAGACCTTTCTCGTTAAATATAATTCACCTTCGCACACAAAGCCGTAGGTGCCAGTGACGCCATCCTCCTCCCACTTTGTCCTGAGCACGTAATTGCCATTTATGAAACTTACCCGTTTTGCCTGAGCCCCCAGCAGTACCCTGTACGTTCTCTCTCTGCCTGTGGGGTCCCCACTATTTCCATCTATGAGTCCCCATAGCTCATAGGCAATGCTTTTCGACCCACACTTGTAGAAGTTCACGGAAGCAGAGCTGCAGCCTGAATTCATTTCTTCTTTGGTATTTAAAGTCATGTATTTGTGACTATAACACAACTAAATTGCATCAAATATATGTATATATTCAATTATATATCTATGTATATAGATATATAATTGAAACTACATTGCATCGAAATGTATAACTAATCACAGCAGGTGCCGATGGTCGACCAGAAACCCGGACAGCACAATTTCCATCCTGGCTACATCTATAGGACAAGTCTGTCGGTCTCAGCACTGCAGACGTTTGGGGCCAGATAACTCTCCATGATGGTCGTCACCTTCTGAGGTGTTCAGCAGCACCCCGTGGTCCCCACCCAGCCAGTAAATTCCTCCCTGGTGTCGAACCGTTGGTCTACACATCACAGCCAGAAAACGTCTTGGATCGCGACATCGCTTCATGATGAAAAATGTGCTTTCGACCCAGAGAAATGAGGCATGAGCTACATCCTCTGATCGTATCAGACGCTCAGGTGATCAAAACCGAAGCGAGCATCGGAAGACCGTGGGTACCCTGTCGGAGCACCCCGGAGAGCGTGTCCGGGGCTTTGCAGAGTAAATTAAACAAACAGACAACCATTAAAGGGCAGTAAACACGCCTTCCTCAGCGGCACATTATTCACCGGGGGAACAGGAATTCTGAGCATATCTCGATTTAAGAGTCTGTGTCCAGGTTTTCACAGGGCGCTCACGCCGTCAAAACCGGCATTCAGGCCCACCGTCTCAGGTCACCCGGGGCACAAGCAGCCCTCCAGGATGACGCCACGTTAGCCACGTGACCCACTTAGAGGCGCTGACAAGCTGTGCTTTTCCGGCCAACGGCAAGATCTGGCCAGGGACACGTTGATCACCGAGTAACATAAAACATCATTTTTTTTTGTTTGTTTCCCTAGAGTGAAATAAAAAGCCAACAAAGTTCAAACGCAACGAAACACAACCGCCTTAAGTAACCGACTAGAAAGACAGTAAATTTGATGATGGGCATCTCCCGCAGACAGGGAAAACAGTGCGCCCCGTTAACGTCTACGCGATAACTTCCTTTTCATGCCAAATTAGCTGTTTTTCTCTTTCTAATGCCGTTAGAGCACCATGGAAGAACACGTGTGTTTCCAGCTGAAGCCTGGATCTCTACTTTGATAGATACTGGTCCTCCTTCGGGGAGAAAAGAACCACCGAAAATCCCTGGTGAGCCACGCGCATTCTCTTCTCTCTCAGTGAGCTAAAGGTCTGATCGTCTTGGCCCCTCCCCAAGGATGACGGCCCTCTGCAGCTGTCGGATGCTGTCCCTGAACCAGGTCACATTCCTTCTCTGCTGACCTTTGTTATGCCATGCTGATTCTGCCCCAAATACAACGTCACACCATTTTCCGTGGTAGCTTGTGCTCTTGTCTTTTCTCCATCTGCCCAGAAAGTATCTATGATTTGTTTTGCTTTTTTGCTGCTTTTAGCCAGGGAATAACCTCCCACCGCGTGACACAGTCACAGACGCTATAATAACACTCACCCTGGCGTGTTTCCCGTGCCGTTCCAAGTCTCCCGTTTTGCCAGCCTCGCCCCGTGACGTCCCGAAGCGTGTTTCGCGGACCGGTAATATCACAGGGATGCAGGTCGCCCTTGCGACCGACTGGTCCGGGTTTAATCCCTCTCGTTTCCCCAGGGAATTGGGAACTGGCGTCCTCCACGGCCACACGTCTGACCCCTAGGGTTCTGGCCCTGAGACTGATACACCCGTGGAATAAATATGGCTGAGTCGTGTCCGCTGCGAGGGGTCTCACATGATGGACCTGGCAGTGGGGTCTTCTGGGACAAAGAGGACATCTCTGACCCCGAGGTTTTCAGGACCCTAACAGAGAGGGAGAGACAGGTGGAGGGTGACTGACAACCAGTGGCGGCAGACGGGACATGTACTCAAGAAGCGAAGAACCGAGAAAGCGAGGAGGGAATATGGTGTTCACAAGCCGACAGGGCCCACGCTGCTGAGGGGCGGCGGCTGGAATGCAGGGTGCCCGGTTATGGTAAAATTTCACACACACAGCAACGAGCTGTTAATTTTTTTTTAAGTAAGTTTTATGCAATTTTCGGGACACGCTCGTACTTAGGTATTCAGGCAAGACCCTGAGAGTGGAGTGTGTTGCCTGTCACTGTCTTCGAAGGACCCGCAAATCAGAGGCTGCAGGGCGCCTGGAGATCTCGGTGTGGAGCAGGCGCCCATGTTATCAGGGTTCCCATGAAGGAAAAGCGGGTGCAAACCACAAAACGCCCCCACGGGGGGCTTCCCACACTTAGGGCTGGCTGTCACTCCTTTTTTTGAAACACAGGAGCAACAACGAGCCAACTTCTGATCCTGTCCGTCATCTCCATTTGAGGAATGACGTCTGTGAGCTCGTGACCCGCACCCGGCTTCGTAACGTCACGTCACACCACCAGAAGAATCCGGAAAATTCTGGAAAAGTCTCTAACGCGAAAGGATCAGCCCCAGCAGTCCCGGGTGCTGCCATGAAGGGCTTAGACCAAGCCCGTTGGTCGAGTTGAGGTGTCCCCTTTCCTCCAGCGTAACCTGAAACCAATACACAGATCTTACGTTTTAACTTCGATTGGATTAAAAGCGAACGTGCAGTCCCTGGACGACGGGATTCTTCTGTTTCACGCACCTGTCCTCCACGGGAACAGAAAGTATTCACGAGCGTGGTCGCACTGTGGTGTCCGACCGCACAGTTTGGGGGTGATATTTACCCAGGATGATCTATTGTTTACACTGGAGCCCCATTTCAGTTAAAGAGGGATGCTTAGGTGACCACCGTTCAGTAAATTTGCCAGCTTATTGATCAAGAAAAGCCAATCTGATTATTCCTGCTCATCACGTTAAACCACGTATTGCTGGCTGGTATGAAAAATATGGACGTACCATTTGGAAGAGCGAGGCGATTCTCTTTGAGTACATATTAACACGATTTGAATTCGGAATCGCTTTTTAAAATATGGATCTTTGCATACTTCCAACACCATTGGAACGCAAAATATCTAGGGAAA
>NW_006438979.1:219436-227736 GCF_000325575.1 Pteropus alecto
AACGTAACTTCCTGTGGCTTTCAACATACATCAAACGTTGAACTATGTAGGAGATAAGCTCATCTTTCACTTTGCAGCTTATAAACATTAGTCGACAATCTCGGAAACGTGTCTTACCGCAAACCCGAAAGCTGCGCACTCCCCCAGTGCACAGAGACACAGCGTAACAGACGCATTTCGATCGAACGCGCTCCTCGTAGGAAGTGCCTCGTTTCCAATCTCAGAGAGCAGAAATCAGGGGTCAACTTATTTTTAGACCATAGCATTTTGTTTTCATCACATCGTCATGTTTCCCCCAATGGCATTGCCCCCGGCAAGAATTTCCTCACATCTTCACACTATCAGCTGTCTTCATTCCACGCAAATGCTCTCGTTTCTAAACAATTACTCTTTTTTTTTTGTTTCATTCATGATGATTTTCATTCCCTCCCAAGAAAATCCTATGAAATAAGTCTATTTTCTTGACTATTTGTCTTGACACCATCCAACTATGGTGGGGTCGAAGGATGATCGAATTCCAAATGGAATGAAATAGTCTGCGAAAATGTCCCACGTTGCCGGACACACAGGAGCGTGGACCATTGGGAGCCGCCAGACGTGTGGACAGTGTGACAGCTGCTCCCTGACCTGGCTTGCTCTGGCCGTCGGCCTCCCCCGCTCAGACTCTCTTCCTTTTCACGTGACACAGAATCAGGTCACCGGGAGCAGGACTGGTTTACAACCTGTTAACCAGCACCTTAAAACAAACCAATGCACAACACCCACCAGAGCTCCCTGACTGTCCTTCCTGGAGACGAGCTGCCAGCGAGGGGTGTGGGGTGAGCACTAGGCAGGACACCCATAAGCCTACATCTTAAATATTTTGATTCTTAAAGAGGTCAAAGTTGATGACTCGCTGCTACTAGCAAGCCCTTTCTTTATTTTCCTTCCTCTTTTCAATTATTTCTTTACAAGCATCATTTAAAGTTTTAAAAACATCATCGTGTGAGTACTAGAAATCATACTGAATGTTAACGGTCGTTGAAATATTTTCTAAAAAGTTAAATGAAATTAGAATCTTTATAAAGACTCGAAAGTATATTAGCTGTCACCATAGCAAGAAGAAAAGAAAATGAAGACAGGCCACGTGGACCACGTAGATATGTACACAAAATATTGAAACTCATCGATACGTTGTTCATCGTAGACGTGCAGAAATTTTTTAGGGGTACCGCTTCTATTCCTGCTTTTCATTCATTTCTACCACCTTAGAGGACGGATTTCTGAGGCTAAAATTCCTAAGGAAAATTTGTTTTAAGTCCACTGATCAAAAGTGACAAACACAAACACATAGACCTTTCCTTTTTCTGGTGTAACGGCCAACCGTGCCGGTCACCCATTTGTGCAAGTGACATTGGATGGCTAAACGCATGCCTGTGCTCATGGAATCACTAAGCAGCCGTGCCGATTAGTGATTCGAGCAGAAACAGGATCTCGTTAACAGCGTGTGCTGGAGAAGAGACATGCAGGATGCATTGCAGAAATCAGAGGTGCAAGATGTCGAGGGGGCATTTTGACAGACAGACGGGATTTAAATAAGGGTGAGGAAAGGGGCAAAGTCATTACAGCTACAGAGAGGAGCGTGGCTGCCAATCAAGAAAAGGTGACATGAAAGGGTGACCTGGAGTGAGGGGTGGTGCCGGCGAGATCGGGGAACGGGGTGAATGCACAGAGATGCGGCAGAACCAGGCGACGGAAAAATATGGTGCTTCCCAACTATTTTATATCTATATAAAGAATTCTTATATGTTGTAATATAGTATTATGAATTCTTATATGTTGTAATATAATGAATTCTTATATGTTGTAATATAGTATTATGAATTCTTATATGTTGTAATATAGTATTATGAATGATCGAAAAAGTTTATATTCTTCAAACCATTGCTTACATTTTTGTGTGTGTGATATCTCACCCCCTTAAGGAGATTTTAGGCTTGGGTATGGGGAAGCTTTAGGTCATTCTCAAAATTAATGCAGAATATTAATTAGAAACTCTTTAAGTGTATGATAAGCAGAAACATAGATGAAACCACCATCATTACCATCATCATCACCGTCACAGATGAGCGTGTTCTATTTTGTAAAAAGGAAACAGGAGAAAATGTATAGTTGAGGCTGAGTGAAATCAATCAGCAGGTAAGCGATTCTGGGTCAAGGTAGAAGCTCTCGATTTTAACTTCCTCTTAGCATTGACCTTTTATTGAGTGCTTTCTATGTGTAAAGTCCAGTTGAGTGGAGGTGGATCCAAAAAGAGATAATGATGGACACAGATCCTTGTCCTTAAGAAGTTAAAATCTATTGCATGTATTTATGTGTATGTCCTCTAAGCAAAGAATACTTGAACCTTTCATTTACTCAAGATCGTCCAAGACATCATCTGTGAAATACTTACTTTCTTTTAATTTGTGGTCTGCCGCCTGGTGATGCAGGAGGATCTTCGCATGGCCAATGCAAGGTCATCTCGATGCCAACAAACGACCGTTTATACTGGGGAATTCGATTACGACCGACAGGCTGGGGATCAAGGCCACCACATTCCTGGGGCCGAAGAGTACACTTTATTTTTTACCAACTGCAGATTTTCAAGCAGAAATCCTGGAGAGAAAACTGCTATAGACATCAAGCCCATAAAAGTAATAATTAGAACTTTCCGGTCCTTTTCCTCAAGGGCGTTTCTGGAGGAGCAGTGCAAGCTTCACAGGAGAGCGTTCTTTTTAAGTAACGGATTAATTTAGCAAACGTCAGTGTTTAACACCAGCTGCCTTTCGGAGATGAAGTGAGGCGAAACGTATGCAATTCAAAATAAACGGGGACGAGGTGGGTGTCTCTGAACCAGATGGTTATGGGGTTTGCAGTTTCCCCTAAAGATATACAGGCAGGAAGACAGTGTTGAAGACTCTTAAGATGCCAAAGTCCATGTCATTTTCAAGGCCAGAGATCCCAAGGCGGACACTTGTACATTTAGAAAAAATGAAGTGAGAACAGTAAGTAGTATTCCAGAACTTTTGTCCCGCAGGTAGGGCTGCCAGATGCTATATTACACAGGGCAGATTTATGAAAATAATTATTCGTTCTTTATCTGAAATTCAAGTTTCATTGGGTGCCCTGTATTGATATTTGCTACACTTGGCGACTCGATCTCCATTAGGACACTTGGAAGTATCTGGAGATTTTTTTGGTTGTCGAGACTCAGGGTGGAAGGTGTTGGTGTTGAATGTCACAGAATGCACAGGACAGCTCCCTTTGCAGTGGACAACGAGCCGGTCCCCAATCCTCAGCTGTGTTGACACGTCAATAGCATGATCTGCACAGTCCACCTCAGGGGAGGATTTGAACTACAAAACCCCAAACTTCCTTTTCCCATTGTACGCGCTGAGACATACCCACCGGCGTGTCGATGTGGTTTTGTTTATTCGCCTCCCAAAACATTCGAAATATTTTATCTGAGACAATTAATAATTTACAGGTAAATGTACATAGTGTCCATTTTTCGGGGACAGCCTGCTTGTTTCAGGGGTAACACACTTGTCTCTACAAACTCAGAGCTTGTTTGGAGAGGAAGTTCACAGAACACACATTCACACGACAACCCACAGAACAATTGACACGGGACCAGACACAATACACGGCCGGTGACTACTTAGGACCAACGCGACGACAGAGAGACGCCTTCCACGTAAGACACGTCGCCCTGGTCGCCGCATACGGCCCTGGGGTTATCCCGCCTGACCCTGGCGCCGGGCAGCGAGGCGTCCCGGAGCACGGAGGAAGACTGGACGGATTCCGTTTGAAGTCGATGTTCGCAATAGGAAATCGTAGCTGGTGTCTTCCAGGCATCTTCTTGAAGTTCAAATTCTTTCCCAGGAACTCGGCAAGTGCCGATCTCCCCTCTCAAAGTGACACAGTCTCCAGAGACGATCGACAACGGTTCATGCGACCCAGGGCGGGGGCGGGGGGCGATGGAGCTGCAGCTCCAGACGTGAAGTGTTTCCCTCATCTCCTCCACCGCCTTGAAGCCGTCACGTCCCGACTGTGTCCCCTCCGCCTCCCCGCCAGCACGCCCCCGGCGATAGGTGCTTGAGTCGCTTTCTGCCACCACTGGTCAGTCACTTTCCGGAAGAATCTAAGACTCCTCCCCGATCCTGCTGCCCTCCCAGCAGCCACGCCCTATCGGTCGGCATGTCCCGTCGCCTCCACTTGGTAGACGTGCCCATTTCGACCCGACCGCCCCTACGCCCTCACCCACACCAGAACCCCGTCTCCGTCACCACGACAATAAGGTCGCAGAGTTTAGAAGAAGTAAGGCGGGTCTAAAGAAAACATTGGTGCCACCTGGATCCATCTCCACGTGGCTTTCGGCATCAGGTCTAAACTCCTCTCGGCGTCACTCGGGCTCCCTAATACCTGTGCACCTGCCGCTCCCACGACTCGGTTCTACCACTCCGTCCATCCCACCTTTTCTGCCATGTTAAGCGCCCACCATAAAGGACGCAATTTTGCTCTTAAAATATATTGTTCTTTCTCTCACGGAGGAACCTTTTTCTATACAGTTTAATAGCAGGTTGCTGTTTTCTTCCCTGAGCCTCTACTCAAGGCTGTAATGAACCTTCCTCGCTCCGATCGGCGGCCCTCGGTTCGGCAAAATTTCCTCGACCCTTCAGGCTGGGTCGGGCGCCCCCTCTCATCAGCGCAGGGGTGTGAAAAGAGAACCACGTCCTTCCTTCTTGCTGTAGACCGTAAGATCCCCGACAGCCGACGCCGTCAGGCTCTCAGTCACTCACGTCGCCTGCCTGTCGTCAAGGGTGTTAGAAGGCCACACGTGTCTTTCTCCCGGAAGTCAGAGTGGGGTTCAAGTCTTCTGAATCAGGGAAAAATAAATAAAAGCAAAATGACTTCTGTCCACGCGGCTAGATGGGAAATACAAGACGACGTCGCTACACATGGCGGCTCGGTCCCCTTTTACGCACGGTTCTGAGCTTGTTTCTTCTGGAATGCTTGTGGTATTGTCCCTTCTGCCCTTTGGTCTAGAATCAACAAGAGTGAAAAAAAAAAAAGGCGAAACTTTTTGTTTATTCCTCTCACTCACAGTCTGAACTGAGTAAGGATACGGCGTGCGGAGGAAAGTCTCTAGGATCCACTTCTCACCTGACAAAGTACCCGGAGGACTGAATAACCGCATCCGACAGACCCCACGTGATTTTCATTCTTGTAATGAAGACAGGAGAAACTATTTTGCTGAGACGTATTCCACTCGTGCCTTCAAAAAGTCTGTACGCAATGGGAAAATGGTGAACTCTCCTTTTCAGTTAATCGATGAGCTAATCAATCAACTCATTTAATAGTATTGAGTGTACCGTATTGCCTACTAACTTCTGTGGGTGTGTAATTTGTTAGGTGCTTTGAGAAATATAAAATTATATAACGTAATGCTTATTATCAGTAAGTACAATATAATCAGTAAGTACAATAGCCTCATAGGATACTGACCAGCACCGCAGGTCTCTACGCTCTTGATGCCAGTAGCTGTGACAATTAATATCGTTTCTAAACATGTCTGCCAAATGTCCCCAAGGGGACGAAATCATCCCCAGGTGTTGAACCACTGCAATACAATTTAGATAAATTCAACTAAACATTTTTTCTGCCGTGTTTCAGGCCATATGCTAAGCACTGAAAAAAGAGATGAGTGAATGAATAAACAAAGAATCTCTACCTGCAACTGGTTTCACAGTCTTAGAGGAAGGGGATTCTGGGCACAAGCAATGAGAATGTCACATGCTCACTCCTACTTCAAGTGCAGAGACAGTCCAGAGGCATGAAAGATTTGCGCGGGAAAGATTTGCGCAGAGATGGTGACACAGATTCGGGGTTTTGATGGACGAACGGGACTTCACCTGGCAACACCTGGGGCCCAGGTGTGTGCTCCAAGAAGTGTCAACAGGTTCTCTATGAGCTGACAAGTAGTGAGACAAAATCCAGCACTGAGGGTAAGAAGGAGCAAGTGGAAATTTGGGGTGACAATCGACATATTATCATTTCATGCAAAACTACACAAGCCACAAGGTGTCCTGGGGTTCGGAGCAGGTAGAAGGCAGGAGGCACATTCAGGATACACGGTCCTAGAAGCCGGAGAGCCTAATCTAGGTGTTTCCTTTCAAATTGGAAATTAAAGCTTCAATCGTGCGTCTGTTTCAGACGGTTACACGATAACGTGGGAACTCGTGACCACCGGTGGCCCGTTTATAGCGAAGAGTATTTCCTAGCGACCATTTAATATATAATATTGGCAAAAGGGCAAGAGGAAGCATAAAAACATTAGCTGGTCATCTGCCCCTCTGGACCTGTGACTTTGAGCAATCTTCAAGGTTGGACCACGGACCATGTGCCGCACAGTCTCTAGGATGTGCCGGACATGGCACCAATCAACCTGATTTTGGTGTCTTCATGGCGACATCTGAGAACTACGAGTCCATTCTAATATTCATAGGAACCTACCGTTTAAATTAATACGGCTGCAGCGGCACTAAGTTGCTATATGAAGCGAACGTGGACAGAAACTAAACGAGGCGTGTGTCATCACGGGCTTTCCTGAGCATGAGGGTGGAGTCGGTCTTATAGGAAAAGGAGGAGGTTACCTTATGTAAGTGGAGACAAATGAGTGACAGTCAATGAAGAAATAAAAGCAAATATTGCAATCGAGAGTCTATTCGTCGTAGATGTTTTATCTTTTATCTCTGATACGTTGGATGAAGGAGATGAGATCGAGGTGGAGATTAGAGGGTTTGGTCTCAGGATATGCACAGACGCTCCTTGGCTTAACGGAGACATCGCATCCTGATTAACCCGTCGTATATTAAAAATGACATCAGGCAGAAGCTGCTGGAACACCCCCAACCTGCCGAGCACCATAGCCCAGCCCCGCCAGAGCCCCAGCATGGGGACAGGTCAGAGCTCGGAGCACGGTCTGTGCTGAACACACACCACTTGGGCACCACCGTCAAGTCGAAAAATCCTGAGTCAGAGCATTGCACGTCAGGGACTCGTCCGAACATGCAAGAAAACAGTCGGCAAGTTCTAGGGACATGCTGGCGTTTCTCCCCGGGGGACTGTCGGAAACGTCACAAACGCGTGTAGGATTTTCCCGTGTCATTGTTCCCTTCTTGAGAGGAAGCGTGTCAGAAGCCCATGGAAAACCTGAGCATTTTCTGTGAGGCTCAAATGCCACCGAAAGCCACACCCCCTCGGTGAGTTCCGCAGGATCACTGTCGGCGAAAGAAATTACCGCCCAAACTCGAAGTAAGGAGTGAGCACGTAGGAGGAAGACGATGGAGCGGGCGGGAGAGAAATTGCCGGAAACGAATGGCGTTCCGTTGAAAAGTCGCCGGGCGTGCGCAGGTGGGTTTTGCAGACGGCGTCGCGCAGGCGGACGCAGCTCTGCCCGGCGCAGACTGCCCACGCCACGCCTAGCTGATGTCGGGGTGCGACAGCTCCGTTCCATCCCATCTGGGTGACAAATGTCCTCTGTGGCAACCTACACTGCAGCGATGCCCTGGGTTGCGATGACGGGACCCTATCTTCTCAACCTGTGCTCCCCAGCACCCCTTGTTCTCCTGGAGCTCCCCTGAGACCAACTTCTGGATATGCCGCTGTCTGAGAATCCTCAATGCAGCCTCTGACCCTCGAGAGTCAAACCCTGGACTCGCACGCTTTTTAGGGAACATGAGGCTCCGCATTTTACCGGTGTCGAGGATTTAAGACACACCAAGCACTTCACACACAGGCCTTTCCTCGCCCGGGTCACAGATATCATGGTATTGTTATCATTCGCTCATGTCCTGGAACCAAAGCTTTTTCCCCTAAAATAACAGCCAGGGACACAGAGCCAGGGACATTGTGAAACGCTGGTTCGGTGGCAGACTGCACTGATCGAGGCGATCGCTCCGTGAGGTCTGTTCATGCTGACCGACTATGTCGTATGCCTGAAACTCATCTAATATTACCTATTAACTGTATTTTAATAAAAAAGAAAGCAGAATCAGCTGGCAGACATCACAGGCCACCGCCTGGGAGTCTGTCACCCCTGTGACTCACAAGTTGCATGCAAACTGACTTAGCCTGCGACGTGTTCCCCGCCGCCCTCCCCGGCAGAGACACAGGGATTCTGCACCCACAGATTTCACCCCCTGAGACTCTCCGCCCATCGGCAGAGTCCAGCCCTGCGAAGACCGGAGACGGCCCTCCTGGAAAATTCTGGAAGG
>NW_006438979.1:227756-271398 GCF_000325575.1 Pteropus alecto
CTCGTGGGGCTGCGGTTTGTTCCGACGCGACCTTCGGTCATCTGAGTCGTGAAGTCCACATCCCACGCCCCTCCTGGGCCCTTTGGCCTCTGAGGACATTCCTGAAATCGGCAGAACCCCAAGCCTTTGATCTGCAAGGTGAGGGATTTATTTCCCACTCACGCAGGGACGCCCCGGACGGCACGCCTATGCCACGCGGCGGGAAGCTGGCTCTCAGGGGTGCAGCTTGCTGTCCCTTCTCAGCTGCTCCTCATGGCTTCGCCTGACGGCGTCAAGTGTCCCCGCATGCGCGTGGCAGAAAGCCACTGTAAAATGTCACGGCTGGATCAGCGGGCAGTAAACAGCCATGGAGCATGAATGTTTGTTCTTGCTTATCATCCAGGTGAGTCCGAGGAGCCCACGGCCTCACAAGCAAAGCAGGGGGAGCGATCACGTGATGCAGCGTCTTCTGTGGGGCGTCCGCAGGTAGGACAGCGGCCGTCCACTCCATGCCCCGCTGTCCCTGAGCTTTTGCCATCCCTTTTCTTCTGCCATCAAATGTTCAGCCAGCCCAGGCTGCTCGGCTTGGTACAGGTGTGATTTCTCGGCTTCCGTTTCTTAAATACAAAGAGAAGGAAATGCTGATCGGTCCCAGAAGAGAGAGAACGCGGTGACTCTGCTCGTCCCTCTTCCAAGCATTCCCGCCACCCCGCGACGTGAACCGGGGACGGAGACATCTCTGCTCAGGAGGCCAGGCGGCCAGACCGGTCACGTTGTCCTGTCAGGCGGCCGTCCTGTCGTGTGATATGCCCATCAGCTGCAGCCGCGGTCCATCACGGCCCGTATGTGCCCGGTTCTGCCACGAGAACGGTGCTTTAACGCAACAGCAGCTGCTCCGCAAGCCCAGGAAGACGGCGTCCTTCCCCTCGAAAGCAGCGCCGTCCACGCCGACCGGCCGGGCCGGGCACGAAGAGCTCAGGGAACGCAGCGTGCGTTGGAGGTGCGGGGGTTCGGGGCCGTTTCCAGGCCCCTGTCTGTTTCCAGAAACGCTGAGTCTCACCCAACTGCCCACTTTCTTCTCACTCGCTGTGTTTCAAAAATAGGAAGCATGCAGGTAGACTTTGAAGGCTGCTTCTAGAATCTACCGAGGACGAGGACAATCAAGTGCGGCATAGTGGTGCGGCCGTAAGGGCTCCAGACATCGTCACCCGGCGGCGGACGGGGGCCGAGGAGCGCGAGGTCGGCCACGTCTGGGGAAGAAGCAGCAGTGCAGCCCTCTGAGTGCGGAGGGCGGACATCACTCCCGTCACGCGGGCACCACCGGTCACAGTGACAGCGACGCCCTGCTCGTGGCAGGTGCAGCCGTGGGTCCGGTCTCATCGTCGACGTGGCCCCAGGTTCTCCCCAAACACAGGTGGCGTCTTCTCTGCTTGCAGCATCCGACGTGAGCCGGGCCGCAGCAGACAGGGCTCGGCGCAGCAGACGGGCGCAGGAGACGCGGGTTCTTCGACGTGCTCCTTCCTTCCTTCATGCTTCTGCCCCACGAGTGCTCGAGCTCCGAGCCTTTGCCCCGGGACACGGGCCCGCGGGGAGACGATGGCCGTGCACAGCCCTCGCGCGGGCGCGATGGAGCAGTCTGACGTTTCACGCCGCGAGGCGGCGCCCGCCAGCCCCAGCCGCGTTTGTCATCGTCCCCACAGGCGTCTGACACGCGAGACCACGTGGACCCGACCAGCGTGGACCTTGAGACGGGAGCGGACCGAGCGAGAAGCCGCTCGCTCTGTCGTCGAAGACAAGTGTCACCGGACTGTGACGTCTGCACTTCGCGCCGTCTGTGGCGCTGGCTTCCGGGTCTCACGGCTGAGGCTCACGAAACTCTAAGGTGACATGCAGAGGCGGCAGGTCCCGGGCACCCTGAAGCGTCCAGGTGTCTTCGGCGAGTCACCGCTGTGTGGCAGAGAGAAGGGCTCTTCTGTCCTCATGGCCCGTACCACAGTTTTGCCAAATTCTGGCTTCTGAAAACGCCTTACGCCTCTGCCCGGCTCCCAGGCTGCGTGTGCGAAGCCAGCCCCCCGATCGTCACGGGGACCACGGACAGCCAGGTGCACAAAGCAGTGGCCGCCACGGGCACCTGTGCACGCGGCGTAGTCACGGGCTGTTCACGAGGGCGGCGCGCAGGACCAGCCCTGACACGGCGCCTTCGAGGGCCTCTGGAAGCGGGACTCAGTGTGCGCCCGGCGCAGCTCCCGCTCGCAGATGGCGGGACGTCACTAGAGAAACGTACGTTCCCCCGGGGCCGAGTTCCCATCGTCAGACCCTGTTGTCGGTGCAGCCTGGGAAACCCAGGCACGACGGACGACCCCGTCCCTTCCCCGAGCCACGCGGCCGACGAGCGAGCCATTCTTCACATCGAAAGGACAATGGTCGCGTTTTCCTGTTTTTCTAAAGGTAAATTTTGCAAAACACGCGAACGCCCTTCGTTTGCGGCGCCCAGCCACCAACACCAGCCGTCCTCGTGGCCAACCCTTGTCACCCACTGGCTCTTTTCGGAGACCATGCATTCTCCCACAAACGCGGCTCGCTGTATCATTGCCTTCCAGAAAAATCGACAAGGGCAAGCATGGCTTGAATCTCTCCCACCAGGACCGGGGAGGAAGGGGTTAGTGTTTCCTCCCTCTGCTGCCAGTCTTTATTTACAGAATACTCTTTTGTGGCCACGGGAGGCTGGCTATACAAATGTCACTCAGACCTCAGGGACCGCTGGGCTCGTCCGGCACGAAGCGCCCTCCATTGTTTAGGGCTCTGCTAAGATCATCTTTTCACCTGCCGTGTCTGCCGAGGCGCCTCGGAGCCGCCGCTGAAAAGAACAGAGGACGGCTTTTCATTCGCCGGGCAGTTAAGTGACTTTTCCCTGCGTCCGCTGGGACGCGGATCGGGAGCCTCCGAGATCACAATCACACCAACGCGGTCTTGCCGGGAGCTTTCAAAGAGGACTCGCCCTGGGTCTATAACACCCTTGAATCCGTCCACGAAAGAAACAATACGACAAAAGGAAAGAGCCTCGCCTCGAGGGTCACACATGGGACGGTGTGTTTGTGCTTGTTTACTGATATCAAAAAATTTATCCCAGGAGACATAAAATGACTTTGAGCGCCACGATGTTTGCTCATGATTCCAATAGAAGTTACTGGAAAGGTTTCTCATGAATTCAAGAAAATGGGTCACGCCAGCCTTCCGCATTGAGGGGGTCCTCTTCAAGATGCTCACACTCTTGGGGGGCATGCCCCGTGCTTCGGGCCACACAGGAAATAAATCGTAATGGAAGACACACTGTAGAAAAGAGGATTGTCAGCCAAGGTGACAGCGGAACTCAGAACGGACATGTGGCAACTCGAACAGTCAGAGAACATTTCCGCCCAAAACACAGCGCCCACGCTAAAACTGAAACATCCAGATGAAAACTTTGAGAGAACGTTCTAGAAGAAGGAAGATACTTCCTTCCAGGCCAAAATAACCACTGGGCCATGAACCTAGAGGCAGGAGGCAAGCACGTCCTGGGAGTCTGGATGTGTTCGGGGCAGGCAGGACTAGCAAGGGACGTCACCAGACACACAGGGGATCAAGGTTCGTGGCAGCAAGACTCCTGATGGGCCCTACAGCACGGACCGTATGGACTGGTCATAACACGCGTCTGGGGCACACGGACCACGAACCACCATCCCATTCCAGAAGGTGCCCCTGGCTACGGTTTGGGGATTGATTGATTCTCTGGGGCCGAGCAGGGGGACAGAACACTTACGAGTCCTTCCCACACATAGATCCTTTCTGTCCACATCTCTTATGTTTTGGATGAAGCCACACTCAGCTCTTCGGTGACGGTGTTACATTATCCATGGCATAGTGCCCGAGCAGGCAGACTGTAAGTTTCCCATTGCTATTTCTACAGCACGTGGTACAGCGGTCATGTTTCATGAATATGTGTCTCTCGCAGTCAGGAAAGAGTCCCCCATGGCCGTATTTCGACATAGAAAAAGAGCCATGGCTTCGCGGTTCCCCCACATTTTCCGGCCTCCTCAAAAGTCTTCTCCGAAATGAATCAAGGTAGCTCACTGAGTATCAGTAGGGTGAGTCTAACTGTGTCCCCCCAAAAAGGATACGTGTCTTCTCCTGTGTGTTCTGCACACACCTGTCGTGGCACTGAGGTCCACCATAACGCAGGAGGAGCTCGCCACCACATCCGCAGAAAGTCGCATCTGTGAAGATCCCGTATGTAAATAAGGTCCCAGGCCGAGCTCGGTTCTGAGTGGACGGGAATGTCTTAGGATGTGATTCAGCTGACTACAGTTAAGATTTATTCAGTAATTATATTTACACGTTCCAGTAAGACAACATCCAAGAGGACGTGGGGTCAGAGGCCAACACTACGCTGCAGGCGCTGGCAGGACAAGCAACTGACTCTAATTATGTTTGTCCGTCAGAAGCCGCCGGGAATCGCACTTAAAATGCAGATGTCAGGACCGTTCTCTAGGGACAGTGAAATGGAAATTCAGGAAGAAACAGCGATGGGGCTCAAGGATCAGACTTTTAATGAATGAACATTAAGCACCCACAGCAGAATGGGGAGATGAAGATTGGGCGGGGGACCAGGGGATGCCTCTGCCCGGTAAAGGGGACCGTCCGTGATTGACCCGCACCTGCGCGATCGACTCTGCCAGGAGACCCTGCTGAGGGTCCCCCTGCCGGCTGGCTCATTCCTCATCCGCCCACGGAATTCCTCGTCGAGCGAGGACGATGGCTGTTCGAAGCCTTTCAAACAGCGAGAATAGGCAGAGGACGGGTCAACATGAGTAAACTCGGGGCGATGCGGATGGATCCCGAGGGTGTCACGCTATGGAAAACAAGTCAGGTGGAAAAGCAATCATATGTCACGAATATGTCTCTTCCACAGTCATACGGGGTGATATCAAACAGAGAGCAAGAAGCGAACGAACCAAAGGAACCCCCAAAATGACTCCTTGGTAAGGAGAGCAGAAGAGGGGGGGAGGGGGACGGTGAAGACGGCAAAGGGGGTCAAATATGTCATGGAAGGAGAACACTAGACCGTGGGTATCGAGCACACGATGGACTACACGGACGTCGTGTGGAGCCACGCACCTGATACTTAGCGTTATTAACCAGTTACCCCGATAAACCGAATGGTGCATCCTCCAGAGTCTGCTGTTACGAGTGCCTTCGTTCCCTCTATAGTTTATCTGCATCACATGCTTCGCTAATTATAAGGAACGTAGAAAACGGGTTTGCCTTGGTGCAAATAAAAGCCTCATTTCTTCAAGTTCTGAGTTTTAAATGTCAGACTTTAGAGAAATAGAGGAGACAAGTCGACACACGGCTGCGTTATCCTTCCAACACCCGCTCCATCCACAGGAGACTCTGTGCGCCGAATCGTTGATATTTACTCTATTTTTTTAATGGCTTAGATACCACGTGACAGCTCATGCCACAGCGAGTCGAGAAGTGCGATTTCCATCCTGCCAAACGCGGGGAACCGAGGTGCCTGCCTCGGGCAGATGTTATCCGGCAAGACTTGAGCTTCTCCTCTCCGATGCAGAGATTTCTCTCAGCCATAAAGAAACCGATGGGCATATAGCCAAAACAATCGGAAGCAGGCACTCGATACGTGTACGCACATGCTGAAAGCGGCATTATCCACAATTGCCAAAACGTGAAAGCAACTCACACGTCCATGACGGGGTGAACGGGCAAACACAATGTGTGGTCCATCCATACGGTGGAATATTATTCATTCCTAATAAGGGATGAAGCCCTGACAGTCACTCCGACGCGGGAGAATCCCAAAGACATGATGCTCCGTGAGAAGAGCTATATGACTCCGTTTATATGACACGTCCAGAGCGGGAAAAGCCACAGGGACAGAAGATAGAGTAGTGTTTGCCAGAGTCTAGGGTGAGGGGAGAATGCGTGGTGGCTGCTTAATCCGCAGAGTCTAGTTTGGGGCTGACGAAGATATCTCGGAACTGGATGGGGTGGCGCTTGCACCACGTGACACATCTAAATGCCACCGAGATGCCTATCTAAGTGGTTAATTTTTTAACATGTCATGTGAAATGGACCTCAAACAACGAGGAAAAGAGACTTGATTTTGCTAAAGAATCTGAAACCGCTACATCACAAGCCTCTAAAATCCCTTTCAGCGCCACCCGTATCACACCCGTCTGGGATGCCGTGGTATCACACCGCGACCACGGCCACGTTGTTTAAATTCACTTCTCCGGCCTCGGGGAGGATGGCGATGAAAGCAACCGGCCGAAACGCGCTGTCCACGGGCCTGACCGACATCGGATGTCCGAGACGTGTGGAGAAGCCCAGCTTCTCCGAAGGAGCCCTGTGACCAGCAGCAGGAGCGCCCCGGGGTTAGAGACGCGAGCCCTCAGCCTGCACCTTCTGACTCGGTCTGCGTTTCATCCGCGACATGGACATTTGTCCTTACATTTGGACAGACGCTGGTCTGAGAGCGTTTGGTTTATAACTTCTGGTTGGGATTCGGCAGAAAGCGGCCCCCGTATCGTTAATTCATCGTTTTGTAATTATTTTGTGTTCTAACGTCACTCCCTCCTGGTCTCTCCTTTCTGATTATTGTCTTAGTGCTCTTTTGAAAACGTAAACAGATTCTTTTTAAGGGTAAATGTGATCATTTAAATACGTAAAGCCCCCCCCCTCCCATCACCGCCAATGCAAATCCAGCAAGAGTGATTTAAATTAAAATGCCGATTATCTCCAAATAAATGTACGTGTGTCGTTCTTGGCAGAGATTATCACCCGCCATGAGCTGTGTATTTAACTTCAGACATATGGACAAATAAACAGACTGTATCCTCAGATACAGAAAAAGTCTTTTGTTATCCTGTCTTAATCCGTCTCCACCTTGCATCGTTCAAAACAATCTTTTTAATTCAGAGGAAGAATCACTTGAATTTAGTTTGACATGGTTTCTCCCATAATTAACTAATTGAGTTTCTTGTTTGTTTTCCCTCTGCGTTCTCAAAAATGTTCTTCAATATCCATTTGAGAATGAAAGCAATTAATAAGCTTTCTATTTCTGGCATCGGCCTAAAACGAAGACAACAAAACCGGGAACTTATTCAATCTTCAGTGATTAAGAAAACGTCTTATCAGGACACTCCGAGGATTAAGTTATGAATAATAGAACGATACACAAAACCCTTTCTTGTGTGTTTCGCGGTCAACCCTGAGGAATCAATCACGAGCGATACAAGGTCTCACCCAGCTCTTTCAATAAAAAATGAAACTGTCTGGCAGTATCGAAGGCAGTTCCAAGTGAAGCAATTGAAAAATTCGGAGCTGATACTGGGACCAGAAGTGGACCACGCATTCTAGAAACTAATTGGACTTCATCCGTTCAGTTGGAAGAGGTATCTCCAGGTCCAGTCATTCCGTGAGCTCCACGCGGCATGAGGGAGAATCAAGCCAGTAGCCGTGTCTGAAACAACAAAATGGTGGCATTAACCCCAATGTCCATCCACGGCAGTTCAGAAGAAGATGCTGCACAGACGTGGTCTACACCGTGTGGGGAAGAGTTACACGGGGAGGGTTTCCTGCTGCGTAACCGTGGGGATTCGTCTGGAGTGACAACGTCCAAAGGAAAGGCACATTGCCAGAGAGCCACAGAGAGCGATTCTCCTGCGGAGTCAAAGGCGTAAGAAAGATAAGTATGTGATGTAGGATACATCAACTCGAGGCAACGCTAAATAAAGTAACGGAATCGGAAATGCAAAAATTCATCCATGTTATAAAGTGGTCTTTGTATAGCCTGAGCATGCGATTTTAAAGCGTCTAACAAAACAAGAGAAGAATGAATCTATACTACTCGGATATTCAACAGAGATTAAATAATTCCTTCGAAGATGTGTATAAGACCGGCCACAGATCAGAATATAAGGGGAATGTCGATGCATTTAAAATAACATCCAAATTCCCTCTCTGATCACAGTGCAATTACATGAGACTTCGGTAAGAAAAAGAAGATAGTTATTTTATGAAAGCAGATTTTCAAATGTATATTGGACAAAAGAATACGTGCAATCCTAATTAAACCACAGTTTGCAGAGAAAATCAGCCATCCATTTCTCCTCCACCAATAAACTCAACATTAAGTTACTTCAAACAATGATCCTTTTATTTGCTCATTATTCTAGAGCACAGGTCCAAACCCCTGGACCAGGGACCGGTACAGTTCGGCGGCCCGTTAGGAACTGGACCACACAGCAGGAGGTGAGTGCTGGGGGAGCAGGCAAGTCTTCATCGGTATTTGCAGCCGCTCCCCAGTGCTGGCATCACCGCCTCAGCTCCACCTCAGACTTTCAGGCATTAGATTCTCCTAGGATCACTGGTCCCTGGTGCCACAAAGGTTGGGGACCACTGTCTAGAGGTCAGCAGGTTGGGTTGGGTCCGGCTGGTGGTTCTTCTGCTTTGTCGCATCATTCCTCAGGAGCCTATAACCGTCCGCCAGCTCCATGGAGAATGTTCACCATCCAGGAGGTGGGTCCAGATCCTTTTCAACTGGTCTCAGTTTCCAACAGGGAGACAGAGGAAGCTGCAAGGTCCTTTCGGCCCTCAACCCAGGGCTCCAACTCGTTGCATTTCTAACAATCTCTTGGTCCAGGTCAGTCCCAGGACAAGACCAGACTCAAGAAAGCGAAGAAGTAGAACTTATCCCTCCATAGAAGAGGTCCCAAAGCCTCACCGGCGAGGACTGTACCTATAGGGATGGCAGGAATCTGGGGGCTAGTGTGCTTGCTCCCTACTCCACTGAACGGCAGTTTAATTAACACGGATTTACACATTGAGGAGGCTCTGGTAAGGGAGGAGTTTGTGGATAGACATAGATATCGATTATAGATAGATGATATAGATAGATACAGACGTACAGGTGGAAGAAGAGATAGAAATAGAAATAGAGATAGAGCTAGAGAGAGACAGAGAGAGAGAGATGGATGGATAAAAAGTAGATACACGATAGATAGAGTAGATAGGATAGATAGATAGACTCTCATGCTAAGACAGGATACAGATATAGATGACACAGATATAGATGTAGATCTATGAATGGATAGAAAATACATAGATAGGCCAATACATAAGAGAATTATAGATCAATTGATAGATGATAGAATGACAGGATATATGATAGGATGGGTAGAGTCTCTCATGCTAAGACAGGATTCAGATATAAATGATGATATAGATACAGTTATATAAATATAGATATATGAATGGATACAAAATAAAATGACAGATGATAGATGATAGACAGACGGACATAGATGATAGATAGATGATAGATAGATATAAACAGATCTCTCAAAGTATATATAAATGAATAGCCTTTCCCTTAGTATTTTTAAAGTTAACTTAAAAGTTTAATTATAGAAATTAATGAAAGAACAGTAGAGGAATCCCCAAATAAGTTTAAAGGACATCAGAACAAAAATTAATGAAATAGAAAACATGTCATAGGGAAAAATTAATATATCCTCGTATATCGCCCAGTAATATTTTTCATAATCGAGCAGAAATGAGAAATGAACGTCCTAAGCTCCGTTTCTGAGGATGGTACCCTGGGCACGTCCCGTGGCACAGACGGGCAAAGGGGCTCGCTCAGCAGCAGCTCAGAAGACAGAGCTGAGCTGGCTGGATAAAACTGGGCAATTAGCAGCTGGACACGCCATCAAAAGCTGTGTCAGGGTACCTGAAACCACCCAGACACAGAACAGAAAGAAAAAGAAGACTTTCTTTAAGTGAAAAGAGAGAGAGAGAGAGAAAGAGAGAGAGAGAGAGAAGAGAGAGAGACAGAGAGAGAGAGAGAGAGGGAATGATTTGCATTACAAACGCGGCTTCTTGACAAATTCCTTCCCTCCCTCTCCTGTAGAAGCTCTGTAGTTGACATCGTGCTTGTTTGAGATAAAATCTTTCGTGATCAGTATTTTATGCGAACATCAAAGTCAGTCGGCCTCTAAGAAAGGTCTTGGGAGCAGGTGAAATCACGTTTTTAAGTGACCGTTACATTTGAAGCTGATTAAGCCGAACATCCCCTTCAATTTTTCCAGTCAGCCTTTCATGTCCATCTGAAGACCTTTATTATTTTAGCTGCGATTAAAATGCCTATTTTACTATCGAACACTGAATCCAAAGCTAAAAGGGAAAAGGCGGCAGACCTCAAGTGAAAGAAAGTGGCGTCTGGGGACACAGTAACATTTAAAGTCACCGGGGAAAAAAACCACAATCTTCTCGTCTGATGATCTCAGTGAACAAACTTGGCTTCGGTGACGTTTCCGAGTGTCTTCCTGTCAACGGCACGTCCAACCTCTGTTATTTCCCGTTTGAAAATGTTTCTCTCCTAACATAAGTGGAAAAATATTTTTCGATAATCTCCAGGAGTTTCAACTCTTTTCTGTATTTATTATCGCCTCCAAGACGCTTTACGTAGGCACGTGAAACCACCTGTACGAACACGTTCGCATTCGACCGTTTTTCATTTCACTCTTTTCAAAGCTTATTATATGAAAGGAAGATTCAAGAACAACAACAGCAAAAAATACAGAATGCAAAATGCAAAAGCGTCAAGTTTTCCAAGTAGCACGATGACCATGAACGTCTCTCCAGCTACTATATGTTACCAGGTCAGTAACTGGTGAGTGTCTCAGTCTAAAAAAGAAATAACAGCCATTTTGCATTACCTTGTACTGATTACATAGCTTGTCACAGTTTCTTATTATGCATTTTTTTTTGTCATTCTCCTGAATGTGATAGACTATTTTAGGCCTTGGTAAAAAAAGAAAAGCAAGTATGTCAAAGAAATAATCTTGACTCACACCGAAGAGGTACGCTTTTCAGGAAATTGTTTAGCACATTTGGACCCCAGTAATCTCATATGAATAATAAACGAGTTCTTACGTAGATTCTCTAGAATCACAGTCATGTTTAATGGGATATAATTTTGACATAACCCGGAATTTTAGGTTGAAGATCAAAGAAAAAAGAGCGAAAATATCTTTCTATTCCCTGTGTGAGTCGACAGTCCTTCTAATTCTCCAGGATTGTTAAATTCTGTGTTTTTCACTAATAATATGGGTCCATGCCCTAATTCCATGCTTTAGGTCAATGGTTCTCAACCAGGATACATTTGAGCATCTGAGATCAAAACTCCATAGAGTCATCAGGGGTCCACTTCACAAACCGTATAAACGTCTAACCAATATACCGTATACCAGAAACTGATTTTAAAAACTATAAAAAAAAAAGAAACCTCTATGGCGTGTTACTGTCACCTAGTGGGTGAAGGTCAGGGGCACTCATCCTACAATGATCGGGCCCCCCCACCACAAAGCCTTACCCATCCCTAAGTCTCAACAGTGCCGACTCTTAGAATCGCATCAAGACAGCCCGCCCACCCTCGCTCTTGTCCTCGGTCATTTTAAAGACTAAGATTAAATCCTTTTACAAGGTCTCGCAACCAAAGACTGTAGGACTTGGGGTTCGGACACTGCCTCGCTGCGCAGACTCACTTAAGTGATCAGACATTCGGAAGAACCCCCCGAGGTCAGTGAAGAAGAAGAGAGGGGGCTCACGTTCGAGTGTGAGGACCATGGACAAGATGGATAGATGGATGGATGGATAGATGATGGAAGGATGGATGGATGGATGGACAGATAGATGTTAGATAGACAGATAGATAGATAGATAGATAGATAGATAGATAGATAGATAGATGATAGATAATACATACATACATAGATACATACATACATATACACACATTGATAGATGATAGATAGGTAGATAGATACAAGCTCACTCACAGGATAGGCTGGCCAGGGCTGGACAAGGCTGACCTCAAAGTTTCTCTCTTTCCCGGTCCTCGTCACATAAGGAAACAGCCACAGATTGTCTGCTTGACGTACATCAAGTCCACTGCCACCAAGATAAGAACTTCCCTGCAAAATTGCCCATTTGTCTTCATTCCCATCTTCGAAAGTGCGTTAACGGAGCAGATGCACTCACAGCCTAAAAAATTGCTTCACGGTGACATGAGGAGAAAAACATAATGCCTCATTTAATTAGCGGCGGAATTAAAATTCAGGAATGCACAAGAACAGAGCTAGTCGGATTCTCAAGAGAAGGGTCCAAGTTTCATTTTTACGGCCCCACATAAATCCCTGTTTTGTCACAGATCATCATTCTCCCGACTGGAGTTTGACGCCTGTACTGTGTTCACATGACTCATTGTCCACCCACAATCATATAAGGCATCGTGGCCCAGAGAATCTTAAACGCGGTACCAAGTGCTCTGGAAAATATGGAAAAACGGGTGAGAAATATGTTGGTCAGAGTTCTGCAGAGAGACAGAACCAATAGGATGCCTATGTCTATATAGCTATGTCTATCTATCATCTATCTTTCATCTATGTATCATCTGTCCCTCTATTTATTTATCATCTATCTATCATCTATTATCTATCATATATCTATCGTCTATGGTGTCTATCCATCTTCATATCTATTATCTATTATCTATCTATCTATCTGTCTATCTATCAATGTATTATCTATCATATATCTATCGTCTATGTTGTCTATCCATTTTCATATCTATTATCTATCATCTATCTATATCTATCTATCTATCTATCTATCTATCTATCATCTATCTATCTCTATCATGTATCATATCTATCATCTATGTATCAACTATCTCTTGTCTGTCTGTCTATCTATCTATCTATCATCCATATCTATCATCTATCAGGTATCATATATTTATCTATCAATCATCTATCTATCTATCTGTCTGTCTGTATCATATCTATCTATCATCTATGTATCAACTATCTGTTGTCTGTCTATCTATCTATCTATCTATCATCCATATCTATCATCTTCTATCTATCATCTATCTATCTTGTGGTCGTCTATCTAATTATCTATCTATCTATCTATCTATCTATCTATCTATCTATCATCTATCTATCTCGATCTATCATCTATTTACCATCTATTTATCTATAGAGAGACAGAGTGGAATGAAGAGAGACAAAGACAGAGATTTTCAAGGAATTGGCTCATGTGATCATGGAGGCTCTCAAGTCCAAAATCTGCAGGGTAGACCAGCAGGCTGGACACCCTAGGAAGCATTGACACTTCAGCTAGAGTCCAAAGGCTACTTCAAGGCAGAATTCCCTTTTCCTTAGGGATGTGGGTCATGTCTGCTCTTCAGGACGTCAACTGATTTTGTGAGGCCCGCCCACTCTAGTGGATAACATACTTTATTCAAAGCCTATCTTTTTAAACGCCAACGTCACCTAAAATATACCTTCACAGAAATGTTTAGACTGGCATCTATTCCAAGATGGGAGTACCACGAGCTGGTCAGATTAATCTCATGATGACGTCAGTAGCGTTTGTAATGTAAGTGATTTTTCACCCTGAGTTCGTCATGCCTGCATTGTTCTCGCTGGCCATCTGTCTTTCCGTGGATTGGGGGAAATGTGTCAGGTAAGAGAGGTCCCTGCCCGTGGGATCCCCATTTCCGTTTCCCAAGTGGGTCTTCATCCTGCAGTCTTCATTCTCCCTCCACGAGTCGCGTTTGGGGGTGTCGGGGTTGACTTAACATTCTTTGATTGTGGGGTGCCAGAATTTCTAGGGGAAAAACTCAGCCCCAGAGATTTTGAGCTCGGGGATGTATAAGATGACCAGACGTGAGCATGCAACGTGGCCCTCGCTGTTCTTCTCTGTCTAGAATTCCCGTTTCCCCCACGGGGACTGACCCTGTGCTAGTCAGTACTGCATTGTCACCCACGGTTCCCTATCTTCTACTTCCTCCCATGGGCCAGCTGCCCAGCTTTGGCCAACGATCTCACGTTGGTCCTTCAAGCATCTCTGTTCTGGGAAGATACTCAAGCCATGATTCACAAAACTGGATTCACCTCAGATCACCTGCTACAACACACCACAAACGCAGCAAATAAAGGCAAGGATGGTACACAGTGTATGAAGTTGAAAAACTAATCCTATTAGCAGTTATCACCCACATGTTCATTCACTATACAGATTTTTAAAATAACATTTCCTATTTTTTTAGTGTTAGAAATACTTAATACCGAATTTTGATGCAAAATGAAGTCTGGCAATCAAGACCTTTTTTACGGCATAATACATGAGTAATGGGATTGGGAGTTATAGGGTTTTGAAGTTCCCCGCCTACACAGGCACTTAATGTGTGTGTGATTTTGTGTGAGTCACCTAAGTTATCTGGACTTTACCGTTCTCATCTGTGAAGTGGGGCAACGTAATTCCCAGCTGACACAGCTGTACTAAAGAGGACGATGATATCTATAAAGATATTAACACAATGAGTTGCCAGATAGTATAAGGCTCATGCACATATACCCACACATTCACATTTACTAATGGTGATATATAAATGTATATGCATAAATAATAGCAAATGTTCGTTTAATCGTTGGTGGTGTTTCAAAACAAAATGTCATCGCAAACTATCTCATGGAGTTTAAATCGTTGATCACTTTTAAGGAGGAAACAGAACCAACTCTGGGCATTGGAAGCCTTCCCAGTCCCTGGGCATGATGGGAGCTTCCCCTGACTTGAAGCCATTCTACATCTCTGTCTATTTACGTGAGAATCTGTTTCCTTGCCCCTTCCAGCTTCCAGATGTCGCCCGTATTCCTCAGCTCACGGTCCCTTCCTCCACCTCCAAACCGGCGATGACTAATGTTGTCCCTCTCACACTGTGTCACCCCGATCTTTTCTGCCTCCTGTTTATGAAGAGCCTTGTAACGGGCATGAGAGGTCACCAGATAATTAATCTAGGATAATCACTCCGTCTCAAGAACCTTCACGTAAGCACATCCGCAAAGTCCCTTTTGTCATGCGAGGCAACATAGTCCCAGGTTCTGAACACGAGCTCGTCGCGGTAACTTTGGGAGGGGACGTAATTCTGTCCCCCACGGCATGGAGTCAGAAGACAGCCACAGCTGGTATGTATCGAATGCCGCCACGGGCAGCTGAGACCTTTACAAAGATTATCTCATCCACCTCATCTAGTAGGAAGAGGGACATGGAACTAGGGGAGGCCCCTAAGCTCGTGAGAGAGTATGTGACACAGCCAAGCTATCAATTCTTGTCTGTCTATCCTAAAAGTGTTCTCTATTTACTCAACGGCCATTCCTCTGACTTAACAGCTGTAGAGCTCCCACGGGCTCCTTCAGGTCAAGAATTACTGCTCCTCTCACCCACCGCAAACGCCCTGACCTGTGTGACCAGTCTCGAGGCCCTGAACTACCCCAGAAAAGTCTCTCACCAAAGTCAGGACCCTCCAAACTCCAGCAAAACTTGGCACGTTATTTAATTAAGATGCAGCGCTTGATTACCGTCTAGCCATTTGATAATTTTGTTTTTACTATTCAGTGGATTCTGACTTCCATTTAATTACTTTAATTTGTTTTGCAATACGCTTTCAGACACATCAATAATGCCTACAGCCGGAACGAGGACTCAGACTTCTAAATCAAGTCAGCTCAGACTTGATACAACGCCTTCTCTACCAACAAATGAAAGTAACTAGGGGACATTTCTGAAAGCCGTCGACATGTCTTCAGAAAGGAAAAAAAAAAGCAGTAGCCAGAGGAATGGTAAATGTCCAACTTGCTTTCTTAATTTTAGGCTTGACATGCTAATATATACCCTGAGGTAAGAGAAATATATTCCCTCGTTTGATGTCAATGGTTGAAAGGGAAAAAAAAAAAAAACGCTAGTTAAGCAAAAATGAGCGTACCCATCGTGAACTATAGATATCACTCAGAAAACACATGCAAGAAACCACAGGTTCTCAGCCACTTTTATTAGCTGAAAAGCTACTAATTGAGAATAATTTATACCTGCTCTTCTAGGAAAAGCCATTGAAAATAGCGGGCATTTCGAGCCTGAAACCCTTTGACATTTCAGTGAAGAATAAACACATTCACTCAGGAACTGAAACATAAGCCAGTAATTATTCAGGACGTTCTCTGTACCACGTCCTCCCTTGGGGACGGATGAGGGGTCAATGAAGCGTCTAGCTTCGTGGATCTTTAGGGCGTGACTGTGAGAGTGTGCGCGCCTGTGTGTGTGTGTGTGTGTGTGTGTGTGTGTGTGTGTGTGTGTGGCGGGGGCATCATAAGCAAATAAACACGTCACAGAGAGAGACAAGGCCACTCAGGGCTGCCAGCCTTTACCAGGTGAACGGCTCAGAGAAACCAAAACCGATTTATACATCTCTGCTTTTCATCCATTTGCCTTCCCGTGGACTTCTCCCCAACATTTGTTTTTGCTTTTTTTTCCTTTCCGGAATTTTACATTGGGAAACGAAACCCCAAATGACAAAGACCAGAGTCCCCTAAATGTCTCTCCACTGCCTTGAGCATCTCTACACCGTTCATCTGATTCAGGGGACAGGACGATGCTCGGGCCTCAGCTCCCCATTCTCTGCTTCTGCTCTCTGCTCTTTCCCCGCCCCCCGCCCCGCTCCGCTCAGACACACACGCGTCCATCAGTCACCCACGTGTCTCTTAAACACCTACCCTTCAGAGCCGCTGCACCTCACTGCTCCCCGTGAGACAGGTATGGGTGCGTCCGACCCCGTTACGGGTGCAGACACAAGCCTACGCTGGCTCCCCAGGACTAGTAAGCGTACAGGGAGTACGGTGCCTCTACAGAGTCGTGCCTTATACACAGTTTACGCCGACTGGCCATTGGCCACACAGCGTGGCCACAGCGAGACTGGTGACTTCGAGCCGGTGTCTGCCGTAGGCACTGAGGCCATCGTCACATCTAAACAAGAGCCTGTATCCACCCAGCGTCTATTTTAAATGCTAACCTCCCTGCCCTCAAACTAAACACCAATGAAAAAGGGAAAATTGACTATTCATTAACTAAAACCACAGAGATTCATTCTTTCCAAGTCCTGGAGACCAGCAGTGTGATATCCAGGTGTCCCAAGCCACGCTCCCTCTGGAAGCTCCTGGAAGAGTCCTTCCTGCTTCTGGGGGCTGCAGGTATCCCGGGGCTGACAGCCGGGTCCCTGCCCCCTGTGCCTGCATTGTCACATGGTTTCCTTCGGTATGTGTCTGCGTGTTGATCTCCTCTTTTTATCAGGATACCAGTCATACCGGATCGGGGCCCACCGTACTGTCCTCATCGTAATTCGCTCACATCTGCCAAGACCCTACATTCAAATAAGGCGCCTGGCTTAGGCCTTCAACACGTCTTCTTGGGGAAAATAATTCGAACCATGACAAAAGGTAACAAAGAAATGAGACAAGCCTATCTGCAGAGCTGACGATCCATCGAAAAGGTCCTAGATGTAAAAAGAGAAAGTTGCAGACCTGCGTCATTCATATATTCTTCTCTCTAGCAGAGGGGTGCATTGCAAACAGTTCACTCGGTGTTTTAAGGGGGGTCCCAGAGGAACCCCCAGAGGTTGTGGACACTCAGATAGAGCCACGAAGGACCCAGTGAACAAGGAGGTTGGCTGTCACTCCCCAGAGCATCTACAAGGATGAATAAACGGTCTTCAGCAGCAGATGTACCTGTGGGCTACGTGAACGGGACCAGCATGTCCGCCAAGGTCGCCCAGACCAGCTCCCTGCAAAGTAGAGAGGACACTGACAAACGTGAGACCCACGCCTCCCCTCCCCCTCGAGCCCACCCCTCAGCATGAACACAAAAGCCACCTCGAAAACGAACATGAGCAGAAGAAATCCAAGACGCAGAGCAAAGGTCGCCTTACCTCACAGAACAGGTGGCATTTTCAAATCAGACTGGGATTATGAGCTGAAGCACAAGCTGGGGCTCATGCAGGACAATAGACAGCTGAAGGACAGTAAAGAAAACTTGCGTTTTCTTTGTCTGTGAATGTGATAGGGCCAAGGAGCTAGTCTTCTACCCGCGTGTAATTACTATACGTCAGCACACGCTGTTCCTCTTGTGTGTGGTGTGCTTCTAGCCATTCAGGAGCTGGCATCCCTCGAATCCAATCTTACATTTACTTCATCTTTATTGAACTTGACTTTCTACTAAGCACTGTTCTATTTAAAGAACTATCAATAATATAGCCTCTCCCATGGATAGAAATCAAAATATATTCTCATGGCTCAAAGAGAAATAATAATGATCATCTCGGTTTTACAAAAGTGTGGTGATTGCAGATCAACTCGGACTTACAGCGTCAAATTATCCATTCTTTAGCATGCCTGCCATGGAAAGCTTTCCCATTATTCCAGGTAATTCTTACTCCACGGGTGCTTTATATCCGTCATTTCACAATGGGGAAATGTCACACACACGGAAATTCCAAAATATTTTACAATTTCATCTCCTCATTTAGGCGTACAAAAGAAAATGGTTATTTTAATTTTCGGACTTGTTCGTGTGCCTTTCACAGTATTAATATATATATATTTTAAATGATACCCCACGTTCTTAAATATTACGCATTTGAAATAGTTTCAACCATCTGAAATCACTGCGCATTTTACATTCAGGAAGTTATTCAACAATGTGCACTTCAGTACCGAAGAAAAGACCTTTACAAATTTATTAACAAACATAAGTTCATTAAAAGGATCCTGTGGCTACATAATTTATGAAGTAATTAATTCTGACTTTTACAATTATTTACTTGAAACTCAAATTTGCTCTGAAAACTCAAAGTAACGTTTCCTTGGCACGACATAATAAAGTTCTTATGTAATTACTAATTAGTCTCCAGCATGACAAATGTTTTAATTAAAATCACTGAAACAGTTCACCATTTATCACTCTATTTTCCTTTTCTTTTTTTTTTCATTTATTCTCTTTAGATTAACTGTTTAACAGTCACCAACAGCCCACACATAACGTAGACAGTCGTCCGCCAACAGCGGGATCCTTGGACGGTGGCGGTGCCCGGGCGTGGTCATCATGGAGCACGCGAAGGCTCGGGACAGCCGTGACTTGAGGCAGGTCGGTGCCTTGTGGCCAATGCTATGTGGAAGGCTGCCTGGGGGACCCCAACAACGCCACCGCCAGCGGGGGATGTCCTCCACGCAGCATCCCTGTCTTTTGTCCCCAGGTCCCCCACCTGATTTAGATCACTCACCTTGCTAATTTCCCCCTTTTCCTGTTTGCGTAATTGACTCCCCCTGCCCCAAACTCAGAAACGGATGGCATAAGGCACTAGCTATTCCGGTCCATCTGATTTCACTGTTGGGTTTTTATTTTTATTTTTATTTTTGGCAGAACACCTGTGTAGCCATCAAAAACATCTTTAAAAAAAGAATGCTAAGCATATATGTAAATTGCAGTATTCATAGAGAGAAGACTAGACCTTCCTTTGGGTTTTTTTTTTTTTTTCCTTCCTTTCTTGGCGTCCTAACGAACTGACAGAAATTCTGCTTCCAAATGATGATCTCAACATCAAGTTTCACATGCTGGGGAATTTGCTGTGCATAGCAAAACTGTTCGGTTTGACTTTTTTTCTATGTTTTTCCCTGAGTATCTCTCCTGATGCATATATAATTTTCTTGAAAAACGTATGCCCGTTAAAACCCTGCAATGGTGCTTGATTTTCCCTCCACTGGGCAGGGTATTATGACTGCCTTTAAGTGGGAAGTCGGGCCCACATCTTAATGTGCCAGATTGTTTTTAACCCTTCACGTGCTGCTTCAATTTCTACCCGTTTCCACATCCCAGCCGAGAATTCCATTGGTATGGGGCAGTGACTTTTCAGTTGGAAAATGGTTTATTTCTTGGAAACTTATTCTGTGTACCTGGATGAATAGTTAACAACAACAACAACAACAACAACAATAATAATAATAAACAACTACAGTACTTCACAGCTGAGACTTGCAAATTTGGTGAGCATCGAAAAGGAAATGGTCTATGACATAGACAACTCACGTTTTCAGTCTCTACACGAGTCAATAACACCAAATCTCTATTTAACCACCAATGTTAACTTCTAAGTCTAATTTTGGAGTTTAATTTTATCGTATACTGACTATCTTAATGGGTCAACTCTATTACTGTTCGTGGTTTTTTTTGTTTGTTTGTTTGTTTTTTGGTCCACCATCTATAATGTTTATAGAATTGACCTCCAGATAGAATTCAAGAGGAAGGGATGTCATCAGAAGGAAAAAAAAAATCAATATAATTATATATTCTGTTCCCAATAAACATTCTCTTGGGACACAGTTGCTAGATTTCACACAGCGATGACGAGGTGAAGCTGGGTTTCAAATCTGCATCTGTCAAAGTGCAGAGCCCGTAACTCTAAGCTTTACCCTTCCTCTTGTTGTAATAGTGGGTGAAGAAAAAGATTTTATCCTCTCTTTTAGAGCTTAAACCTTAGAGATCCCCAGCGGGCTAAGTGGGGGACATTCTCTATGGCCATGTAACGAGCAGTAATTATGCTACCTCCATAGCCGAACGATGCTTCAATTTCTTTGGAAGCCTGCGGCCAGCTTCTCCCCGTCTTCTAAAAGGTGGGTCTTCCTGATATTTTATGGTATACGGTATATGCGATATTTGATGGTAGTGTTTTTTTTGTTTTGTTTTTGTTTTCTGTTTGCATCCAAATGTTACGACTCAGGTCGAAAGTTTTCTTTTCTGTGAGATGGGGGGAAATCGTCCCTTGATTTCACGATTGCTTTTGAGGCAACTCCACGTGGAACTTCTGTTATCATGAGTCCTTAGCCCCTTGGTCAAGGTGCGGATGCTTCGTCAGGCTCAGAATGAAGGTCACCGGGTCCCCGCACAGGATGGGATTCTGTACGGCTGAGGCAGAGGGGGAGGCAAGCCAGGCTGTCCGCATGCTGAAGGCGCACGTGACGATCCGCGGTCCGCGCCTCCGACAGCTGGTCGGGCTGTACCCCGGCTGGTCACGTGGCACGTACGCACCTATGTGACCAGCTCCCTTCAAGAACTTTGAACTCCAAGACCCAACGGGGCTATGCTGAGCAAGGTATCTGGGATGCACCCCAAAGTTGGCAGAGGGAGAGAAACACAGAACACATCTTACGTCGCTGTCAGAGGAAGGAGAGAAGAAAGTCCGCGTTTGACCTCTGCGGCCGAAGCCAACGCAGATCTACCGTTTCCTTGGCTTGAATTAGTCTTAGCTGGACTTTTAACATTCTGGTGAGCGGTGGGAGTCCTTCCCAGCAAATCGTCAAGACACCAGAGAAAATGCTTGCTACGTTTCTATCGTATCTATATTTTTGTTTTGTTTTGCTTTTGACATGTAGTTTGGCTTTGGGAAGAGAACGTTTCTGCCATGGTGAGTCTCGATGACCCATTCTTTAAAACCTGTCCCGGATTACTCGTTAAAGGGTGCCTCTCCTCCCCCACATTTCCGTAATTTCTCTTATATCCATGTCCGAGAAACGAGAGGGAGAGGGAGGAGGAAGGGATGGAAAAAATTTGGTAGGAGGGAAACGAGGAAGAAGGGGTCCAATTCAACGGCTGCCAGAATGGCGGAAAAATAGCACACACCCGATTTAACCTGCAGAATTAATAAAAGCAGAGTCTCGTTTAAATTCTCTCCAGACTCTGTGAAGGACAGTTTTCTCGTGGCTGCTGTGTACACGCGTTTAGAACTCGGACGCTTGTGACTGGGGAGGCGTGCGAGTATTTCCTTCTCGTTTTTAATTTTTCAAACCCATTCGCTGCAGACCTCTGGTCCTTATCCAACACCTTCTTCCATGTTTCCCAGAAGAAATCAGAGCTTTCATTAAGCTGACAAGAGCCTGCGGTCCTATCAAAACTAAGTGATTAAAAGATCTTCAGACCCAGAGGCAGGCAGGATGCAATTGTGTGAACACGCACCTGTTTGTCGTACAAAGCCAGCCGAAGATGCTCGCGTCCTCCGGGGAGCGGGCTTCACCTGGGAAAGAGATGAGAGAAGCTACTCCACGACGGCCATTGCCGAGATCTTTTCAAAGTAAAATCAATCTCTTTTATCAGTTACTGACATTAATCGCCCGTGGAAGTGTCTTGGAGCTGACCCAACATGACTGGGAAGTCCAGAAACGGGACGAGCGTTTTAACACGTCCTGTGCTTTCCCCTCTGGTTTGCTCTGCCTGCGCCTCGTCCCTACGGACGTCCGGAGTCTCCTTAACCAGACCAGTGACTTGTCTCCTCATCTTGCTGTCATTTCCGCCTCGCGATGTCACGGCGAGGCAGTCCCTCGAGGTGACCTCGCCCTGCGTCAACACGTGCGAACTCCTTTTCATCTGACCGCTCCCAGGCGTTCAAGTTTATCACTTAGCGCAGCTTCGGAAAACTCAGAAGCAGATGTGCCTTCCAGAAACATCTCTCCGGCGTCTTCCTCAGCCCGCAGGCGGCGTAAAAATGCAAAGCTATTCGCTAGAAAACATAATTCTTCAATAGGGATCGTCACGAGCAGAGGAAGGTATTTATGAGTGGTGTGGATGTATCAGTTGACACTGGTGTCAGTACGTATGTATTTTCATGTGTCTGTCTCTTTGAACAACCCCCATCCACTCTGATAATTCGTCCTTGCCACACTTAATTATCATATATCCTTTCCCTGGGATTGATTTACTAAGCACTGCCTTCTGTCCAGAGACAGACACCCAGAAATAATGATCTGGGGGGATGCCCATCACAGCGTTCAGGAGTTTAGGGTCTAGGTACCAACTGCAACGTGACCGAAACCGCGTGTGGACACACAACGGCAGGTTACCTGTGAAAACACATGGTTAAAAATAGGACATAGACAGTGAAATGAATGCCCGGCAAAATGTCCCGAGTTCCTCGGTAGCAGGTGACATCGCGGATTCTCCCAGCCGTGGTCCCCGGGTGCCCCTCGTGTGCTCTCCGGCTCTTCCCACACCTGCCTGAGAACCCCATGTTTTAACCCGCGTTGGCCAGGACCGTCGGCGGCACATTCTCTCTCTGCCTCAGACGGGCCCCTGGCTGCTACGTGCTACCGGGCTGCAGCTTCGTGACACAGGTGACTGTGTCTCAGAGCTGTTCGCCACATGCCTGCAGGAATGTCTGACGCAAAAAAGCTGCCCCATAAATACTTATTCTTATTGAGATTGAATCAAAGGTATAGTAAGTGGATCACTGGGCAATGCAAACCACCCAGCGGCATTTAGAACATCCATCATCTTGGGCATTCGATTGTCTCTCTCTTTTTTACGGCTGAATAATATTCCGTTGTGTGTCTGCACCACCATTTGCTTCTCCATTCATCGACTGGCAAATCTCTACATTACCTCCTGGCTGTTGTGTATCTGAATATCTGTGTACAAGGATTTGTTTGCGATCTCCCTAGATATTGATCGATCAGATAGTAAATAAGATAGCTCATTATGGTGACACTTCGAAGAATGCGTTTATCAAAATATTACACTTGTAAGCTTTTCCTGTTATGAAATGTCTTTTTATTCGATTTAATTTGAAACGTGCTGCGCATTACGTCCTTTCCTTGGAGATTTTCAACACACTGTCACTTATAAAATATTCTGAGTTGGGTATTTCAGAGTCTGCAGAGAAAATGTTCTATGTCAGGGATATTGTCTCTCAAATTTATGTGTTCAAGGACACACCCACTTTTTCTCACTGCAGTCTCTATTAAAAATCTGTTCAATCCCATTTATATTTCTGGCAACCCAATAAATTGGAATGGGGGTCACAGTAACGAGAAGGGGCTGCGTGTATATCCTTTATCTCTTCACGAGGCTCCCTCGAATAAGGCACCCCAGTCGGTTGTGTCCTTTGGGAGCGAGATTAGATCACAAGCTGCCGTCATGACTCCTTTGACCTTCACCAGCTCTTTAAACACCCCGTCCCCAAACGCAGTCACATTCCACCATCCCGGGGGCTGGGAATTCAACACGTGAATCTGGAAAGGGTGGTGAAATCCAACCCATAGCCATTTCTCATCACGAACTCAAGAAAGGGTACACGTAGCTTTGTGGGCACGCATACGGCAGGACGGACCCGATTGAAAAGGTGAAGCCGAAAGTCACTAACTAAAGGATCTAAATCTCTCCGCTTCCAGTCAAATGGAGAAATGACAGAGGGTCAAAGATCACACGTCTCCCAGGGACCCCTGGCCCAGTCTGCTCAAATTCTCTTGCTCAGCTGTCCTCTGTGCCCTGGAATTCAGGCGGTTTTATGGTCTTTCAGAAGGTAGCGAGGTTTTTAACTTCAAAGAGCGGTCTTAGGACAACAAGACCCGGTCCAAAACGACATTCTTGTTTAAATTGCCCTCCTGTCATCCTCCCGAAGCGTTCAGCTTTCAAAATCTTACGGAAAAGATTTCTCCTACAAATATTTTCCTAGTCTCATTTTAAGCTGCCTATCATCTAAGCAATTATTGCATGTGTGTATGCACAGGATGTTTAAAAGTATCACGCGTATTATGTTTTTATACATCATACTTCTGAGAAACTTCCCTTTTCTAGTACGAGGAGAAAATCCATCTAATAAAACTGAGATGCAAAAGGGTACAAAGAAACGAAGCCACTTAACGCCGAAGACGCTCACTGATCGTTCTAAAAGCTTCGTCCGAAGTGTTGCGTTCCTACCGGCAGCGTTCATTCCCGTCCCCATCGATCATCGAAATGTTCCTCCGGGAAGCTGGAGGTAAAACATGAAAGGCGTCCTGAAACACTGACGACGTGACATCTTCCCCGTCATTTTCCAGAGCACACGCCCGAGTCCCATGCTTAGTACGCGGGCGGTGGCTCTCCCCCAGCATTTCACGGCCCCTGCACGTGTTTTTGACGATGGTGTCAGGGTTTCCCAGGAAACAGCCGAGTCCTTCTCTAGGCATCTCAACCCCTCACCCCGCCCCGCTCCTGAGTCATCCGAACTCTTTCCTGGCCTTTAAATCGAGCACATCTACACTGGGCGTCTTTCAGATTCACAGGGTCAGCAGCCTCCGAAACCAGACTTCAAAAGGACATCGCAAACGGTCAGGAGACTCAGTGACGGAGCCCAGATGACCATATCTGCTCCCTTCCCTGGTCCAGGAAGACACGGCCTCCATCTGACCTTCCGTTGTCCTTTTGGGGGAAGAAAAATGTCCCCGAGCCAAATCACCAGCTGGGTTCACGGCAGCCCGAAACCCCTGAGAAAATGAACCTAAACACAACAGGACTGTCACATAAAACACGGACACAGGCGTGCATCTCTGGAGAGCACACGAGACACCGACCCCCCAACCCACCCCCAGCCTTGGGTTGCCCTCCACTTCTGCTGGCAGCTGCCTCATTCAGCCCAACAGGGGCTCAATAGACACTTGAGGATAAATTAATAAAAAACAAACAACAACAAACAAACTCTAAGAGTGCAGATGACCTGCTGGAATTAACCAGAACTGCATACGCCTCCCTATAAATAATCTAAATAATCATTCAGGAAATGACACACCTGTTTGGAGAGGGATGGGGACAATTACAGGGACATAAAAAGAGGTGGAACTCTCCCCGAGCCTGGCTGGCTGAGATCAAAGACGCGTGCTAATCCCCTTGCTTTTGAAACCAAAGAGCTCAACAACCTTTCGGAGCAGAGAGGGATGCAGCCTGCAGAGGGAGCAGAGCCAGGCTCATCCTTCCAAACAGAAGCCGTGGGGGAGGCGGCTCAGACACATTTCAGCACGGGGCGCCCAGCTCCAAGCGGTGACTGAAGGGGAAGCAGTCTTCCCGTGCAGGGACAGGGAGCGGGAAGGTGACACCTGTCTCCAACATGCCCGTTGCAATCGGTTTGCAGAAATAGCATCGCACGCAGCCTCCGAAGGTGTTCCAGACAGAAGGAAAGGTGAAGAATATGGAACTTTCTGTGTGGAGGTCCCGTCCCCCTGTGCAGGGCGAGGAGCTCACCTGATCACCTTGTTTGCTTCGTGTGGACTCTGAACATGACACCTGAAGCCTGGAGAATCCCTCGACATGCGCCAAGGAAACGTGGAGGGAGCCTGGAGCAGAGGGCAGCACAGGATGCTCACGTGGCATCCACCTCGGGGAACTGACATCTAAGTGTTGGTGCTCGAAGCTGCAACCAGCCCATGGAGAGCTGTGTCCGCCCCGTGAGCTAACACGAGCACAGGCATGTGACGACCGGATCCTCACCCTGCAGTGAGCCCGTTGTCAGGCAGTGGACAAGGACGGACGCCTCCTGGGACGCTTGTCTCTCTCCCCCGCCCCGCGAGGCTGCCCGCCTTCTCGTTCTCGTTGGCTGCACCGGATGTGCAGGTGACACACGAGAGAAACCTGCTTTATGCCCGCACTTCAGAGACATGGAGACGTACGAGGCGGCACACGCTTCTCCGAGCTGCCTCCGAAACGTCGTAGCTCGGCGAAGACGCGAAGCCCAGCCCCCGAAGGTGTTCCAGACAGAAGGAAAGGTGAAGAATATGGAACTTTCTGTGTGGAGGTCCCGTCCCCCTGTGCAGGGCGAGGAGCTCACCTGATCACCTTGTTTGCTTCGTGTGGACTCTGAACATGACACCTGAAGCCTGGAGAATCCCTCGACATGCGCCAAGCAAACGTGGAGGGAGCCTGGAGCAGAAGGCAGCACAGGATGCTCACGTGGCATCCACCTGGGAGAACTGACATCTAAGCGTTGGTGCTCGAGGCTGGAACCAGCCCGTGGAGAGCTGTGTCCGCCCCGTGAGCTAACACAAGCACAGGCATGTGACGACCGGATCCTCACCGTGCAGTGAGCCCGGTGTCAGGCAGTGCACAAGGACGGACGCCTCCTGGGACGCTTGACTCTCTCCCCCGCCCCGCGAGGCTGCCCGCCTTCTCGTTCTCGTTGGCTGCACCGGATGTGCAGGTGACACACGAGAGAAACCTGCTTTATGCCCGCACTTCAGAGACATGGAGACGTACGAGGCGGCACACGCTTCTCCGAGCTGCCTCCGAAACGTCGTAGCTCGGCGAAGACGCGAAGCCAGCGCGAACCAACGCGCATGAAAACACGCACGACCTTCTACGTTAATAATGAAAGGAAATGAAATCAACACCATTGTGCGCCATTTTCACCTCTCTGGCAAAAAAAATTAAGAGACCGACAGTCGGGGTGAGAAGGAGAAGAAATGAACGGTGGACCAAGGCCACCGGCTTAACTTTTCTCATGGTTCTAATAATTTTTATTTTGCAATGACAGTTGACAGACTGCATGATATTCAGATAGAAAGTTGGCATTATCGGGTAAATTTTCACGTGCATGGGATTCAGCTTCTAAGACGTTTTCTGCAAAACCGGGAGATGACGTTTTATGCTGTGACACGCAGACTAGGAGAGGCGTGAGCCGATGCGAGATGCCTCACGCTTATGAACGCAGCTAACTCTCCGTCTTTTCCTCTTGTTCCTCTCAATGTCCGTGGTGCTTCTTCTCCCTCTCCGAGGTCAGGCCTAGGTGTCCGACTTCCGCAGAGTGTCCATCAGCTTCTTCAGGACCCAGACAGGCTGCGAATGTAGATGGGATACAAATGCCTGTCATCCGTCTGTCTGACGCCCGGTAAACGCCCCGGTCCAGATGTGCGGAAAGGCTGTCAAATGCACGGTGCCGTGTGGCGTGCATCTTGTGTGAGAGTCTCCTTCCTTCCCAGCACAGGGTCACACTCCTAAACTCATCCACCTGTTTCATCATTCTGACTCATTACATTTCTATAACTAGGGTACCCCAAATTTATCTGCCATGAGGACAGGCTGGTATTTTAAGTCAGTCTGAAAAATATTGACATTAAAAGTTCTCTTCTTTAGAGCCATCATGTGGTACTTTTTAAAACTGAGTTATAATTTTTTTTTAAATTGAGTTATAATTGACTGATAATATTATATTAGTTCGAGGTGTAAAACATAATGATTCAATATTTGTACAGATTGTGAGACGATCAGCAGGATGAGTCTAGTGAACGTCCATCACCTCGCAGAGTTACAGGCTTTTTTCATGTGATGAGAACTTTGAAGATCTTTTAATTGTCAGCGACTTTCAAGGATACGATACAGGATCATGACCTAGAGTCACCATGTGACACGTCACGTCCCCCGAAGTTATTTATTTCATAACAGGAGGTGTGTACCTTTCGATCCCATTAAAAAAAAATTAAACTCATTTTATTTTTAATAAAATCGTATTTCTGTAATTAACCGAAATTGCTCCCAATGCGAAGATGTGAGCCTCCGTATTAAAAACATAGACCTTCTTCTTTGTAGGACCATAATTACGGAAAGATCATTAATGCTGCCCATTATATTTGTAAAATATCCTTTAAAAAATAAAAGAAGATGCAGTGGCATTTTCTCTACATCCCTTTGAAGGGTGCAATTAATCGATGGATGCTGCTTTTTCGTGGTGTAGAGACCTCAGTGTGACAGCCTCGATGTTCTGTGCACCCTGTTAAAAATAGCGACTTGTTGGCCTTTTCAAACAGCTCTGTTTCGATGGCGTGACCATGTCTCAGAGAGGCGCTGGGCAAGCAAACAGCTCATTCTCCATCACAGCTGAACTCGGGGAACTTTCCCGAAGGCGTCGGTCCCACAAACCGCAGAGAGGAGGGATCGTGGGTCCTTAGCAGGTTCAGTCTTCATGACGCTGTGACTCAGACACGTCGAGGTGGCGCAGCGGGGTGTGGGTGACTGGGACGGTGCGGGAGAAATTCCCCTGACGGACGCATGGCGTTCTCACTCCAGAGCCACAGAGAACAAAGCAGCTGAATGCCGTATTTGTTTCCCGGAGCCACCGCAGCAAAGTGCCACCAAGTGAGCAGCTTAGAACAAGACATCCATCTTCCCCGAGTCCTGGGGACCAGCAGTGTGACATCAAGGTGTCCCGGGGCCACACTCCCTGCAGAGGCTCCAAGGGATGGTCCTTCCTGCCTCTCCCAGCGTCTGGGGGCCCCAGGCGTCCCTGGGCTGGTGGGCACGTCCCTCCAGTCTCTGCCTCCGTCTCCTCTGTGTCTGTATCTCTCCTCCTCTGTCCCATCGCGACTGGGTGTAGGGCCACCTGCTCCAGGAGGACACATCTCAGCCCCTTCACTGATCACACCTGCACACGCCCCATCTCCAGCCGAGCTTCCCTTCACGTGCTCTGAGATATGGCAAAGGGGCATCATTCAACCGACTCCTGCACCAGGACGACCTAGAGTCCTCCAGATATCTCCGCCCCTAATTTCCTCTGTGATCCTGGGCTCACCACGGCCACTTTCCAAGCTTCACATTTGTCCTTAAACGCTGAGGCTCAGAGTACGCGATGTCCACAGTTCTTTCCAGCTCCAAGATTTAAATTATCTCCCGTCTTCACATTCCTGTCGCAGGATCTTTATGATCAGAGTGGCCGTCTACAGAGCGGTCACTGGAAGCCCATCGTTATACATCTAATTTGCCGATAGATGGGGACACGTGGCCCACGATCCGATGAGAAACCACAGATGCGTGAGTATCATCAGCACAGACTCATCCTAATTTAAAGCAGACACCACACGTTTCAAGGCAATGCCTCCAGAGTCACTGACAGATACGTTAATCAGTAATAAATGAGAGTCACGGGTCCACCTGCGCCCTGACTTCTGCTACGTGACTCCCTCTGCTTCGGTTCACCCATCTGTGCAATGAGCTAGCTATCCTACAGGCGTCAGAGGAACGTTCGAAGCAGCACGGGAGAAGGTTCTATATAAAGCAACATGCCGCCTGCGTGAACATGTGTTGTCTATACTGCACCTGTGCGGGCATGTTTACACTGCGGTGGCTAGTGGTACGTGGTAACTGACCAGCTGTGGGGCGCCCAGGCGAACCGTGATTCCTGGGCTTGTCTGCAAGTGAACCTCTGGATCGGTTCGGCATTTGCAGGACTGAGCTGAACAAAGCAGATGGCCCTTCCACCATGGGTGGGCCTCGTCTAATCAGTGGAGGGCCTGACTAACACAGAAGGTGGGGCGAGGAGGAATTCAGCCCCTTTTCCGTGCCTTCCGGCGTCAGCTAGGGACACCTTAGCGTGTCTCCAGCCAACCACAGGGTGGGATTTACATCGTCGGCCCCCAGAATCACGTGAGCCATTTCTTTATAATCAACATCTCTCTCTCTCTCTCTCTCTCTCCCTGTATGTCCCCTCTCCCCACACACTCGTGACGTGCCCTCCCTAACAGAAATGACGTCACCACAGAGCCCCCACTCGCCCGCGTCCGACCGAGCACACGTCTTCCTCAGCAGCTGACGGTGTCACCTCCACGTGGGACCTCCCGCCGCGTCCCCTGCATCGTGTTCAACTTTCGATTATCCCCACGGCCAGACACACAGCTGTGTTCCAGAGTGCATGAGCCCCTTTCTCCTCCAGAGCTTCTCACAGTCGCACCTGCACCATTAAATTGGCACACGCATGTCTCCTGTGTCATTCAGTAGCATAAGTCATTCCTGTGTCTCGAAGCCGTCTTCAAGGGCAGAGCTGAGACCTCGTCCTATACTTCAAGACACATGCAAGAATCCTCGGGTCACGGCGAAGCGCCACACACAGCGTAGAAAGCTAACCCAACGCCAGTTAGGTCTGCAGAATAAATGATTAAATTGGCGGACTCTTCTGATATTAAAAGTCGAACCCGGTATCATTCTGTTTCACGAATGTTCTGTGACTCGGTAGGAAGCATTAAATTCCCAAGGGAAATTAAGCCTGTTCATTATGAAATTTGAGACTCGCAAAACCCAGAGTTTTATGCTATTAAAGGTCTATAATTAAAGTTCCGCCTGTTTACATAAATAAACTGCCCCTTATAATTACAAAAGCGTCTAATCCATTATTCTATTAATTACCCTCCCCATTTCTTCCATGAGAAATTATGCTTTTAAAATAGTTACATCTCTCATCACATATATCTCACGTGTTCCTTAAAGTCAGAGACAAGGGTTTTCTAAATCCGATGCAATTAACCCGGAACCTAACATAATACTCTACTAAAGATGGAAACATAAAAGTTTTATTTAAATCACTAGGTACGATTTTCGGTAACGATCCATTAAGCGGGAAAGGAAACTAAAACTCTCTCATATAACCCCGCTGCCATTAAATCTATGTTCGATGCCTAAAATGCTTTAAGGTAATTTATCCTCAAAGAAATGGTATTCAATCAGATACCTTATTCGTTTGATGTTTGTAGAATCCTAAAAAATGAGTGAGTCATGAGATCCATTTAGATTATTGGGAGCAGCTGAAAAGGGACTATCTTGGCTCGATGGCTGAATTACCCATCTGATTTAAGTATTTCAAAGGCAATCGGAACAAAAGCATTTGCGGGGGATCATTGTTCCAGGTACCCTATATAACCTGAGGAGAAAAGAGAGGCAGAATTATAAATAGAAAATGAAAGAAGACAAATAAAATCAGTCATCTACACATAATAACAGCTGCCTTAAAATCGTTACACACTCATGGGTTTAAGAACAACCCGGTTGATTTTTTAGATACCTGCCTGATGATGAGAGATGCTGAAGAACATGCTGTCCTCATTCAGATGAGATGATCACCTAGAAGATTTGATGTAGAGTTGCACCTTGTCCAGGTGCTTCAAGGAACATTGATGCCTGCCAGCTGGGTTCTCAGGATGACCTTATGATAGGCTCTCCACACCAGGATGCCTTAAGAATGAACGCAGATGCGATTAGCAGTTGGTAATCAATCCAGAGCAGAGACTCACCTACGATGATTTGGGCCCCAACCGTTGATGAAGCACAAGCTTTTCTCACGAGCAAGTTTTTCACCCAGACACATGGCAGAATCAAGCTTCCTCTCGTCTTCCTGGAACAGTGGTTGGGCGTAAGGACACACAGTGACTACAGCGTAAGGACGCGCAGTGACTACAGCCCTTCAGAAGGTACAGGTATGTCACTGGGCCGAACACTACCTGAGAAAACGAGAGGACAGCGGACCCGAGATTTTTCAATCGGTCCGTCATGAGGTCCTCCTTAGTCTTAGCCAGAGCTGCTCCCCACGATTGTGGTGACGTCCAGGCTGGACAGGGTCGACGCGTGAAGCAGACATGAGCAAGGAGCCTCGGGAACTATGAAGACACAGGGACGCAAAGGGGACCAGAGAGCCCAAGAGACCTCGCCCTTTCTGCAGCTTCATCATGTGATGTGCGCATCGCGGGCAACCTGTCTGTCTCCTTCCGGCTCAGGGCATCCAAGCTCAGGGGTGAGTTTTAGCAATGTTTGCGGTCCATGAGTTTCATGCGAAGCGCTGAAGTCCCCTAGTTTATTCGTGTTTTATTACAAGTATATTTTTGAGAGAGGAAAAGAGAGCAAGCAAGAGCAAGAAAGAGCGAGCGAGCGAGAGAGAATCATAAAAGATAAATAAAACATAAAATGACCCGGATAAAATATACACAACCGCAGAATGGACCGATTCCCCTACAGGGTCCTTGCAATTCTTATTGTAAGTTTAAATTTATATGCAGAAAAGCAGCAGTGGCAACAATAACAACACTTAGGAACTACTTGGGTGGCTTCCGCCTCATTTAAAAGTTTCAGCGCATCTTAGTTATCGGGGACGCTCTTTGTGGTGTGGGATGCCTGGGTGTCGGGGAGCACTGTGTGCGCCAAAAATCTAGAATTCTCAGAGCATCATCCACCTGCAAAGCCAACCTGTGCTTTAAAATCGGCCCCTCATGGTGTCTTCGCCTTTCGAATGTCAGGAAGGATTTCTGGAGAAATATCGAGGTTTAACTCTAAAGAATAAAGTCAGCATGAACGCAGACTACCGCTCTCAAAGGCAGTGGCTTCTATCTACATAATTCCGCAGTCACAGGAGAAAGGAGTTTGACCAGCAGCCCATTAAAACTGCCCTTCTGTAATAAGTGCTGTTTTCCTAGAGACGCTTCGTTCCTTTCTCATCTTGACCGTTGAAACCGAAATCATCTCAACTGTCAATTTCTAACTTCCCAAGGTTCCATGTCCTAACGTTCTGTTCCCACGCGAAACAGACTTCCACTGTCTTCTTCCTCCCTTCCTTTCGACTCTGTGAGTAGAGGCAGTTGTTTTAATCCAGAGACAGATGCAACGCCTACGTAATGAGGCTGCCGCTTTGACCACGTACCAAATCATGTAGCCTATGGCTCATTTCCTTTTTTTCGAAAATGCAATTTTTTTGTTGTTGTTTTTAAAGCTCCCTCTATTTCTAGCCCGTATGGGAAGCTTAGGCCGTTCGAACTGGACCAACGCGAGGTGCCAGTGACTCACCCAGAGCAGCGGAGGTGGTCCAGGAGTCAGCCTCTGGTTCCTTGTGGGTGGCCTCTCTGGAGGAACTTCCGGTCACGCCCTGTTTCCACCATCTCCAGCACAGATGTGGGTTGTGACATTGTGACATCAGTGAGGGCCATGTGTTTCTTCAAGGTAAAATACTGGATCCTAAATGGAAACATGGTTGATGCTCAGGCAGAGATTCAGTGGTGACCGACAAAATTATCCCACAATTTGGAAAAAGCCGTTTATCTAAAAATAAAAGGCGTTTCAAAGGGATGACAAGTGAGTATCTGAGATCACTGAGAACGGCTGTTCTGGAAGCACAGACTCAGGCAGAAGCCCAAACAAGGACCCGATGAGGGGACAGAGGCAGCGGGTGTCTCTGAGAAAGGGGAGGGGACAGGGACATCCACAGAAGGAAGGTGTGGCTATCTGTGCAGATAACGTGACACAGTGATGCTGACTCTAAAGAGTATCCTTAATCCTCAGTCCAGAGTCACCAGTGCTGGAGTCGTGACCTCTGCTTTCTTGTCACCCTTGCAAACACTTCTTTGGGACACGAGGTTGCTTAGTCCCCGTCCCAAGGTGACTCTGTCCTGCTGGAACATCCCGAAGGTTTGAGGATGAGACGAGCAGGCAGGTCCTCGGGGCGTCAGTGCCGGCTCCATTGTAAAGGGCTCCATGAGTGTGACTGTTCACAGGACTAAACGCTCCTCAGAGCCCAGGTCACTATGAGACTAGTAGGAGAAACGGAACTTATTTTGAAGGCAGGTGGATAAAAGATGCTTTCTTCCAAGATAGCAGGGGATTCAGAGGATCGAATTATCTATAAACCACCCCTTAAAAGTTGCTGTTCGAGTATCAGACCCCATGGGACTGAAGAAACATCTTCCGAACTCAGACTAGGACCTGAAATCCAATTCGAACTTATAAAGATTAGCACTGAAAAAAACAAATTTGGGGGTGGGGAGGTGCTTAATTGAGCAAGAAACTACATAAAAAATGAGAACAAATCAGCTTTACGAGTAAAAAATTATGGGAGAGAAACAAAAATCACTTTACTGAAATTATATACACAATTAATACAAGTCTCCTTTTATTTGAGTGTGGAGACTGCCAGACTATTATTTTCTTGAATCCTCAGCTGTTTTAAAAATGGAAATTGAATCTCCCTTGGAGGTATTAATAGCCAACGATACAAAATACAGACACCATGTGCAGTCTTGCTACTTGCAAAATCCGAATGAAGACACCTTTTAATATCCTTAGAAGACCGATGGAAAGTAACGTGTATGGTTTACTGAATGGGAGGTTTTAGAAACTGGAAGGTGGAGTCGTCAGCACTAAATCTCACTCGGTCCATGTGCAGAATCGTGCTCCGGACTGGGAAAAGCCAAAAAAAAAAAAAAAAGTAAAACAGCGTTGATCTGACGGCAGGTCCCTGGCCACCGAGGGACCTTTGCGTGGCACCTTTCAGATTGTGACAGATCAGCCCTCCCAGAACGTAGCCGAGAGGAGCCTTTGTGATTCTAACCCGAAAGCCAGGCTCACAGAGGATTTGACATTACATTAAAAAAAAAAAAAAACCTTTCCAAGCCATTTTCCAATCCATTTGATTTTGCGTTGAGGGGCACACAACATTTTACATGACTCATCCAAAGTCTGGTTGGAACTCTCAATTATCGATTGTTTGTCCCAACCCTCACGGTTTAAAGCAGCCGGTGTGACGTGTGAGGTTACTATGGACCCATCGGACGGGGAGCTGGCGGGGTCAGTGCAGCCTGCGTTGCGAGCTGTGTGTCCTGGCTGTCACCCTAAGTCCATCGTCGCTCACGTCTTTAGTTCTCATAGCCACGTCCACGTCGGACAGGCAGAGGTTCTCGGTGGCTCTGCATGCACCCCCAGGTGACAGCTCCGTGTTCTACCTTCTGCACGTGGGCACAGTTCTCCAACCATCGGAGGCTCAGAGCTCCTCAAAGAAATGTCACTGGCAAGCAAGTACACCCCCTCACCCCCCAGCTAGACCAAGAGCCTTGCCAAGTCACGAAACGCACGGCGCTGGCCGAATGAGCCCGGCGGCAGCAAAGCCCTCGCTCGTGCCATCTTCACTTAGTGTGTTCAGTGCAGAGATGTCTCCATCATCGTATACTTGAGCAGAGCAGGTTATCCTGCAGATGCGTCACCCCATCTGACCTTCACGAGCACAAAAGTTTGATGCTATCACACCCATGTGCCAAAAAAAATTAACCCTGTGCGCGGGACACAGCTCCCTTCAGCAAGGCCAGCTGGCGAGGTTGGCCGCTAGCTGGTGCCTTAGCCTGGGCTGAGAGTAGCTTCTTCTTGGCAGACAGAAGGAGCCCAAACACCTGTTCACGTGAAGTAAATGGGAGTGCAGATCTGACGGCCACTTTCAGACAGCCGTGGGCCGCGTCTGTTCGGCTCAAGTCCCAGTGGGACGGTCATTGTGTGTCATTCTCCCCACCATGTCCTCATTAGGGAATAGGATGGAGCCAGCGTGCGAGAGCAGCTATTGCCCAGACCGAAGGCTTTTTGAGGCTCCCTCGGGAAGGGACCGAACCTTGAAGACTCTCCTTTGAGCTTTATACGAAGGCCCTCAAGGCCACGCCTTCAGAAGCGTGGACAGCAGGAAGGGAAAAGCGTGCACTCGGCTCTGTGGTCCCGTCCACACCCAATCAACGGCGAGGCGGAGCTTCCTCCGTCTCCTGCACGGTCACTTTCAGAATCCATGGCCTGTTCTTTTTCTCTTGAATCTTCAGCCAAGGTACAGTTCTCTGCGAGCCGTCACTTGGGACACACGTGGACGAGAACAGAATATTGCCGAAAAGACACCCTCATGAGTAGGGTCGCCGATGTGGCGAGGCTGTTCTCATGAAGACACGGTCGTGGGCGAATCGTGTCCCCTCCCCGCAAGCGTATGTTGGAGTTCTAACCCCCAGGATCCCAGAACGTGACCCTGTTTGGAGCTGGGGATTAGTCAGAGGTGCTCAAGCTTGAAGGAGGTCATTCCCGTGGGCCGTAGTCTAATGTGACCGGTGTCCTTAAAAATATGGGAAATTGGGACACGGAGAATGACATGCATGGGGGGAAGATGGTGTGAAGATACAAGGACAATGTGCCATCTGCAAGTGGGGGACATCTGAGACCAGGGGGAGCTGGACAGGCACGTGGGACAGGTGCTCCCTCACGGCCCCGCTGACGGCCTCACCTGGGGCTTCCACCCTCCCCCACCATGAGAGGGACAATTCTGCGGTTTCTGCCCCCCAGTCCCTGGTACCGTGTGCTGGCAGCCCCCACGCAACAGGGACAGCCACTGAGGCATGGAGATGCCTGCCCGTAGAAATACAGTCCCACGGCGTCCCTCACGTGAGGACACGGGGCAGCAGAGAACAGCGGCTTCATGGCAAGCCCGACACGGAAGCTCACCCAGCTCGGGACGGCTCATCCCTGGGTGCCCAGCACGTGGCCAGTCTCTAGGTCTCCCAATTGTCCCAGACGGTGACGACGAAGAACGTGTGACGAAGACACGTGGCTGACTGCGCTGCACGCAGAGGACAAAGTCGTTCCGGGGAGCCAAGGGCGTCCGTGATTTCACGTTAAGAGTCGGAGGCCGGGACCGTCGAAAACCCAAAGGTCCACATCCCAAAGGGAAACTTTTATCGCCGTATCGACTATCAACGCTCGAGTAGCCATGATGACGTCACATTATGATTTTCCAACTGTGTGCTTTTTCCGCGTGCATCCTGCGAACCGAGCCGTCTGCAACCGATAATTGGATGGGTGACGTGGAATTATGGGTTGATCATAAAGAGGACCGTTTGATTGACAGCTTGCAATGCATAGCTGCTGGCTGCATCCTCTAATTCAACTAACCAGTAACTCCTCGATCTGACAAACACGTTCGTTTTCTTCTCATGTCTACTGGTTTTTCGTGTGTTTGCTGTGCTTGTCATTAAGTGCTGCGGATTCACGTTGGCTTCATGTGAATCGAGACAAAATTCTACGGGGCTTTCGAAACGGTTTTGATCAGTGTCGCTGCGACCCTCACCTTCCTCTCCTCCTGCTACAGTTCCGTGCCGGCCCCACGTCCGAAGCTGACCTTACTTACCTGAATCGGATTCTTCCTAAACAAACAGCCCGAAGAACGCATCCCCATGTCTGTCATTTCGTCTCAACTGGCCCTTTTCCCGTCCTTGTTGAAATCATTCCTACGTTATTTCGCTTATCTCCTTGGATAAATGGTCACTCATGACGTGGTGTTGGGACTTCAGAGCCATCTGTCTGAGGAGTGGCCTCTTCCGGTGCAGAAGCCACCGGCCACTGAGCATGCTCTGATCGTGGTAAGTTCATAGGGTCCATAACTGCCAAGTCAGCGACCTTTGAATTCTGCAGTGTCAGGTGGGAATTCACGGCCACAAATAAATGCCATCTACATCATCACGTCAATTTATAATAGGGATCCAATAGGGGGCGTCCTCTGTGTCTAAGTGTCCTCCACCAGCTTGAAGCAACATTTATAACATTAGTTGAATTATCTGAGCAAAGAACAAACACTTTTGTGGATGCTGCCCCTTCGTAGCTCAGCTCGAGATCAACCAAGTGAGTTGCTCAATGCGAAGGGGGTAAAAATGAGTTAAGTATTAATCCATAAAATGGTCTGGCTGCCTCCAGGGCTGGACAATGATAACAAGCAAGAAACTTGCTAGAGCACTCACGTCTTCCTGGGGGCATAAAGGGTCTACTCGAGACTACTTGGAATGTGAGCAAGGCAAGTGACAGAGAGACCAAAGATCCTGGCAGGTGAGAGACCCCCGTACCTGTCACAAAGCTTGGCGGGGGCTTTCCATGGGTTGTTTGCTTGAACGACACGATGCCACGATACTAAAACGCTACCTGCTGAGTTTTGGCAAAAGAATCTCAGCATCGTGTTGGATATTCATGGGAACGTAGGTAAGTGAAGGGTCCGTGACAGAGCTGGGACAAGACACCACCTCCACGTTGCAAGAGGTTCGGGACACGCTTGTTGCTCAGCTTCACTCAGCGTGAGCGAGCAGTCGCAGTACGCAATAAGCCGTACTTCCACGGGGAGCTGCGTGTTTACCCCCCGAAGGGGGCACTGAAGTTAACACGCTCACACGTCTCTGATTTCAGTATCTAGAAGGAATATTGCACCAGTTTAAAATCCTAATTTTCAGAATTACTGGAAAGAGCACTCTTTCTCTAATACACACACGCACACACACACACACACACACGCACACACGCACACGCACACGCACAGACACACAGAGTAAGTAAAAACCGCCCGGCCATAATTATTTCCGCCAATTTGCAGTTTTTTAGATGAAACGGTGTTGAATGTACACACAATTAAATGGTGTGGTGATGCATTCAACAGCAAATAATCCAGATACGATCAATATTGGGCCTACACTGGGGAATCGAAATCACCACCATCATTATCCACGTGGATAGAGTTCCAGAGAAATAAACAGAACCGCCCCACGACTTTGCCCGTGACTCTAGTCAGTACATTCCGAAATATACGCACTCTGTCTCAGCTCCTCACGTGATATTCTAAGGAAATTCCAAGACATGAAAAGGAAGACTATATCCTTATCGGCATGAAAGCATTTGATGGCTAAAATAGGGAAAATGATTCTAACCTCTCTACATCATTATTAAAATTAAATTTAAAAGAAATAAGGTTGGAAAGGGTAGAGAGTCAAATATAGGACGACAGGAGATTTGACATTGAGCGGCGAACACACAAGACACCATGCAGATGACGTATTATAGGATCGTATTCCTGAGACCTCCATGATTCGATTAACCAATGTCACCTCAATACATTTAATAAATTTTTTAAACAATAATAAAAGAAGTGAGGAATGCCTTATATCCTAACCCATGATAGAAAATGCTATAGTAAGTCCTTGTCCCTGAATGCAGAGGCCATAAATTGTTTTGCCTTCACCAGCCCCAGCAAGTAATTTAGTTATATCTCTCCTAGACTGAGTAAACTCATCCCCTCAGATGCATCCTTAATTGAGAGGTGACAAGGTGAAGCAAAAAGCCTCGTATCCATCGCTTACCGCCTCTGCTTTGGTGTAACCCCCAAGCGTGTTGATGTTTTCCATCCATTCTTTTGGAAGGCAAGAAGGCCCAGTCTTAGAACAGTGAGGTATGCACAGGAAGCATGTGTCCTGTGCATACAAACTGAAAATTTCCCTTTGCAGGACAGCTAACAATGGCGTCATTTTAATAATAACTGAGCAGAGGAGAGAATGATGATGCACAGGACAAATTGTGTATTGTCATGGGGAGGGAAGGAAGGAAGGAAGGAAGGAAAGAAGGAAGGAACGAACGAAGAAAGTAAACATTAGATGCATCACTGAAAATATGTGTTAACCGAGACAGCCTCACACGTAACCATACCGTAGGGCAGGGAGTTTTATATACTGGCAATTAGAAAGTCAAATTTTCACTTATAAGAAATACGGACATGGTTTATAAGCTAGAATGGTCCAGTGATATTGAAGCTGGATTCAAATCCTTAGCACCACCAAAGACTAGAGAATTTGGCAAGTGATGTGGGCAAGAGAATTTTCATATCTTGAAATTGATAGCTGATACATAGATAGATAGATAGATAGATAGATAGATAGATAGATAGATAGATGATAGATAGATAGATAGATAGATAGATAGATAGATAGATCTGTATCAATCACAGGTGTCAAGATAAATACAACATAGACAGATGATTGATTGATAGACAGATAAATAGAGATAGATAGAGATAGATAGATAGATGGATGGATGGATGGATGGATGGATGGATGGATGGATGGATGGATGGATGGATGGATGGATGGACGGACGGACGGACAGATAGATAGATAGATAGATGAGAGATGAGAGAGACAGATCGAGAGAGGGGAACAGTCTGTTTAGGGTTGCGCCATCGAGCAATCGAGAAAGAATTAGTCCCATCTGGAGCAACAACGTACTTGGCACATAGCGGGTGTCAAAGTTTTATCTGGAATTTGCATTTCCTTCCTCCTCTCGTCCTCATCCTATTAATTTGATGAATCCCATTGGTAGTGCATACGTGTTTTTGCGGAGTAAATGTACCATACACAAAAGCTCATTCTTTTCATGTTCAGCATAGGGAGAACACTCAATCACATTATAATAACTTTGTACGGACACAGATGGTAACTAGGCTTATCATGGCGATCATGTAGTCATGTCGAAAAACATCAAATCCCAACGTGGTCCACCTGAAACTAGTATAATATCGTGTGTCAATTAAAATCCGATTTTTAAAAAAGCGAACTCTTTTAACCACGCCGGCATCACACATGTACGGTTTGTGTCCGATAAACAAGAATTCGGAAAAGTTTTACCGCTGAGAGGTAACTCTTTCGTGTCGAGTACCGGACACCCATTTCTGTGGATGTTTCTCCCCAGTTCTTCCCTGGCACTAAGGAGCCAAAAGCGATGGACCGAAAAGCTCGAGAGAGCTGCCGAGGACAGAGCTGCCTTAAAGCAAAGCTAAGTTAGGGTCTCAAAGCTAAGTTAGGGTCAGCACAGGATGCCATGCCGCAGCCACCTGCACTAACGGCAGTCGCAAAGCCCACCATACTTGCTGAGGCTGCGGACTCTGCACCGCACGGTTTTAGGTCATCGCCGGCTTCAAGGTATACTGGACTGTGCCCCTGACGTATTTCACAATGACCTGTGTCATGAGTCTTTCCAGCACGTTCTATCAGCTGCCAGCTTTAGGAGAAAAAAAAAAAGGAATATTTGCAAAGGACGGAAAGCAGGGACCAGAGAGGGATTTGCACACTGGCGTTCACAGCAGCGTGATTCGGACTCGCTGAGAGGTGGAAAGAAGCCAGGCGTTCGCGGATGGAGGGATGGATACACGCCCTGCGGTCCAGCCACACGCGGCAACATCGTCTGGCCGTGAAAAGGAAGGTCAGACGTGCTCGACATGGATGACCTTTGAGGACAGCGTGTGAGTGACATAAGCCAGTCGCTAGAAGAAAAAAAAAAATGATACCGTCTGACGGCACTGCTGTGAGAGTCACAGATTTACAGCGACAGGACGTAGATGGTGGTCCCAGGGCGGGGGACGAGAATGGGGGTGAGTATTTGACAGGGACAGGGCGTCGGTTTGGGACGATGAGGAAACTCTGCAGGTGGACAGTGGTGACGGTCACAACGGCGACGTGCAGATGCTTAATGCCGCGGAATTAAACACTTAGAACGGTCGACATGGTAAAATGCACGTGACGTGTATTTGACCATGCAAAGACATCATTTTTTGAGAGAAGCAGATGCGCGGCCACTCCGCTTCTCACCTGACGGTGAGCGATGCTGAGGGTTCACTTGACCGTCTCTGCTCACCGCTAAAACTCCACGGCGCCGCCTTAATAGACGCCGTGGAAACGGTCTCGGACTCTAAGTGGCATGGGTGAGGGACACCCAGCCGCACTCCCCCGGCGCCCCGCAGAGACTCAAGCTCGCGTCTACATGCGAACGCGCGAGCTTTTTGCCCAGTTGCTAACTGCTCAGAATATGCCCCCCAAAAAGCACCTGTTAGCCATGTGCTGGGGGCTGAAATTTCGGTAGCTGGACACCGCTTCTTTTCATGCTGGAAAATGGAAAGTCGGCCAAAAGCAATGGCGAGCAAGCAGTGCCTGTTTTTACAGTGATGCGAATCACAGTTTCCGTTCCATGGACACGTGTCATTGTCCGTCTGGCCCTTGAAGATGTCACCAACTTGTGTGGCTTCTGCCTGAGTTTCTCTTACCGATGAGGCTCTATTTTCCTTCTCGGCTTCCCAAGACATCGACCTTTTTCATGGGCTTCTGCACATTCTCACTGGATTTAACATTTCATTGGCTTGTTCATAAACCTCACCGAGAGAGGAAGAAAAAATAAAAGACTGTAACCCCAACGCTGTCCCCTGCTTCTGAGAAGCCTACAGTCTCTCTCCCTCGCCATTATACACATCGAAGCTTCGATCTTTTGAGGCGTAAGGTGATGGATCTCTGTCCTTATTGAAATTAGCCAAACGGCTAAGGGGGCTACAGAATCTGGAAACTCGGTTTTAACGAGGCAGAAATTCCCGGATGCCGATGGGTGGACCGTGTGGAAAATCAGTCACCCCCAGCTGGCCTGCTCGCTTCCAGCCTGGCAGGCTCAGGTGTCCCGCCTCCCTGGGTCTCTGAGCCCCCAGGACAAACGTCACACGTCCCGTGTCTGTCACTGGAGAAGCTACCGTGTCCAAGACAGGCGTGAGCGTGACCCATTACCCACGGGCCCAGGCTCTGCCAGAATGTGGGATGTCCTGAAATCCTGGGACAAATATTTCCAGAAGCAAACACATGCACGGCCACCGGGTCCCTGTGTAAAATGTCATTAGTGCCACGTGCCTTTTTGCTCGGAGACAAATCCCGTGGGCTCCCCGCAGCTCAGCCAGCAGGACGTAATATTCAGGTGGCATTAACACTCCGAGATTTTGGTAACGTTCCCCTGAGCTTTTTGCAAAGCTTCCTTTTTTAGAGTAAGCGCAGCTATTGTTCTGAATGACCTCCCTGTTACCTACCTTTTTTCCAGCAAAATCCACACAAGAAAACCCCTTTTGAGCCATCGATCATCATAAGCGTGAACGTGATCACACAGCTGGAGCAGAGGTGTTCACAGCCGCCTAACATTGGGACGAGACTGTAACCCCCCACCCCACCCCAGATGATCTAAAATGTCAACTCTGTCACGGGCCAGCTGTCCTTCGAAGTACGCACAGCTTCGGAAAACACACACTGCCTCGATGTCATCGCTGTGCGTGGATGTGTATGCACATTCAAAAAGCCACAGGTTCGTGACACGCCAGAGCATCTGAAAGAGAAAGATTGAGGAAAAAGCAGACTGTGGTCGCTGTGAGGAGGACCAGGGACATGCTGCGGAGGAGGGGCGTCCACAGGCCACAGTGCCACCTCCCTCTTCGCTTCCCGGTCTCTGCTTCCAGCGGGTCCCGTCACTCAGGGGTCAGAGCGCGCGGCGGCCTGACCGTGTCTGCTGTCCGTGACCGCGTGCCGAAGGCAAAGCTGCCTTTCTGCACGGCCGGCCTGCTCTGCCTCCTAATTGTCTGCGTGCAGCGGATCCCAATTATGGCTTGAGAGCCTCCTAAACGGACTTCAAGAATATTAATTTAATGCTTGAAGTGTCCGCAAATAGAGCAGACTGATGATTTCAGGCACGGCCTGGCGGAGGCTCCGCCAGGGGGGGTGTTTTT
>NW_006438979.1:271679-273769 GCF_000325575.1 Pteropus alecto
TAGACTTTCCTCTGGCATCTGTGCCCTGCACGGTCCTCAATAGCTCAGGTGTCCCCTGTGGGTCTCACACCCCCTTGCCCACATCCTAAGACAGCGCCGACTGCATGGAGACACCTGTCGTCTCTCCACGAAACAGCAGCTCTGAGGGCTGTGGGTGCCGCCTGTGTTTGCAGACGGGTGCACAGGTGTTCACTGACGCACACTCACGCTTGAGCCGGGGGCTGCACTGTTCCCAGCTGAAGACTCTCGTGCTTCGTTCTCCTCAACGTAAAATAACACTCTGCTTTCTATTTATTTTATTTTATTATATCGTTTTAGGCGAGGTGACCCTCGGTCGACCTCACAGATTGCAAGGACCTTGTTTGCGTACCGGCTGTTATTTTTTTTATTTTTTATGCCTACAGCACCCGATCTTCCCAGGCGGTCTCCCATCCAAGTACTAACCAGGCCCGACCCTGCTTAGCTTCCGAGATCAGACGGGATCGGGCTGGTTCAGGGTGGCGAGGCCGTAGACTAACACTCTGCTTTCTAAACGTATTTGCCATCTGCAAGGCTTGGTTCCATTTTATCGACCTCTGTTTGCTGTTTCGAGGATGTTTTACTCCCAGGAAAGTGACAACGTCATGATACCTCTCGAAGAAGTTTATGTTTATTAACAGATTTGCAAAGATGCTTCCTGCCAATTATTCTGAAATGAAAATAGGAGGCTGAGCCACGTGGCACCTGGTCTTCTCTGTAGGTCCCGTTTGATCATCCCAGGAGTCCGCTCGTCACATGAACCGCTTCGTGGCACGTGGTAGCAGGTGTCCCGAGATCACGCTCAGGTTCCGTGATTCGCTGGAAGGAGTCACGTGCTCGGAACAGCTGCCGTACCTGTGGTCACGGGTTAGGACGGGGAAGGGACACAGATGAAAACAGACAATGTAAGAGGTGCCAGGAGAAGAATCCAGCAGAGACCACGCGTCGGCGCTCAGCTCTCCTGTCCCCACGGGCTCATGCAGACAACTGTTCACCCTTCCAGCAAAGGCGTGTCACAACACGTACAGAGCAGTGTCGCCTGAGCCTCGCTGTCCTGGGGTTCGGCGTGGAGCGTCTCCGTGACTCATTCTTGAGCCCCGTCCGCCGGAAGCAAACAGATCCAGCATGGCCTCGGCCATGGCAAATGAAAACATGGGCTGAACATAAATAGCGAAACTCTGATGTGGCCAAAAGCCATTATGGGCAGGATACACCTTGGGTCAGAGGTATTCTCGCAGAAGCCAGGCAAGGACCGGTTCTTTCCCTGACAAAGGCAGAGCCCAAACCTGCTGAGTTGAGCCTTTACTGTACCCGTGCCTGCTGGCCAGCAAGAACTCCTCAAGAGTGTGGGACCCGTGGAATTAGTAGAATCCCACAAAAAACTAGAAAGGTTTGGGGTAGCCACCCAGAACTCCGTGACGGAGCAGCCGAACGACACGAATCTCTCCGAGTCCATTCAAGCTCACCTCGGCATTTCCACCGAGCTCTCTGCTCCCGGGCCTCAGTCATAAACCGCTGTCTGAACCACGGCGTCAGGAAACCCTCAAAGAGAGTTGTTACACCCCAAACCAGAAGATGACTCTATTGTAACAAGTGGGAATTAAAATCGATGAACGCTCAAAACCACTTAGGACCGCCAGAGTCTGCGGATCACTCTGAACGGTAAGAATGACAATTCTTTGACCACCGAGTCAGCACAGAGCTGGGCTGGGTCACCGAAACAGGTCACAGCCAGGAAGATCGGCCGGGAAATGCAAGCGTAGAACCATGCAGGTGACAAAGAGCTCGTTATAGAAACCGAACAGCCTTCGCGTCTGCGCTCCCCACACAGGATCCCTCGGCATCGCTTTAGAATATCAAACAGGACCAACTCATTAGCCGGACCTCGCTCCCTCGGGCCGTCAAAACCAGTGATGCGTTTTATGGCGTTGCTGCTTCGTGAGGAGACACATGTTTGACTGTCACGAGTCATAAAGATCCCCTGCTGGCCATGCTCACGACGAAGCATCTAATAAAATTTAGCCACGAGCCTTTGTACAATTGGCGATTGGTTAAATTTTCTAGAAAGGGAA
>NW_006438979.1:273800-275510 GCF_000325575.1 Pteropus alecto
CGATATATCACTTAAAACCCAAATCAGAGGAGAATGACAAATACGTGTGCTCTTGGTTTTCATCCTGGGACACCGTGTCTTACAACCAAAAGGAAACCAGTCATTCGAACCCTTTTGTGTTCAAGTCTAAGGAGGTCGATTGGCAGAGCTTGGTGTCCTAACCTCAGATGAAGACATTGGGGAAAAACTACAGCGTGTTTCCAGATTGGGTGTGTGCGTATTCATCCGACCAATGAGTTCTGAAAACTTGTCATGGGGCGAGCATGGCGTTCGTCGCGGACGACCCTGGAGTCACTGAGACTCAGCCCGTGTCCGCACTTGTCATGGGGCGAGCATGGCGTTCGTCGCGGACGACCCTGGAGTCACTGAGACTCAGACCGTGTCCGCGAGCCGCTCGCCTGCTGTGGGAAGATGTGAACGAAGACGAGGAGAGGAAAGTGCGTGTCCTCATATCGAAAGGCTATTTGCCAGGTGTTTCCGTGAACAAGCGGCCCCAGTGTGGACCTGACCTCACGGCACCGTGTCCATCATGACGAAGCGATCCGTTCGGCAGACCGTGGGTCCTGACGCTCAGTGCTCCGGCTCCCTCGAAGCTGTAAAACGCCAGGGAGAAGAATAATGAGAAAGAAACGTGCTGTGTCTTAATAAAGTAAATCTTTGGGGTGGTGTATCCATTTCCTATTGCCGCTATAGCAAATGCCCACAGGCTGGGTGGCTTGACGTAACACGATGTGTTCTCTCAGTGTGGAGGTGGGAAGTCTGACATGAAGGTGTCACAGGGACCCACTCTCTCCGCAGTCCCAGGGGACGGTCCTTCCTGCCTCTCCCAGCATCTAGGGGCTCCACGCGTCCCTGGGCTGGTGGCCGCGTCCCTGCCATCTCTGCCTCCCTCTCCACGTGGCTTCTTCTGTGTCCTCTAAGGACACTGTCACGGGGTTCGGGCCACCCTCAGACGAGCTCATCTTGACATCTTCGATCCATCTGCAAAGACCCTTTTTCCAACCACGGTGCCATGCTGAGGTCCCAGGTGTCACGGGGCGGACGTGTCTTTTCGGACATGTCTAATTCCAGGCTGAGGTGGTGTCACAGTCTCCTTCGTCTCTCCTGCATTTGCCACAGCAGAGTCATCCGGCCCCAAATGTCAGCACCGCGGTTGAGAAACTCTGGCTGGAGTAGATGAGGACGTTGACCTGCATCTCTTTGCCCGCGAGGATGGAAGACAAGTGAACAGAACAGCTCCGCACGAAAATCTTGCAAAATTTAAGGCACTGTGACGCGGCCACACGGAAGAGGCTAAGCCACTGATAGACCGCATTTTCTTTAGTATATCACTTAACCTCCCTCCGAGTCTAATTTGCCTACTAATAAAGGAAGTCGACCAATCTCTAGTCCCTCTGCCTCCCAGAAATTGCTATTAACTAAAACAATGAAATACTCGAGAAAGCTCTGCACACGTAACGAACACTGCACATTTAAGGCAAGCGTGTCATTATTGCGGCTAGCACTGTCCTCATCATAAAGAGGACACGTCACATCGGTTTTTAATATACGTATCTGCTGACAGAAACCTTAAACGCCAATTCTTTAAACATCACACAAGTCAGATGAAATCTTTAAGAATTCTTCCAAGAAAGGCAGCCACCTTGAATGGCATCTCATGAGATACACATTGGGATGCGTGGAGCAGATTGAGAAGGGTGTTAGGGACAC
>NW_006438979.1:275536-292662 GCF_000325575.1 Pteropus alecto
GCTCAAGCTCCCGGGCCTCATCTCGCCTTTCTGTAAAATGGGGACAGTAATGCACTTACCCCCGAGTGTCGCTGTGAAGACTGAGTAGATTCAACAGGCGGGAAGCAGGTGGAACCACGCATAGACTGTGAATGCCGGTAGATACTGCTCTGATATTGCTATTAACTATTATAAATATATAACGTGATATAAGTCCTGTCACTGATTAACATATCTAACAACACACGGTACAATATATCATACTATTCTTCTTGACAACTTATTAAAAATAGGTGACATAATATGATAATGTGGAAGGATATATTATTTCATGCAAGAGTGAACTCTATACAATACAATAATGAGCTGAGCTGAAATATAATATGATACAATATGATAATGTCATATAATAATATATAATTTTGTGTAATAGACTTATTAAGTGAAATTTATAATATGTGTTATTGAAAAAAATGTATAAAGTATACTGATGCGTAAGTACATACCATGTAATGCATAACTGGTACGATGCACTCATTATTTTTTGCAGCCGACTGATTAAGGACAATTCTGTGCAACTGAGGTCCATTAATTTAAGTGATCAAAAATTCTTTCCGTACCAAGTATACATGTGGCTGTCTCCTGTCATCTCCCACTGATACGTTTTCGAAGGGCTTCAAAATAGGTTCCGAGCGATGGAGCCACACAGTCTATAAAGCTCCTGAAAATATGTGGGTAAAGAGATTACGGGGAAATATAAAACCCTGTGACGGCCTGAACACGGGCCCCTGGCGCCCCGTCACGCCGCAAACGCGAATGTCTGCCTTCTCCCTACGTGACGATCATCCCCACTGGTCTTTTTTGCAACGAGACCTGTCCCTTCCCCGTTCAGTAACCTCCCCTCCGGGACACACAAAAAGCTCGCGTCTTCGGACTCACTTCACCGCCCGCAAGGCCTTCGGTGTGGCAAAGTGTCCCGGCACGTGCCTCGCTGTACCCTGAGGTGCATTCTCTGTCGCCCGACGAGGCAGCACGGACTGGAGCGCAAGCTGGCAGAGGCCTCGGTGGTAGCTTTTGGGGTCTCCGGGACTGGCAATCGAACCACCATCTTCTCGTCGTGACCCATCCTTTCGTTATCCTCTGCCAGGATCAGATTCTCTCCTCCGCTGTCCTTGGGACATGATGGAATCTAATCACGGTGTCCCCAAGAGGCGGGGCGGACTGCAATCCTAAGAGACGCTGGCCTCGCCCCGTGCTGACATGACTGTGTGGACCGTGGGTCTCTGCAGTGCTGGCTCTGAGTTGACTATGACAGTCTGTTAGTGGAAATCTGGAGAGCTTGAGCTCAGATGGGGCACGGCTGCTGAGTCCGCTGCGTCGGGCACACCACAAAGGACAGCGTGCTTCATGGTGTCCAGCCCACAGCTTTGCGGGGCACCGTGGGCTCTCCAGCCGTCAAACCCACCGACGCATGCCAACCTTCACCGCCACGGTGGGGAGAGTAGGATATTACTGTTCTCTGTCTGGAGCTCTGCTCTAGGTCATGAGGAGCCCCAGGCACCGCCACTGGTGCTCTAAGCTCACCCTGTGGCCAGTCGGATGGTGACGCCGGCCGTGAGCAGATGGTGTCCCGTCTCCTCCGTCAACCAGAGCTCGCCCACGACGTCCTGGCCGTCTCTCCTATCACTCATGTCACCGACGTTATTTTTTTCTTAGCACAGAAGCAAGTCCAGCCTTTTCTCCAAGGCCATTTGAGGAAATAAGAGACAGGGCATTTTCTGAGAGCTAAATCTTAAATATTATTTTTCCATCCAAAAAAAAATAAAGAACAAGGGCACGAGAAGGATGCTTTCTGTCTTGCGACGGTGGCCTTCCGCCAGCCAGGTGACCTATCGTGGTCCCAGTTTGATCCCGTCCCTTCCCACGTGCCTCTTCGGCCGTTGCCAATGTTGCTTGGGAAATCGAGGCTCCGAATGAGACCATCAGATCCTCAATGTCAAACACGTGTCTGTGACGCTGCTCGAAGCTATCGAGAAAAGCCGTCAGAGGTTTTCCAACCCCGTACCTGTCCTTCGTCAGCACGGGGTGAAAACGAAAATATCGCTGTAAAATGAAGTCGGGGTGATGACACATCATTCCAAGCTCCAGGAGAAAAAAAAAAAAAAGGTTAACGTGACTTTGTCCCCCGGAGCCTGACCTTGCTGAGAAATGTAAAGGTGATGACATCTGTCTGCTCATCTAGAAGAAGGAAGATGACAGTAACTCAAGTGTCTCAGCCCCGTGAGCCCATATTTTACCAGCTCTGCTGAAGAATCCTGGACTTCAGAAAAGAAATGTAAGGAAAACAGACAGACGGAGGGAGGGAAGGAGGGATGGGTGATGAGTTTGGTCGTCATGAGTCCTTTGAGAATCACCTCGGGCTGCTCGACAGGCCCGTCTGTCCGCTCCTCAAATAAAATACAAAAGCCTCTGTCGTACAGGCATTAGAGTAATTTGAGTGTGACCGTGAAACTCCTCTATCTTACAAAAACAATGAGACTCGGAGAAAAGTGTCTTTCTCTGGGCCTCGTAGCAAGCTTCGAACCGCACGTTCTCAGTGGAACCTTCGTGACCGCTAAGGGGACAAAACTTGGCTCTCGGGGATGGACAGGATGATAAAAGCTTCTCTTTTTATGTCTGACTGAGGACGTGCGTACAGCACAGATGCACACAGCAAGTGGATCTGTGGCATTAGACCATTTTCAGGAGGAGCAATCAGTTGGAAAAAAAGGTATGAAAAAGGCTTCTTGGAGGAGCAATCATTAACGAAAAGTCGGAGGAATATTGCACTAGGCAGAAACAAGTCCATGAATCCCAAATGCAGTCAATGTTGCGCTTTGACAACTCGAAAGGATGTGAGAACCTCCAAGGCTTTGCAGCCCGCGAATTATGTTACGTTTTTACAAGTATCTGATCTAAAAATAGGAATTGCAAAGCGATAGATTATCGTAAAGTAGATAAAAGGTGAGCTGTCGCACACCTCTGCCGTCGATAGGCTGTAGATTTTGTTACTTCGAACAGACCTCAAAATGGAGTACGAAAAGGCGGGAAGAGACTGAGACGTACGAATTGGTGGTTACGGAATAGTCATTGGGTTGAAAATATGGCACAGGGAATATAAGCAATTATATTGTGATAACGGTGTTTGGTGCCAGGTGGGACTGCATTGATCGGGGAGGGGGTCATTTTGTAATTATATAAACATGTAATCACTATTCTATACACCCGACACTAATATAAAATGAGATTGAATGTCATTTGTACCAGGAAAAAAAATTTTAATGAATTTAGCAAGAACATTCCTTAAAAAGTATGAGGATTGTGGTCACCTGCGTTCATGTGCTTGGGTCTGTGAGGAGGCAGCAGCCACACCGGGGGAGACTGAGCTAGTCACCATTATAATTATGATCACGGACCAGTGCAAGCATCATTTAATGCATCATTTGCTATGCAAATTGTTTTTCACAGAGAATTGTTTGCTCTGACCTTTCCTGGAGTTGTCATTTCGAGATGCCTGGTCATTTTGCGTCTTCGCCTCTCAGGACGGCATTAAGGTATCTCAGTAGTGAATTTTATAACGAAGAGAAGTCATGGAGTGAGTCGCTTTGTGGCCCTATTTAAACGCTGCTGTCTTTATTCTGAGAAGACAGAAAGTCTCAGACCCCAGAGAAGAGAAAGGCTGGCCGGTGGGCATCCACCCCTCTGTGCTCCGTGTCTGTGTAGACCTGGGGTCTCCAAACCTTCCGATCACCACCTGTATCGACACTGGAATATCGTGTCCAGCTTTGCTGAGACGTAAGGACATGCGACGTCATGGAAGCCTGAGCTGGACGAGGCCATGACGCTCAACACATGAATGTTGCAAAATTATTACCGCACTAAGGGACACCATCTCCGTCCCAAATAGTCACCTTTCCGGGGGACGACAGAGAAGCACATTTAGGATCCAGTCTCTTAGCCACTTTCAAGCGTATAATGCGGTCCCGTTGGTAACAGCCGCCACACTCGCTGTACGTTACGCCCGCAGAATTTAGTCACCTTTTCGCCAGAAGTCACTGTCGTGCGACCAATGTCACCCCCCATCTCCCCGTCCCCCGACCCCTGGAGACCACCCCGCTACTCTGTATTTCTATTAAAAAAAAAGGTTTTTAATTTAAAACTTATTCATCGAAGTAAATCATGACACATTAGAGCAGCGAGGACACTAATTCCGATCTGCGCGTTGTGTGTACAAACGTAATTTATTTCTCCATTAACATAGACAGATGCATAGAAATTGAAGTTTTAATTGAATACATATATCATATATATCCTATCACATTGTTTCTAAATACATAATATATATTTCCTGTATATCGCATACATAATACTGAGAAAATATTTATTAGCCTTTCTGTGTGTTTCCATATTTCAATGTGACAATCACCCTGTGTGAATGAAAGCTGGTATTTTTTTTTTTTAAGTTAAAAGGCACATAACATCAAGGCTTTAAGACACAATGGAATGAGAGAATTTGAAGTCAGTGCCCAAATGTGGGGTGACCAAAGAGATTTCTCACTCAGGCGGGGGGAATGGACCTGAATGGTGAGGGGAGCACACTTACACCCCCAAACGAGTAGGAAACCAGGAGTGGCATACATGCAGAGGGAAGGGGGCCCGGTGGGTCTGGGGCTCAGAGAACTGTGAAACCCCCAACTGCCTATTGCTAGAAGGGTTGACTCAGAACCTACAGATGATGATGCAGGCTCAGTTAAACCTAATTCCAAGCATTCAATAATGGCCAGCAGCTCAGTAGAGCTGGAATTTGATGACATAGAGGATGCAGTCCTAAGGGTGGGTGCTTGACCCAGAGTATAGAGTGAGGTCTCTGGGGGGCTGCAAGGCACATGGAAGAGAAACTCCTGTCCGACCCTCACATCTGCCAAGAGGCCGGAAAGATGCGTTGAGATTGAACAATCTGATGCCCAAATGATCTGCTCCGTTACCCAGAACCCACCCATGTGAGCTGCTTGGCGCAAGACTTCACTGTGTTTACCGCTTTTGGAAGCTCTTGGGTGTTTTACATTCTACAAGGAGGAAATGTCGACCCAGAGAGTGGTCAGTGCACTGACGCTAGGATGGTGGGTGGCCACGTAGTCCAGAACTCACCCCTCCCCAGCTCCTGGCTCTCACGCTTGTTTCATAAAACTCCACGAAACTCCGATTACAGACCATCTGCCCACCGCAAACTTCGCCTCTGGCCACGGCTCAGGTGCCTCAGAAGCCTTGGAAATCCCCAGCCGTGGAAGCCACTGGAGGCCAACAAGGTCATCCTCGGACATCAGCCCCGGGCTGAATTTTCAAGATGAACCTGAAGTGTGAGTGTCTAAGGGCCACTTGTGTGGAACTCTGTGGGTTTCTGTCATATCGATGCAGAGAGGCAGTGATGGCAACACAGCAGACTCCAGGAAAGGTCCGCCGAATTAAAGGACCTCGAATCCGGAAAGTCATGACGAAAACAAACACCTCTGCTTTATTCTGCCTATGCGCTTGAAAATAAGTATTCACGAAAGTATAGTGTGTTCCATACAGTGTGACGAAGCACTAAGATGTTCTTGATGGTTTTTTAATAGTTCCCTGAAGTAAGGAAGAGAGAATTATTTCAGGAATAGCGTAAAATTATATAAAATAAATTAGCTCGTCAAACACTAACATATAGGAAGGGGAGGAAATCAGAGATATTCGTTTGTATTTCTACTACTTTATCGTTTTGATCCCAATGGAAAAGTTGACAGTGAAAAACTAACTTTGAGTAGTTATGTAAAAGTGTCCAAAACAGCTGGTACCAACAAAATCTTCAAAGAGCAAGTCACACGTTATGGATAAAAACATAACGTGTGTAGATTTTTTTCAAATATTTGTCATGCTTTCTGATCATATCCTTCCAGGCAAGGTGAAAAATCTGAGTTGAACGATAATACAAATAGTTGGAATCTTTGACAAAGAGGGTAGGTTAATTTGATAATAATATGAAATCGATAAGAGTATAAATTATTCTGATAAAGCCATTTTGTCCATTTTGAGGATGCTTTTTTTTTTCCAATCGGGATGATGACGTTCACAGTACTTTTTAAAAGTAAACTTCTCAGATGAGACACAATAAAACATATTAACTAATATTACAGTCAGGCTAAAAAAAGTCCCGTCTGTACCTTGTATTCTCAGAGCACATTTCCATCTCCTTCTTACAGTTAGAAATAATTTCGTTCATTTTGTTTTGTCCCTGGTGCCAAGCATATGTCAAATGTAAAATGTTTGATCATCATAAAATGAAAGATAAAATGGAGTAGAAGGGAATAAATGGAGAAAAGAAGGAAGGAAGGAAGGAAGGAAGGAAGGAAGGAAAAGGAAGGAAGGAAGGAAGGAAGGAAGGAAGGAAGGAAGGAAGGAAGGAAGGAGGGAAGGAAAGGGTAAAAGAAATGTTATCTGTTTTCTATGATGATTATTAACCATTTTCCGTAAACTTCCCTTTAATTGTTATCGGCGATAGTGATAAAGTTTCCTACTTCAACTCAAGAACACTCGATGGGTAGATGCTTGAGTGAATGAGGGGCAATATCTGCAGGATATAATAATAAATCCCTCTATTTTTACGGCTCCACCAAAAAACCAGAAGCTAGTGGAACACAGTGGTGAAATATGACAGCCTCCATCCTGCATCCAAGCAAAAAATATATATATTTCAAGGGGCAAAACTTAGATTAGCAAAACCTCCTGGAGGTTTACGTTTGGCACGGCGCTTCATCAGCAGCAGGATATTTGCGATCCCTTTTGGAACATAATTTACAAAGAAACGGAGATGCTGTTGTAATAGCAAATTCAAAATAAGGAGCCGTTCCAGCCCCATTCCAGGTCCCCAGCCATGTCACACAGTGTGGATGTAATGGATTATGAATTACAATGCCCTCTGCACATTCACTGACCCCGTGGAAAGATCTTCATTGCAAATGGCTTGTTTGTAAAAATAAAAAAAATAAAAATAAAAATAAAAACTCTTCAGAATATTCATGGTGTGGCCATATTTGACAAAAAAAAAAAAAAAGAGACAGAGACTTTTCTAAATCCTGCTGATTTCATATGCGATGGATACGAAGCTTTTTGCTTCACCTTGTCACCTCTCAATTAAGGATGCATGGGAATTAAAGATGTCACTAATACATGCAGAAAATCTCAAGATAGAGCAGGAAAGGCAAAGTCTTGTCATCGTCACGTCATCGTCAAGAGAGTTGTCACTTCCCATTACGAGGTACGTGAGCTCGCCGTGTTGCACGAGCTGAACCAATAGGCTTTCTGCTTTCTCCAAGCTCACCGACCAGTTGCATATCGGAATTGATGAGCGATAGTGTGATGCTTCAAATGCCCTTCAGATTTAGGGACACGGCCTCCCCGCGAAGTGAGTCCTGTGATTTGAAGGACTTCGATACCAGTGTTCGACAGTTTTCTAACATCTCATCTAATGTTTAATCGAAGCGTTGTTTTTGGGCGAATGTTGTCTTCCAGCATTGGTTTTCCAGAACTAAAGTGACCACTGAGCATTGTATCCAAGACTTCCTCGGCATCACCGATAGGTTCTTGGAAACAGAGTTTAAGCGAAACAACGTATAATGAAACCAGTTTGACCACAGGCTAATTTTAAAATATTTTTTTAATTCAGTTTTTTTCCAAGATATTTTTTTATTACAGTTGACATTCAATATTATATTCGTGTCAGGTGTACAGCACAGTGGTTAGACACCTATATACCTTACAAAGTGACCCTCTTGGAGTCCAGTCCCCACCTGGCACTACACGTAGTTGTGACACTATTATTGGCTGTGCTCGCTGTGCTGACTGCAGGCTACACTGAGGAGAAGAAGAAGAGTTAAATTTCTACGGCATATTCCTGGTCACAGAAACAGCACTGAACTTCTACGTAAAGACCCAAAACAGTCGTAATATTAAAGCACAAAATAAGTGTGACCTCTACGTGCATTTAGGAAAGAGGAACAAACACGAGAAATAGCATCCCTTCCGACCCATGCAGTCCGGTTTCAGAGAGCGGGGAGATGGAGCCCATCCCCACAACTCGGGGCGCAAGGCGGGACCCATCCTGGACAGGATGTCCTATCGTCATAGGGCCACGTGCACAGCCATATCGCTCAGACTGAGGACTTGCAGACACACAGCTCAACTGGTGGGCGCATCATTTATAAATCGGAAGCTTTGCTGATCTCTGAGGAAGTGCCTGGGTGTTATCAGAACAGAAGAGATTTACCTGGATCCTAACCCTCGTGCGACTTTTCTCCTTTGATGGCTCACACGTTTTGGCTCGGGCGTCATACGCTGTAGCATGTTTAGAGTCCCTTGTCTTGCAGTGAGGTGTGTAGTTGCAAAGGCATCTTTTCAATAAGTTCCGGGGTTCAGATTTAGCAGACAGAGCACTGCTTCTCAACGGGGGTGATTTTACCCCCTCAGGGACGTTTGGCAATGTATGGAAACATTTTTGTTTGTCACAGTTGGGGGGTTGGATTACATGTAAACTTAACTATAAATATTTTTTTCACCAAAAAAAAAAAATGAAAGAACTGGGGAGTTGGTCTGGTGTCTAAAGAAAGAGGCCAGGGATTCTGTTAAGCACGCCAGAATGCCCCGCACAGCACCATAACAAAGGACAATCTGGCCCGAAATATTCACAGAGCCTATGTCGAGAAGCTCAGATGCAGAACGGGCATTCTCATCGAAAACAGGTCTTTTTTATACATCATATTTTGGCATTTTTGTGACCTCACTCAGAGCTTCCTTGTTGGCGAAGGTCTAGAATGCTGAAGCCAGACAAACTTGGGTGTCCCTGGCCTGCTGGTTCTTCTTCTGCAAAGGAGCCAGGATCGTAGTTCTGTTAGAAATGCCATGACGCTGATGGCCCACAATGACGGGCGTGGAGGACAGCAAGGTTCCGAGGCAGAATCAGTGCGAGCAGAAGGGTGGCCGTGTACGGCACAGGACCCTGGCCACAGAGCGCCCCCATACATCCAAGCCTGGCGGCACGAAAGGAAGAGTCTTTAAGAATAATGTGGGTTTCGATGAGCTCGTCCACTTGACGCCAATGCCAAATTGTTTCGTCTTTGACTGGATGCGAGAGGAGCTGATGACGGCTGTTGGCAGTTGGTCCACGAAGAAGATCGACATTATTTTTCAACAAAATTATGATTAGTAAATTAGTAAATTATGATTAGTAAAATAAAAGGAAAGGAGGGCATTAAATCGTATTCATTAAAAATAAGGAAATATATTAACGCATAAACGATATCGGTACCGCCTGGGCGATCATACCTTGTAGCCGCCCAAGAATGATTTTATAAAATTAAGTCAACTTCTTCGATGGGAGAGTCTCCGAGGGGCATCCCCTGCGGACGTGTTTTCCTTAGTGAAACCGGCATGTGTCCCCTTAGCTGCATCACGACAAGACGGGGTGACATCCTACAGACCGAGGCGAATCCATTTTCCAAGGATGGACTTGCCGCTGAGAAAGAGTCTTTTTAACACTTAACCTTTACTCATTTAAGCCCCTAAAAAGGAACCCTGAGGGCCAAGCATAACGTGTGTGGGTACACACTCGTGTGAGCGTCAGCGGCATCCTGTAGATAGGACCTGCTAAGCGGCCAGGGAGATTGTGACCGCACGGCACACCTTCGCGAGAAGCCCATCCTAATCTTCAGGCTCATGTGAACTATAACTCAGCGCTGCTGCACTCAGCTGCCACAGAAGCCCTTCCGCAGGCGTCTTAGGGCGCCAGGCCGTCTCGGGGGGCTGTGGGCACACACGGGCGTCTCTACGGGCCCGTGTTAGTGGTTCATCCCGCCCTCGGTCTGGGCACTAATTTCTTGAACAGGACCATTGGCAGCAGTGGACAGCAGCTTCTCACTTAGCTTCCTGGGCAGTTCCGGTGGGGAGCCCCAAGAATGTGGTACCAGGTAAGAAAGATGCCATGAAGACCATCCCAGATTCCTGCCCCCAGGTATCTGCAAAACTCTTCGCAGACACTCAGCGAAACTCTCATCTGGGGACCACTGTGAAGGGACTTTACGGATGTAATTAACGTCTCACACACATTGACCGTAAGTTAGAGACCTTACGTCGTGTGCCTGACCTAACGATAAGGGCTTTTAAAGGCAAAGCGTTTTCTCTGGCAGGTGGCAGAAGAGAGAGTCAGAGACGTGAAAGATGAGCAGCAGGTGCTGGCTCGAAGACGAAGGATGTCTCATGAGTCGGAATGTGAGCCTTCTTTAGTTGCCGTGAGCTAAATACGGACGCTGTTTAAGTTGCTCAGTTTGTCTCAATTTGTCACACGGCACAGGAGACGAACACATGTCCGACGTGACTGTCACGTACGTCATGACCGTCTGTGAACACTTGGGGAATGATGTTTCATTTGTTCAGGAATTCTCGGTTATGTAACGGGAGTGCAAATATCAAGCAATGACCAGGAAAGCAGACCTCAGTTGACAGCCCAAAGTCATGGAACCAGGGTCAGAGATTGACAGCTTTTTCTACAGATCCTCAGTTATTCGTACACAGAGAATTTGCTCCTTGCCACACCAGCGTGAGTAAAAAAAAAAAAAATTACCCTTTCTTCTAGCGATGCATCGATGTTTACAGTTTGCCTTGAATTCACTCTGACGATCACCGTGCACGTAACTGAAGAAATTCGAGAGGACTTCATTAGTAATTATTAAGCGTTTCCGGGTAACGCCCTTTGGTACAAATGGTGATCAGTGGACAGAGGCAAAGTTCCAATGGCAGCTACTCCCATGAATCAGACAAATCCCAGGAGCTGGTGGCGCGGTAATGGGGAAGCCGACATGAGTTATGGCTTAGCGGGGGGATTGGATCCTTCAATGAACTGTACACTCTCCCTTTTAATGGGAGCAAGCCGGAGCCGGGCGTAATAAAAATAATTGAAACGAGGGTTTGGACCCATTAATCTCCCGCGAAGTGCCTTCAAGAACAAGCGAGGCAGAAAAACAGCCGGACGTTTGCGACGACAGCCCCCCGGGACGTGTCATGTGTGTCTAATGGTCTCGGTGGCCATCAATAAGAGAGGGAATGGTCCACGTGATAGAGAAGGAAAGTTTCAGACAAGTTCTTCCCCAGAAGGACAGAATGGAGAATCGAAAGGGCGATCGGCGGAGCGGGTGTGTCTCCTCATCGCTTAGTGGGAAGAAGAGGAAGCTCGTATCTCCGTGACATGCGTGATTAACGAAGCCGCACACCTTCTGCTGCATGAACAACACTCCCTCTGTCCCACCACTTACGCCGTGTGGAGCGATGCGTGGGTAAGTCTTGTGACAGACAGGTGCTGCGGACACGCATTTCGTCTCGCTCTTGGTCCTAGGGTCTCGAGAAGTCCATAGCCACCCACCGTCTTCACAGCGCTCACGGGCTCCCACGGGAATCCATGGAGAGCTGGCTCCCACACGAGACGCGGCCATGGCACATAAGGACCAGCAGGGCATGTATTTGTCTGTTCCAGCAAATGGGAGGTCACGTTGGGTCGCCGGAGAGGGTCGGTGTCTTTTGGAGTCAACTTCTAAACGCCAGCTTTCACCATAGCTCGGATCTCTCCAGGGACCGGCTCTGGCAAGTGGGCCTCTCCCTCACTGGAAATGACATGAATTTGGGGGGTGCAAGATGTTCATCAGGACTCGGCGCCTGGAAAGGAAGCATGATGGGTAGAGAGCAAAAGTCCATGAAATCATCGTCAATCAAGCACTGAACTGTGACGGGGCACTGGCCATCTGAGTTGAGCCAAAATGGCCAATGCTTTGTAGCCCAGATTTCAGCAGTGGACACAGGCTGCCTTCGAGAAGGACGGGACCTGCAGAAAGGAAACGATCTGAGGCCGAGGCCAACCCTGGACATCACCATCTTCCAAAAGGAGGAATCCAGCTGGTGCCTTTCTGTGTCCACTGCACTTGGAGAAACAGCATACAGCCCAGTCCCTCTTCGTAGACACCTCTTAAATGAAGGAGTCCCCATCTCCCCAGGTGAAAGACAGTGAATCCATACCCGGCGGCTTGCCTGGGACCGCACACTCCCGGCTGGGGGATTAGAACCCTTGGCTGTCCACATACCTTCGATCCGGTGGCTGATGGCAAACCTGTCTTCCCCAGCACGTGGGTGAGTGTGACGGCTTCATTGTGACATATGGGTGCACACATTCCAAAAGCTGATCTGCCACCAAGTGTTGGCACGGTGCACAGAAATCTGATCGATAGAAATATTGATAGGAAGAGGGTAGAACTGGCGTGCCGGGGGACACGGCGTGGCCTTTGGTGACAGGAGGCCACCACACAGCTTCCGTCTCTCGCACGTCCGTCTGGCACGCAGCCGACCCACGCACACTCCCCTCCGCGCCCTGTCTGTACCGATTCCCTCCCGGCAAAATCACATTCCCAGGCCTCACCTCGCAGCTGACGCATGAGCCCGAAGGTACCTGTGGAGCCTGCGAGATTCGTCAGGTGGCTGCCGTGGGCACCTGGGCCCCGGAGTCTGGGGGGCCTGTAAGGATTACAAGCGGGCTCTGTCAGCAGCCGAGCAGACCCACCGGCCAGCCCATCACAGAGCCCTTCACCAAGTCAGCGAGCATGACCGTCGCCCCTGCTCGCTCATGCCCTGCTCCGTCGTCCTGCTTATGTTCCCTTCCAGATGGGACGGAAGAGACAGACAGGGCTCGTCGGGGGCTTCTCCTGCAGCAGCTCCCTCCGTCACCCCAAACGTTGCCACGAGCACCCCGGTGGCCTGTCTGCGTCCCGCTTGGCACGCGGAAGACACGCACGTGTCGCACTCGGCTGGATGGCTGCAGGGAGCAGGGAGAATCGTCTGCAAATTCAGCCTCTGTAGGATCTTCGTCGGCAGCCAGGATTTCACTGCTCCAGTCCGAGATCGTAAGACAGGGCATTTCCTCCTCAGATTGTCTCAGGGACGACGTGTCCCATGGCTGCGGAACGTCCTGCCATAGGCCACCGTTCCGCTCCCTGCGATCACTTTAATACACAGAGATCTCATGAGGATTAATTACATGAATGGCGCACTCCGACACCAAAGCCCTGCGTCTATTTTTAATTCTCCAACAACTTCGTTTGGACGGCCCTGCTCACCTGCTCCGTCGTGTACTCTACCTGCAGAGAACTCTGCTATTTTTACGTGCCCTTCGCTTTTGGAGGAGCTCAGTATTCGTGACCGCTACACGAAGTCCTCAGGCTGAGCTTTAGCATCCATAGTATACCAAAGAAAGAGGAGCGTTTCCACTTACTCACTCAGCCAAATTAGACAGGAAACCTGAACTCACACGAATCCACTAACTGCGAAAAATCAAATTCAAAACATCGGTGATCGACGTGAGTTGGTGGCATCACGAAGAAAGCTTTGAGAGAGCAGGGCATTCTTCTAAGACGAGCAGGATTGGATTCCTGTTTTTAAAACACGGGGCATGAATAGACCTTTCTCCGAAGAGGAGGTACAGACAGAGGGCCAGTAGACCTGTGAAAAGATGGTCAACATCTCTAATCCTTAGAGAACTGCAAATCGAAACCGCAATGAGATGCCACCTCACGCCAGTGGGAATGACCATCATCGATAAGTCAGCAAACAGCGAGTGTTGTCGAGGATGCAGAGAAAAGAGGACCCTCGAGCACCGTCGGTGGCCGTGCGCGTTGGTGCAGCCACGAAGGAAAACAGTATGGCGGTTCCTCAAAGAGTTCTAGATAGAGCTGCGTTAGGAGCCAGCACTTGCCTCCGTGGATATTTACGGGAAGGAAACAGAGTCACCGTCTCCTAAGGCTGTGAGCGCTCCCACGTGCCTTCCAAGATTATTCACAAGGGCGAAGACGCAAAACGATGTCAGTGTCCAGCAGGGGATGATGAGTGGATAGAGCAGTGTGGTGCGTACGCGCAACGGAGTATGACTCGGCCACCAGGAGGAAGGGCATCTTGCCGTTCGCGACAACTCGCACGCAGCGCGACGGCTTCACGCTGAGCGAGGTCATTCAGACGGGAAAGGACCGATCCTGTACGATCTCACCTAGATGCGGTTCGAAAAGAAAAAAAAAAAAGACACTGAAAACTCATAGATGCAGAGAACCAACGGGTGGTTTCCATATGGGCGATGGTGCTTAAAAAATTAAAAATTTTTTTTTAAAAAAAAGAAGGGAGGAAATTGGCTAAAACAGCGGGAACCATCAAAGAAAAACACAGACAAACTGTCCCCACGATGCCAGAAGGTGCCCGTGACATGAGACTGGACACTAGGAAGAGATGAACAGCCAAGCGGGAACCCAGCTTCCGGAAAGTTTAGAAAATCCAGAACGGGAGTTTTATTTTTGCGTATTCCGTCCTTTCTCACCATAGAAACGGCCCCGCAGCATAAGCGGAGCTAAGTCTGTCCTTTGGGGCCAAACTTCCCAGCAGATCTGCTTTGACCAACACAGCGGACGGACCCCAGCGGTGACCGAGATGCCCCGTCTGGCATCCGGCTGCACCTTCGTGTCCTGAGCCCTGGCCATGGCGACCGAAACGCTTCTCGAACACGCTTCCCTTTTAAGACGCGTGTCAGCTACTACTTGACGTGTTGCTGATTCTCAAGACCTAGCGATATGTCAGCACCGTGATTGCATCTGAAGTGAAAAATTTTTAATTCTGTTTTGCCACCTCAGATTTTGTGTTCCTTTTACCGTCTACCGACTTGATTTTTTTTAATTGTTTTTTTTTTTCTTTTTTTCAATTACAGTTGACATTCAATATCGTTTTCTGTTCGGTTCAGGTGTACGGCGCAGTGCTTAGACATTTATATAATTTATGAACTGATTCCCTCAATGAGGCGAAGCCCCACCTGGCGCCATCATTTAGCGTCCACGCATCGCTGAGCTTATTGGATGCTGTGCCTTCTCTACTAGGTTTGAATTAATTTGCTTCTTGAAGTTTCTATTAGCTACCTTCAGTGCGATGTAGAAAATGAACCCACATTCTCCGCAGGATACTTGTGTTCTCTAAGATTGCGTTGTTTTATTAACAGTCACCCAAAAACCATCTGAGGCAAGCTACGTAAAATTGTGTTCTTTTCCACAGCAGCGGGTGTTCATCCAGTTCTCGGCAGACACCGATGGGGCGCCCTACGATTTAACTCCTTCTGGCAAAGCCTACCTGGAGTTTGTGCAGATTCCACAGGTAACGGGCTCAGCCCTACGAGACTGCCACCTCCCACCTCAGACACCAATCACAAGTCCAGGTTGTCACCTATGCATCTGACCAACCAGCTATAAATGGGAGGTTCCCCCAACTCCGTCGTCGGGTTTGATTGATTTGCTCAAGCGGCTCCCATAACTCAGGAGGTCATCTTACGTTCTGGCTTTCTGGTGTGTTCCGAAGCGTTGAGGAATGTAAGTGAACAGGCGGACTGACACGTGTGACAAGACCCGGACCAGTCTCAAACACAGGCGCTCTGTCCCAGTAGAGCATGGGGCGGGCCACCTCCCAGCAACGGATGTGTTCTGGCTCATCATCTCTGAACCCCATTTCTTCTGAGCGTCTATGACATTTTCATTAATTAGGCATGATTGACTAACTCATTGGCCATTGACAATTAAACTCAACCTCCTGGATGTCGGGGTGGGTGGGACTGAGAATATCAACCCTTAACATACCCGGTTGGTTCCCCCGGCAACCAACACATCCTCTGGCGACCTAACTGCCTTTGGAATGCAATCTCATCCGCATGACAAAAGACACCTTCACAGCTCTCATCCTGTGGGCGATCCTGAAGGTTTGGGAGCTCTGCGCCTGGAACAGTGATGAAGACGGAATATACGATTGTGCGAAATCACAACATCACACTGCCTGATTTTTGAGATTTGAGGATATTTCTTTGGGGTGTCATTTTTAAATCATGGCGTCAGACACTTCGGTCAGATCCCAGCGTTTATATTTTCCAGGTATTTTGTTGGATCTCAGATGGTACCGGGACTGTGGTCGGTCGCCTGACGTAGGTTGTAACTAATCTTTTCGTAGATTCGACTTGTTGAATCTGAGGATGGGCTTCTTATGTCGACCCTGCCATTGCCGCTGGCAGATGACGTCTTTGGTGCACTGTTTCTTACTTTTTTACCGTTGCTTTTACTCAGCGTTTCATTTGCTCTCTGCCGAGGAAATGTGTGTTAAGAGCTTGCTGTCCGCTTCGCTCACGGCTGTAGACTGAATGTCCGCGTCCTCTCAAAGCTCGGGTGTGGAAAATCTAACCCCCGAGGTGACCAAGAAATCGCGAGCGGTTATTCGCACGGATGACACATCATCCGGGGGAGGAAACGGCTTCGGCACGTGAACGCGTTTGGTGCGATGTCGAGCAGAATAGAAATGGACGGTGACGGCGTCTCCCTTAAACAGTGGCGTTTTGCCGGCCCTGCCAGGCCATGCGAGACGCCGTGGGGGAGGCAGGCAGCGGCCGTCTCTCCTCCTACACGTTAGGAGTGTAACGCGGGGGTGTCTCAATGACCCTCGCTGGACGTTGGTCTTGCAATTTTCCCAAAGTCAAACCGAATTCCGGTCAAGTGCCAGCGAAACTATTCGACAAACTACATTTAAAAACAAAATCTCCCCTAAATTCACAATGGCATCTATATACACAAAATTATATATACAAAATTATATATACAAAAATTATATATATGGCATATATATATACACAAAATTATATATACAAAAATGGCATATATATTATACAAAATTATACAAAATAAAAAAATATATATGTTATATATATATAGTTTATTGCCGTGTTTACTGTACAGTAATTTATTACTGTTAGATTGTGCACCTGAAACTTACTGGATTTCGTTAACCGATGTCACCCAAATAAAAATAAATAAATAAAAGCAAAAAAAAATAAAAATTAAAAAAATTTTTAAAAATATTTTTGGTTAAATCTCCCCTCGATAAACTACCAGGATTCGTTATGAGTCAGTTATTATGCTTTTAAGTCGATGGTGTATGTGGTTTGTAATTCGAGGATATGGCGGGCCACTCACCAAGTAAGATGCTTA
>NW_006438979.1:292691-302157 GCF_000325575.1 Pteropus alecto
TGTTTGTGTTTTTACTTTGAATAATGAAATATACCGATTACACAGAGTTGAGGCAATGTAATAAGTTTTGAGTCAGTGTCATCCTAAAGTCACATCTTCTTTTTCATTTTCTTTTTCTTTTTTTTAATCTACTGGAATAAGCCTTTTATTTCTGCTCCTCTAATGTGATTTTTATCTTGTCTCATGTCTAATTTTGTCCCCTCCTTCATTCTTAATATCTGGACATTGTTCACTGCTGCCGGCTGTCTTGTAATTCTTGCTAAATCTCACCAGAAGTTTCTAGTTTACTAGTAGTTGCCAAAAAAAAATCATCTTTGGGTTTAATTACTCACTCTATCGTTGTTGTTGTTATTGTCGTGGTGGTTGTTATTTTCATGTTTGTTATTTTGTATTTAACCCAATTCTGTTATTAAATTTTTTTTCCAATTTCTTGTTCTTGGTCCTGTTGTTTCCTTTTAAAAATCTCTTGAGTTTAGTATTTAATTCATTAACTTTGAACATTTCTTGTTCTCTAAAATATGCACTTAAGATTATACATTTCCTCCTGACATAATATTACCTATTTGGGTACATGGCACTTTTCCTGTGATGCTATGCTGAGTATTTTGTGATCTCGTTGGTAGTTTTAAATCTTTGAGCAGTGAATTATTTAGAAGTCTGTTTTTTACTTTCCAAATATGCAGGTGGCGGATGACTGTTTCCTTGTAAATGGTTTTTCCATTTTAGTTAGAGAAAGATCTGAATGTTAACATTTATTATTTGTTTTTTTTTAAATTACGTTTTTTCTTCTACTATGTAGTCACTTGATGGAAATGTGCCATATCTGACTGGAAAATGTGTACCCATATCTGACAGAGGGTTCTGCATTGGGTCTTTTGGTCAAGCTTGCTAATTTTAAGTGTTCAAATCTTATATCATCCACCTCGATACTTGAATTGGACCTAAATTCTCCATGCGTAGACTCAGAGTTAGCCATATTCTTTTATTTTTAAATCTCTTTGACATATTTCAAGAGAAAGTACTAAATTTTTCTCCTGGTCACGGTAATTTTTTTATTTCTCCATGTAATTATGACCATGTTTACACTCTGGGACTATGTTTGTAAGCTCAGATGGGTTAAAGATCACTGTATTTTCCTGTGTTTTTTTCTTTAAATACTGACTCTTGTGATCCACAATAATAACTTCTGCCTGGAAGTCTTTTTTTTTTTTCCTAATGCATCACTATATCAGCTTCATTTTTGCTATTTTCTGTTTTTGTTTTGTTTTGTTTTGTTTTTCTAATATATATGTTCAAACTTTTGTGGTGGTTGTTGTCATTGTTTGTTCTTAGAAAAAAATCTTTAAGAGATAAGGCGAACCCGTTTACATTTATTATTATATCTAATATATTTGCACGTATTTTCTTCTCGTTATTCTGTGTTTTTCCATTTAATATTCTATTTCGTTTCTCCTTTTTTTTCTTTATTGCCTTGTCTTGGATGAAGTTAAATCTACTATGCTCGTATTCTCCCCTCCCCTGACGTGAAAGTTAAACTCCATATGTTAATGGCAGCAGCAGAAAATTAAGCATGAATGTTTAACTTCCTCTTATTTTACTTTATTCTACTGTATTTTACTTTAAAAATGCATTCTTACCTTTTTAAACAATACTTTCGTGACAAATCTATATAGCCCTTGGTTAAATTGCCCCTCATATTTCACAATCCCCAATACGTATTCCTGGGTTTAAATAGTTTTCATGAAGAATAATTGGAAAGCTCCATGAAAAGTCTGTACCATGTTTTTGGTTTGTTAATTCTGCAGGTTGATTCAACACAGCTTGATTTGTCTTATCATCATAATCAATATGAAAGCCTAAAGGTCTAGTGATAGTGTTTTTCCTAGGGAGATTTAAACACTAATCTTTGACTGTTTATTATCTTGTGATGAACTGTGACGCATTTCGAGATATCTCAAGAGACGTAGATTTCTGTGTTTGGGGTTCCTTGCAAACTGACCCCAGCTGTGCCCTCTCCTTCCCAAAGCCTTTCCCACGTGACATTTTGCTACTGCCATTAACATATGGAGCTCATCTGTCCTGTCTGGAGTCTGAGCTGGCTTTCTGCTTTCATTACTGTGCAGTGGGAGTGAGCCCGGGCCACTTTCGACCTGAACTTGAAAACGTCCCTCGTGTTTCAGCTTCTTCGCTGGGAAGTCTGTACAGAGATATAAGTAACTAGTTCCATATTGGTCATATTCGTAGACGGATTCGCCAAGGAACAATTTCAGGATAATTTAATTTCTGAACATTTTGTTTATTTGCTTCTTCTCCTATTTCGTGCTGGACGGTGGACCTGATGTCATGGAAATAGAGAGCCTCGCTCACAGAACTTTATTTTACTCTGTTGGGTAGGTTTTATCAGCATTATAAAAGCATAGTGACTTAGGAAATAAAGACCATAAACCTTTTCTCTTATCGGCAGGCTCCAAATCAATATCCGAGATGCCATTTCGCCATTTCGTGGGTTGGTGTGGATTTGAAAGGAAAATATAGACGTGACTTAAAGAGAACTTGATTCTTCCTGATAGCTCATAACTCAGAATCAGTTCAGAATGTCAGCTTTTCGAACACATGTAAATACATGGAGTTAATTAAAACGGGGAACACTTGAATTCATGGTTAGTAGTGTGAGACTTTTAATTCTCTGGTTTAAAGATAAGTTCAATGTTGAATGTTTAATAAATACTTAATACTTAACACTACTTAATACTTATGAATCCTTGATAAATACTTAACAGTTAATAAAATAATTAATACCCAATAAAATATTTAAGAACAAAAGTCGGGATAATTTTTAACTCCAAAGTTTTTATTTTGACAAAGGATGACAAAGTTTTTATTTTGACAAAGGACGACTATCTGAGAATTACAATGGAGTTTATTACACTATTTTTAGCAGTATCCCTATTCTCGTCATCGACTAGGTTAGGTTTGGTTTTTCTATGCACTGAAGATAGGTTGAGGAAACAAAATATAATTTGACATGTGATGCCTCAACTACTATATTACAATATACTTGCTATATTTCTCCAAAACGTTCAAAGCAGCTCACTTTTTCTCCCGAAGTTTTAAAGTCATATTCGTATGTCAACTAATTTCCTCCTTAGCATCTCCTTGAGCCCATGCAGGTTTAAGATACATTTTTTCTCTTTCAGTAGAATTTTTTTTTTCAGTTACGAAGCTTTTAAAAGAGGCATGCAACAGCTGATGTTCAAATCACAACCATGAAACCTACAACAGCACGTATAGAAACCAGCAGACGAGGAAGTTGTTCCGTTGGCCTACCATCTCCTCAACCTGTTCTTCAAAGAAAACGTATGGCTCGATTGTGTTGCCCAAACCCACACAAGGAAAGACAGACAGTGGTCCATCGTGCCCTTGTGCAGGCTCCGCATCTTCCCCGAGTCCTCACATTGCAAAACCAGCCACGCTGATCTCTTCTACCTCATGCTCCAAGGTGATGCACCCTCTAGACCCTTCAATAGGAACAGCGACTGATTGAGAGACTCTCAAACATCAAGAGATGAAGTGACCTTCACAGTTTAATACATAAAGATTTGGATTCAGTAGGCGAGGGGCAAGGGCAGAATTTGCGTGGATGTCGGGACCTCTGGTCCTACTGGTGATGCTGCTTCGTGAACCATGCTTTGAGTAGCTATGGTCCAGTCTGCAACAGAAAATGGGATCTCCAGGGCCCAAGACACGTGTTAAAGACACAGGATCGCTAACACCGTGCGTAGTGGATTTTAAGCTGAGGCGCCCAGGCGAGGGGCCGAGTTCTAACACTCTGGTGGCTCCGGGGCAGATTGCTGCCCGTCCAGCTCCCAAGAGGGTACCAACTGACATTCACGAATCTTTGGAAGAGAAATTCTCCAAGACGTAGAATGAAACCTAGAAAGCTGACCGGTTAGTCTCACAGCCAAGCTCACCGCAGTGACGACCGCTTTAGAGAGCGTGGGGACTTTGATCGGTGCTCGCTGGAGCACTCGCCCGTCCAACGTCCTCACCGTGAGATAATCCGCTGCTTGATGGCTTTCATCGTTGTCATCTGAATTTAAAAATTCATGACTGCAAAATAATTCCCACGGGACTTCCATCAAAATGACGAGAGATACGCCTGTAGAGAAACCGTGGTGTCACACGCTGGAGGAAATCCTTTCTCCAAGATGAAGCGTCCTCCTAGCCTACTCGCAAAGCCCTCACGGACCTTCGTCCCGGCGCCAGCAAAACAACCATTTCGGACCGTAAAAATGAAAGCGCCATTTAACACATGCATTTGGGGAATCTGCTACCTCCAAGGCTGGCTCTTGAGCGTCAAGGCTGAGAAATCCTGTGATGTTGCCAATCGATACCGGGAAAAGAGCCAACAATCGTGAATTCTACCGCTCTGAATGACGCAAGATGATTCGATCATCACCGTGAGCTTGACAACTCGCTCCGCAGACACGTAAAGGACCACGAAAAAAGGAGGTTCTCAGTGTTGTGTGTGTGTGTGTGTGTGTGTGTGTGTGTACTTTGCATTGGTTTCAAATATTCAGAAATTCATTTTCAAAACATAGAATATTTAGCATCGGTGTAACCACCCCTGACTCGCTTTACCTGTGCACACGATGCGCTCAGATAAAAGTGTCTGGCAGGATCAAACGTGACACAATTCAAGAGCACGGTGAGGTGGATTGCGGACACCGTCCCCCACTTTCCAAATCAGAATTTAGGTCCAGAGGGTTTGGTCTCATTCAAATTCATGCATTTAACAGCCGAGGAACTCGTCCTGCCCCAGCTCTTTCTGTCACCTGTTGCCCATGTAATTACGGCGGCCACGTTAAAATATTACGACCCTCTAGTCTCTCCTTAGAAGAAGGTGGCTTTACTCTCAATGTTTCTTAAAGCACCATTTTGGGGGACTGTTCTGTAAACATTTGTCATTGAAGTAATGACATTTTCATTTCAGGAAAAGAAAGTGTCTTCATCCCCCCCACACACACACACACCCTTTTACTGATAGTTCTTCGTGTGGAATGTTTTTGGGGACCCAGCACTACTGTCTCCAAAAACATTTTCTGTGGACGGATATCATGGCTACCCCAGATTCAGGACATCGGGGATTATTGTCACAGCCAAGCATAAAGTCACCCATCACCGAGCACCAATCCTACCTTTTGGCCGTGTTCTGCCTCTATGGGGAAGAGAGGCCGTCCTGTCGGTAGAACCAGACCTACAGCCTACAACCGGGACATCTTTCCAAAAGATTTGGGGGTCCTAGTGTCTCTCATCATGAAAAGTGAACTCAAAGGATGAAGACTTTCTCTGAATTATTTTCACGAAAACCTTACCTAATTTTCAATTTCGGGAAAAATGATTTATAGCGTTGGACTTTCTCCCTTAAGTAATAAGTCATTTCATATGAGATCTTGAGGTTTCAAAACGCATCCTCCCATTGATTAAATGATGGTATTGGGCTGTGTTTCATGCCACAGGGGGACCTCCTATGAATAAATAGACTTCCTCCTCTCAGTCAATACTTGGGAAAGAGGCTAATTATCGCCTGGTAAAAATATTCTGAGAGACGAAGAGAAGAACCATGTAATTGAAAGGCAATCCTACACGTGATTTTCTTACCTATAGTCCTGGGCCGAGAGGAGATAGATCTCATTTCTTCCATGTATGCACGCGACCTAAATTTCCCTGACTGTTCTTTACATTCAAAGGGGAAAAAAGATTGACGTGTGATTCTAGACCACAAATCTGTTCCTTCCATTTGGTAAAACAACCAAAACATTGTTAAAAGGCAGGATTTTATGGCCTGGTTATTCTTCTCAGCCGGTTATTTACATGTTGCATACGTGTAAATAATCCCAACGACTGGGAGCTGGAAGAAAGCCAAGTATACAGACTGTAAAATGAAAATTTAATAATCGATGAAACATGTCTAATTTTTTCACTTAGCGACTGTTTTCGTGCTCGATAGATATATCATTAATCTTGATTTCTCGTGCTCTCTTTTTCTGTACATATTTTATGTAATTCTTGTTTCTGGGTTATTACTCATTTATAAATATTTCACTTCATCTTTGTAAAGAATTCACAGATTCTAAAAGGAAGCTCATTTTCTTGGGACCTGAGCCTTTCGCGATGAGGGAAAAAAGTAAAACCCTTCCTCTAAGCCTAGGAGTTTCTAGGAAGCCAGGAAAGATTTTATTACCTGGCTCAGACCTATCCTCAACATGTCCGTGCAAGACAAAAATAATGTGGAAATCATGAACTCTGAGTCATCCAGGCAAATAACGTGGAGAGAAGTAAGAATATTGCCTGAACCCCAAAAGTAAAAACAAAAACAGACAAGAAAGCATCTGACTCTTCGGCATATTTTTATTGAGAGGCTGAGTAAAGACACTAATGTGGTGTTTTCGTTTTCCATTTAGAGTTAGATGAACAATAACAACATAAAAAAAACAAACAAACAAACAGAAACGTATTTATTCTCATCTTCCGGGCGAAGACCTGTGTGAGCCAAGGGCGGGGGACACCGTGAGTCTGGGGGAGCACGGGGGCTGACAGGCCCACGGCAACGTGGAAAATCCCACAATGCAGTCGGGGTTCACTTAAATCCGTGCATGGGACCGTGCAAAGCATGTCGCATCTTTTCAAAGTAATCCCCTTGGATCTACCCACACATGCAAAGAAGCTGCGGTCATTCTCATGTTCTGGAAACTTCCTTCATCCCAGAAGTGTCTTCAGAACCGGGGGACACTGCTTCGACGTTTGCACCCGGCCCACATCCCGAGGACGCTCGCTTTACTCCGAACGTAGTTAAGACCATACGCACGGAGGTGCCCCTCCCTCCGTTCCAGAGATATTTAAGTTTGGGCAATTTTTTGAATCGATTTTCCGCAAGGAACGGTCATGGAAACACCTCCCATTGGCACTCGATCCATCAATTTTTGAGAAAACACTTAACCAGTTCATCCGATTGACAACTGGCTTTGGGGTGGTGGCGTAAGGAGAATCTGTTGCATTTTACGGATTTGAAATTGTCCCAAGATCAAAACCACGGCTGATCTGTCCATGGAGAGACGTGGCTCTCGCTGGCTAGGGGCAGGGGAGAGAGGCATGGTTCGTTGCTGGAGGGCCTGACTCTTCGGCATATTTTTATTGAGAGGCTGAGTAAAAACACTGATGTGGTGTTTTCGTTTCCATTTAGGGTTAGATGAACAACAACATCAAAAAAAAAAAAAAAAACAGAAACATATTTATTCTCATCTTCCGTGCAAAGACCTGTGTGAGCCAAGGGCGGGCGGGGGACACCGTGAGTCTAGGGGAGCATGGGGGCTGACAGGCCCGCGGCAACGTGGAAAATCCCACAACGCAGTTGGGGTTCGCTTAAATCCGTGCATGGGACCGTGTAAAGCATGTCGCATCTTTTCAAAGTAATCCCCTTGGATCTACCCACACATGCAAAGAAGCTGCGGTCATTCTCATGTTCTGGAAACTTCCTTCATCCCAGAAGTGTCTTCAGAACCGGGGGACACTGCTTCGACGTTTGGACCCGGCCCACATCCCGAGGACGCTCGCTTTACTCCGAACGTAGTTAAGACCATACGCACGGAGGTGCCCCTCCCTCCGTTCCAGAGATATTTAAGTTTGGGCAATTTTTTGAATCGATTTTTCGCAAGGAACGGTCATGGAAACACTTCCCATTGGCACTCGATCCATCAATTTTTGAGAAAACACTTAACCAGTTCATCTGATTGACAATTGGCTTTGGGGTGGTGGCATAAGGAGAACCTGTTGCATTTTACGGATTTGAAATTGTCCCTAGATCAAAATCACGGTTGATCTGTCGTCCATGGAGAGACGTGGGTCCCACTGGCTGGGGGCAGGGGAGCGAGGCATGGTTCGTTGCTGGAGGGCTGTTTGACAGTGACCATTTGACATTGACCGAGCAGAAATAAGAGAGCCATGCTGAGGTGCACAGGGTCACCCCCATGTAACGGTGAGGTTCATGGATTTAATCACACATATCTTGGTCACTTGAGCAAGAAGGAATTCTAGAATAATCTATGTGTGTGGTGGGGGTTGGGGGGTTGGTTGCTGCTTAACAAAACACCCACAGTCTTACTGGAGCAGAGATGGCCAAGGCAGTGTCATTTATGTAACTTTTGGTCCAGGCAAAGATTTCTGCACGCGTCAAAAGCATAGACCATCCTAAAAAAAAAAAAAAATGAATAAGTTAGAGTTTCTCAAAATCAAAAATTTCCAGTCTCGGATGATACCACAAGTAAAAGGAAATGATTTTTTTTTTTAAATGAAATAAAAAGCCACACAACGAAAAATGTAGTTTACAAAATATCTATCGTATGTATACATGCATGATACATTCGGAATCCGTAAACCACTCACTTATAAAAGACAAACAACACAATAAACGATTGAAGAAATATTTCAATTAACACTTCTGCAAAAAAATATATATATATATGCAAATGAAACCGGTAGTCATATATATATGACAGGAGCGATTGGAATAATGCAAATTAAAACCACAGTGAGACCAGCACAGAACCACGGCCGTGGATACAATGTAACAGGCCAACAATGACAAGCATAAGATGTTGCCCATCTGGAATCTTCACCCACTGGTTTGGATGTAACACAATACGACGACTTTTGAAAAACAACCATCTGGCCTACGGACCAGGAAATGTAACCTAAGTATTTAACCAAATGCTGGCCTTTGGTGCCACCTAGTGGGCCTGACTTGCCATCGAGGTGCCCAAGACGGTTTTGCTTGACCTTTAAGGGCGGGAAGAGGACAGGGAGCCCGCTGAAAACAAGTGAGGTGCATTAGAGGTTACCGATCTGAAGGCGATTTAACGTTATCTGTCAATTTTAACATTGTTACGGAAGAGTGAATTTCTGAATTCCACGCGTAATATATGATTAATTTTTAAACGTATGGAACAACCTGTGTGGTGATGACTGGATTTCACAGTTTCTTTTGTATTCGATATTTCATTTAAATACACGACGTCATAAAGTTAAAAATTGATAACACCACAGGTTGAGTATTACAGGGCTTTTTTCTTTTAATTTGTAAAAACGCTATTCTTCCAAAATCTGAAAACCCAGAAGATAGGCCTAAACGCCTAAGTCATGTTTGCAGAATAATATCTATTCCTCAACATCTAGCACAAGGCAAAAAAAAAAAAAAAATCAACCAATCAATCAATAAAACAAGTAAAATGCAGGATCATTTTTCCAAAACGACTGCGAACCAGCCCTCCCAATGTAGACGCCTGTATTTTTTCCTAATTCCCGTGAGCACTGGCTTCATGGGTGGGGTGTCCGATAAGCATGGGTGGGGATAGGGAGAGGGCGTCATCACACAGCGTTGTGACTGTAGAACATGCAACAGCATGAGCGG
>NW_006438979.1:302851-319303 GCF_000325575.1 Pteropus alecto
GGGGGCGTCGGGCTGGACCAGCTGGTGAAAGCTCCCCGTCGCACAGAGAACCAACAGCTGGAGGGAAGAGACACACACACACCCTTTTTTCTTGTTTAAGAGGAATCCTACAATGTATTGATCTTTAGTTCCCTAAGGAGGCTTGTCTCGATTTCCAGCTGCACTCACATGTGACCGATAAGTGAAACTGGACACATGTAAGGTGTGCCGCGTGAGGATGTGGTCCCCTACACATGGTGAGAGGGACACCGCCATCGAGGTAATTCGCACATCCGTCACCTCGCTAGTCACCCGTGTGTGTGTGTGTGTGTGTGCGTGTGTGTGTGAGATGAGAACATTTCAGGTCTATTGTCTTAGCGAATTCCGGCACTGTTAACGCGTCCCCACCCTGTACATCATGTCCCCAGGACTTATGCATCATAAAACTGAAAGTGTGTCCCCCTTGACCAACACCTCCCCTTCCCCTGCCCCCGCCCCAGGCCCTGTGCTTCGTGACTGTATTTCAGACTGATGTCACTCAGCACAATGCCCTCCAGGGCCGTTCACATTGTTGCAAATGCCAAGATTTCCTTCTTTTTTAAGACTAAATAATATTCGAGATATTCATAATAGGACTCAGAGGGACCAGAAGTCCGTGGGAGGGTCTTGCACACACTCGTGCCTGTGAGCACACTCACACGCACACACGCACACGTGTGCCCGTCACAGTCTTACACGCACTATGCTGCCGCTCATGCGTGTTCACGCCTGTGCACACTGCCGCACACACATGCACACGCACGGCCGCTCTCCCCTACCCCGGTGCCGGCCTCTTCCGTTTCGGTCCCCAGCACTCGGCCCGGCTCCCGTGTCACCCACCGGACGGGGCGTGACCGCCACACGGGTCTTTAACACATCGCGGACTGTTCCTTGGTTCTTTGTCACGTGGGCGTTCGAGGACTCGCTCTACAGAAGAGTAAGAGTCAAGACGTGTAAAAAGTTCCACGTGAACCCAGAAACGGGTGGCGGGGTCGGAGTCGGGGGGCGACAGGGAGGAATTCAGGGGGGACGTCCTGGCCACCCCGCCCCTCTGTGGCTGTGAATCCAGGCAGGGAGCTAGTCCGACACCTTCATCTGCTCTGTTCTCCGCGACGGAGAGAGATGCACATTTTCGTTCGCTGTGACAACCTGGTGCCTTGCGTTCCATCGAAGAGAAGGGAGGACATTCGAGCACCGAACAATAAAAATAAGAGCCCAGAAAGTGCAGGAACGTGCCACCCTTCGAAACACGGCAGAGCTCTGTGCCTCCGAATGAACGAGTCACACCTCCGGCATGGGTTTCCGTGGCCTTGGACGGGTGCCCAGTTACGTCGCCCAGGCACGCACGCACGGACCACGGGGTACCCTCCTCGCTTCCCGGTCTCTCCTGCCGGAGGGGCCAGTCTAGATGAAAATGTTTATTTGTGCCATTCAGTGCTTTTTCATTAGGGTTTTTTGCTTTGCCTCAGGGTGATAGAGTGAAAAAGTCTGTGCTCTCTGTTTCTTAAATCTGTATTTCCAGCTAGGTGCATTTTATTACTATATTCTGTCTATGTTCTAGCTCTATCAATATCTATCTATCTATCTATCTATCTATCTATCTATCTATCATCTATCTATCTATGTACCCATCTATGTAAATAGCAAGCATCTATCCATCCATCCATCCATCCAACCCACCCATCCACCCATCCATCGGTCCATCATCCATCCACCCATCCACCCATCCATCCAATCCACCATCATCCATCCATCCATCCATCCATCCATCTATCCATCCACCCAACCATCCATCCATCATCCATCATCCATCCATCCATCCATCCATCCATCCATCCTGTATCCATCAACCATCTATCATCCATCCATCCATCAACCTATCTACCTCTTATCTGTCTATCTATCTATCTATCTATCTATCTATCTATCTAGTCTATCATCTATCTATAATCTGTCTGCGTAACTATCTGTTTATCTTATATGTATTCATCAGTGTATATATCTATCTATGTATTTACCAAGGTGGCTCTAACAGAGGACCACAAACTGGGGGCTTAAAGCCACAGACATCTGTCCTCCCCCAATCCTAGAGTGTGACATCCAGGTGTCCCAGGGCCTCATTCCCTTCAGAGGCTCCAGGGGCTGGTCCTTACTGCCTCTGCCAGCATCGGGGGGCTCCAGGCGTCCCTGGGCTGGTGGCCACGTCCCTCCCGTCTCTGCCTCTGACTCCACGTGGCTTCTCTGTGTCTGTGTCTCTCCTGTTCTGTCTCTGATAAGCACACGGTCATTGGGTTTAGAGCCACCTGCTCCAGGATGACTCATCTCAGACCGTTCACTGATGACTTGGGCACAGACCCTGTCCATTCACAGGTATGGACGTTAGGATGAGGATCTGTCTCTAAGGATGGGGTTACTATTCAAAGCAGTCCATCTTAATAATGAATTTATGCTCCAAATAGCCTCGGAACTCTTATATTAAACAGGATCCGCTTAAAAACTAAAATGGTCACGCCCCTCTTGTTGATAAGTCACATGCTTTTGTCCTTCTGCATCTGTCCCCATAGCTGTCATGGCTCTCGAGATGACCTCATAATCGGCGTTTGTATCACTTGGTGAGTGTCTGACCCACTGGGTAGCGCGGCCACACACTCCTCAAGAATAAATCCCTAGTTTACCTACCCACACATGCAAACCATGCCCTGCACATCACAGGCACATACCATTTGCCAAATGGACGCGAATTTATCCGAAGCATAAGCCTTTAAATTTTTTAAAAAAGGAAAACAAACATTAATTCTTCTGCATGCTTTCAGAGCTATTGTCTCATTATGCATTGTCCTCCCCTGTGGAAGCATCCAGAACTTTTTTTTTTTTTTCCCCATTTCATACATCATTGGCTGAAATGCCCTTTAAATTGTCATGGAATGTAGAGCTTTGGGGAAAAAAATCCTGTAGGAAATAAATTATCTTCTGTCTTTGGATTGGGCCTCAGAGGTCTCTCCTTCTTAACGACCCCGGACAGTGTCATAAAGCGACGCTAGCCGTGACCACAGCCGGACTCCAGCTGGTCCGGGGCCCTCGGTAATAGGATCAGAGCACACGGCCTCCCGGAGCTGGTCGATGCCATCGCCAGCTCGATGTTCATCTCGCTCGTCACGCCGTTCCGACCGGGCCGAACAAAACTGTCGGTGGCTCCACTTTAAGAAACACAGACGGTCGATGAGTAGGAAGCTCTCGTGTGCTGTCCGAGGGCCGAGCTCGGTCCGTGGTCTCAGCACGGAGCGTAAACGTGGGAGGAGGTTTGGGACACGGAGATGCAGCTGGGTAATAGTCTCTGAGAAAGTGCTCACCGGCTCTGTGAGTTGGGGTGACGCTATCCGGTTCTAACTGGCGAACCCCGCATCCCACCGTAGCTGACAGACAGTCTTAAGTCCAGAATGGATGATTCTGGTCCATTGCTCATGCTTCTCCAGTGTCAGTTGAGGGATCATGTGTCTTTCTGCTCGGCAGCAATGACTTGCCTCCGACGTCACCACAGAGCCGCTGTCTAATCAGACGACGGAGAATAACAAAGCGCATGTCATTGCTAGATCTGCTGTAACAAAGGGCTCCAGACCAGGACACCGAAATCACAGACGTTTATTTCTTCCGGTCCCGGAGGCTGTAAGTCTAAGACCCACGCGTGGGCGGAGCTGGTGCTCCTGGGCGGGCACCCGCGTCCCCTCCCTGTGCCCTCATGTGGTCGTCCCTCTGTGTATGTCTGTGTCCCATCTCTTCCTGTAAACACGCAGTCCTATGGGATTCGGGCCTACCCTGGTGACCTCATTGCACCTTAACCACTTTTTTAAAGAGCCCCCTCCAAACAGAGCCACGTTCTCAGGTTCTGGGGGTCACGCCTTCAACATACGCATTTTGCAGGGATGCCCCTCAGTCCATGACGAAAGTCATGCCTACTTGGCCGCCTGGGCCAGGTCCGACTTCTACGCACCCTCAGCTGGCCAGACTCTGTCCGGGATCCCTTCTAGATGTCCAGGTGTGGGCTGAGGGGCTGGCCGACGTAGAGACAGATGCAACAGCCTTTTTCCCAGAATGGCTCAACCCAATGGACGCGTCGCACGAGTATTTGGTGGACAGGTGAGTGTGTGTGGCCGTGTTACCCAGTGGGTCAGACGGGTTGTCTCAGCTGCGCCTCAGAAAACCGCTTTCTGACTCCAGGCCAGCCCCATTCTCTACTCAAGGTGTCCCTTGCCGGACAAATCACCCCTGTAAGTTCTTCTCCTCAGCGGGTCACCTCTCCCGGTAGAAACCGTCCCTGAGTAAAGCGTGAGCTTTGACGCTTGTATTTGAATGTGATGCTCGTGCCCTGACATCGCCTCCGAAACAGGCTGCCTCCTGGACTTGCTGTGTGTTCAGGTGATGGGATTTAGCTCAGTGGAGGCAAAGCAGCTGGAATTAGGTGCCAGAATCCCTCCCTGGGGGGGGCGTGAGGGCGGGGTCGGGCCCCCAAACTGCACAAACATGGAGCGAGTGAGAACCCCCCCCGAGAGATGGAATTCAAGAGTGGCTTCCGGACTCAGCGAAGAGTTTTCAGCACACACGTCTCGACAGGACCGTGAACCGTAGCAAAATGAGATCAGCATCATGACAAACGTACTCTCCGCGACACAGGCATTTTTTCCTCCTCTGCTGGGCTTGGCGGGCAGAGAGCCCGTGAGGCGATTGTCATAAAAGACCTGGGCAGTTGAACAAACAGACAGACACATGGCATTCTCTCTCCGTTGGGAACTCTGATGGGACCAGGAGCAATTCGAACAAGGAAGACCAGAGCTTCAGAGTCCAGTGCCCAGATAACAATCTCGGGTCCCACTGTCCCAGAAACCACGGCCAGTGTGAGCTCTTCGGATCCCTATCACGATGGGTGGGGAGTGACCATGGGCAGTGACCACGAAGGCTCACCAGCCGCCTGGAAGAACAGGGTTGACCTGCCCCGGGCGTGCAGATCACCAAACCGGATCTCCGGCAGCCCCTCTGCCGTGAGATTCGAGATTCGGCTCCGTCAGTGTCTGCGCAGAGGGAAGCAGGCCCTGGGGGCGACTTAACGTTGAATCGACTTAATCTCCTCTATGGCAGTGACACAGAGCGGGCTCCTCGCTCGCTGTCATCCTGACCCAGGAGTAAAGGGAAGTCTTTGGGATCTTTCTGTGACCTGACGACCTACGGATGCCCCTTCCCTTCGTCATATATCGGGAAAGGGTGAATTTCTACCCTACGAGCTCATGGTTTAGCTTCTTTAAAGAGGAGGACAACGGCTAAACCCAGTGTGGTCCGTCTGTGCAACGAGATAGTTCTCAGTGTCAGGCAGGAAGGAGATTCTGACAGGTGCCGCGATGTGGAGAAATCTTGGGGGCGTGACGCGGAGTGAAATGACCCAGACACCAAAGGACAAGCGCTGCGTGATCCCCTTTACGCGATGTCCCCAGGGGACTCACCATCGGAAGCGAAAGGTAGAATGTTGGGGACCGGCGGCCCGGGGGGAGGGGAGTTGCTTCGTGATGGGTACAGACTCTCAGTTTTGGCAGACGGAGAGTCTGGACGCCTGGAGGCAGGTGGCGGTGATGTTTGCACAATAACACGAATTACTAAACACCACCAAGCCATCCAGCTGAAAAAAAATGGCCACGGTAAATGTTTTGTTCTATATATTTTACCAGAATTAACAACTTTAAAGGGGGGAAATGCTACTCTGGAACCACTGATATGCAAGGCCAGGCGGTCTCTGGGGACAGAAAGAGCCTTCGGGTATCTTCTGTGCCCCCGGCTCATGGCATTCACGGCTGCCCACTGCCGGCTCTGTCCGGGGTCCTGCGGGGACAGGGGGGCTGGTCTCGGTGGAAATGCACCGCTCAGGTGAGACGACCGCGTCTGAATACTGGTCGCCGTGACACGTGATGCTCTTTGGTTAAACACGATGCTTCTCTGCTCCCTGCCCTCGTTTGTCAGGGCCCGGGAGGGTCACCCCAGCACACAGGAAGTGGCGGGCGGCTCGGAACCAGCCTCTCACACAAGCGAGCCCGGGATTACGGAAGGGGGTCGCGAGTCAACCAGTGCCGGTGTCTGGACCGGGCCGCTATGTGCAAACCGCCACCCCGGGCACCAGCCATCCGCACGGCAGCCTGTTCCACTCACGAGACCGTGGCCACTCTCCAGACACTTCAAGACACATTGCGAACTTGCCCCAGGGCCACAGCTTACCCCGCGGGTGATGACACGCAGGAAACAAGTCTGGCGGTTCCATGCGGTGTAAACGAACTCGGAGGCGATGGCGAGAGGTCCCCAAATTCTTCATCCGGAAGAGCATCTCCAGATTGCACACCTCGTATTCATGTAGATTTTTCTTTATTGGATTCCTTACTCACTGATGCGTTTACTCATTCACATCTGTGCTTTTTGAGCCGAAAGACCCATAACACGGAATTTACCACGTCAACAGTTTTAAGCGTACGCTTCGGCGGCATGAAGGTCTCTTCACGCCCCTGTGCGGCCAGCATCGCCGTCATCAGCACACGCTTCTCATCGTCCCAAACTGCCACTCTGTCCTCATCAAATGCTCACGACCTGTCGCCTGCCCCCGGCCCCCCATCTGTACGAATTTATGACTCTGAGGACTTCCTAGGACTGAAATGGCTTGTTTCACCCAAGATAATGTCCACCACGTAGCAGGTGTCACAATGTCCTCCCTTTTTATGTGAATAATATTCCGTTGTATGGCTGAACCACATTCGGTATAGCCCTTCATCCAGGGGTCCCCGACTCCCAAGCCGTGGACCGGTACCAGTCTGAGGCCTGTCGGGAACCAGGCTGCAGAGCAGGAGGTGAGCGACAGGCAGGTGAGCAAAGCTTCCTCTGGATCTGCAGCCGCTCCCCAGCGCCGGCATCACCGCCTCAGCTCCAGCCTCAGGCCATCATGAGCCAGAGTCTCATAGGAGCCCCGGTCCCTGGTGCCACAGAGCCTGGGGACCGCTGCCAGCCATCAACGGACATTTCGGTTGTGTTCACTCCTTGTGGATTGTGAATCATGCTACTGAGAACGTGGGTGTGCACACACCTCATGGAGATCCTTCTCTCCGTGTTCGGGGCGTGTGCCCGGAGGTGGAGGGGCTCACCGGGGGCTTCGATGCGTCACATTCTGGGAGAGCAGACTGTGCTCCTCGGCCACCGCCATTTTACGTTCCCACCAGCGACGCCTAAGAATTCCAGCAACACATGTTTTGTTTTTTGCTTTTTTTTTCCCCTGTCTTTTTGATAATCCCCATCCTGACGTGTATGAAGCGATCGAACTTCTACTGCAAAGCGAACAAGACAGCAGGGCGAGAGCGAGCGGGCGTGTGGGGACCGGCACGGAGACCAGACCCAGGCTGCAAAGCGCCCCCCGCACGCCCCGGGCTCAAAGCGGCCGTCCCTGCTGAGGACCGTCCTTGAAGACAGAGCGACTTCACAACTGGTTAGGCCGGTCTCAAAACACCCGAATGGAATGAGACCCTGAGGGGTTCCTGGGCTGTGTCAGACTTTCGACAACACACCATAGACCCCGCCGGCCCTCTCTCGGCTGTGGGTCGGAGATCAGCCCTCCAGCAGACCCCAAGGGTTCACAGAGCTCGCTCCGTCCAGTGAAACTCAACTTTATTTTCCAGAGTGGGTCACTTAGCCCCGTCCGGATCCACGAGGCGGATCAGGCACAGACTCACAAAAATAATCCCCAATCCCCAAGTATGTTTTGAAGGACATACAATAAGGGACGTGTATAGTTTCAGAGCCACTGCTGTGAGCTGCATGTCCTGTACCACCACATAATTCCTAATGCCTCAGAGGTCAAATGTCAGCCGTAGATGCTTGCCGCGTAGGGATCCCGTGCGCCTCATGACCGCGTGAACACGTCTCCATGCCTTTTGCCATAAAAGCACACGGTAACTCCGTACGATGAGCAAATAGCTGCCTATGTTTTGCTGGGAGCCTCAAATTATTTCTCACCCCACGGTCACTAGGAGGAACCAGTTAATACGTGCTGACCTCTATGACCTCTAGAACGGCACATGTGCCCAGTTTCCCGTGGCGTTGGAAATGTCCACTTACTTCTTCTCTCCTTCTGATTGCGGTGTCAGTTTCCAGGACGTGCCACAAACAGGGCGCTTAAGCAAGAGAAATTCACCTTCCGCCCAGCCCTGCAGACAGAAGTGTGACATCAGGTGTCCCAGGGCCTCGCTCCCTCCGGAGGCCCCAGGGGAGGGTCCCTCCTGCCTCGTCCAGCGTCTGGGGGCCCCAGGCGTCCCTGGGCTGGTGGCCGCGTCCCTCCCGTCTCTGCCTCCGTGTCCACGTGGCTTCTCCTCTGTGTCCCACAGTCCATCTCCCTTCTGTTATAAAGACACCAATCATGGGATCCCATGGCCACCCTGCACCCAGATGCACTCGTCCCAAGATCCCTGACTTGTGACACCTGCAAACACCTTATTACCAACAAGTTGTCCTTCTGAGATTCCGGGTGGGCATGAATTCCGAAGGGTGCCCTCTTTGACTCAGAACTCTGAGACGGCAGCATGTCCTAGAAATGACCTCACGATACTGCGCATGTCATCAATGGCAAGGTGACGTACGTGCCCAGCGGTATTTTGGGAGAGGGGCGAGCAATTCTGAGCACCCAGAAATATTCTGCTCAACTCTTCTCACTAAGGGGACCCTTACTAGAAACCGAGGCTGACGGACACGGACGGGGGTGGGGTGGTTCCAAGCCACCAAGCGCAAGCTGCGATGGCCGCTCACGCCGTGTCATCCGAGCCACCTCCCGAATCTTCTCCGCCTCAGTGACTCGTTGAAAACGGCAAAGAAATTGGGTCACTGAACCCCATGTTTTCTTTCGTTTCGTGTTTCTTTTATTTATCTATTTTTAATTAAATGTATTGGTGTGACATTGGTTTGTGTTTGTTTTTTTTATCTATTTTTAATTAAATGTATTGCGGTGACATTGGTTCATAAAGTGACATAGGTTTCAAGTGGACGATTCTGCGGTATGTCGTCTATATATTGCATTCTGTGTTCACCACCCAAAGTCCAATTCTCATCGCCATCCGCTTGATCCCCTTTACCCTTTTCTACCTCCCTGCACCCCCCTCACCTTCCCCACAGACTTTTAAAATAAGGGAATGACAGGTACCAGTTCAGCAATCTGTAAGGTTTTCAGATAAAAGGCCCCCATTCCCAGGTAAACTTGAATTTGGAATAAACAACAAAGAATTGTTAATAAAAAGAGACTCCCCAATATTTCATGGAGCTGACCTATCCAAAAAAAAAATTTACTTGGAGTTTCTCTGAAATGTAGATTTATTAGAAATACTTTTTATTTGCTATGTCTGGGATGTGTCAGTGGGTGAGGTGGTCCTTTGACCACACGGCTCTTAAGACTCACGATTTAGAACACCCACCATCTGCGTCTGCCCCCCGAGAGACAGATATTGAGCCTCTGTTGGCCTCTAAGAAGAGCCAAATGTTCTGGGCTTTTGATTCTTGTGGATTGCCTGCGATGCTGCTATACGGCGTGCAACTTATGCACGTTACCATGTCGGTGACAGCATTTCATTTCCGTAATGACCCTCCGAAGAGAAGAGGCCAAAGCTGCCTTGCTCACGTGCACACTGCTGTCGACGACCCCCAGAGCATTTCCGTGGCGCCAAGGTCTGCCACCAGACGTCTCTGAGCTGTTTCTGCTTTCCCAAGTGGCCTAAAATTTTAAATACATTTTTTAAAAGCAAATATTAGAAAAAAGCTGATCATTTAAAAGAAAGAAAGAACTCCCCCTCTCCCAAAACTTCCCCCCTGTAAGCACTTTCAACTTTCAATGTTCTTTTTGATGTTCCTAATCACATTCTTCATCTCGTTCTCATACTAAGATTTCAAGATTTACAAAGTTATAAATATTATATGTATGTAACATATATCTATCACTATTTTTGGTTTAAACTCTCATCACTGCTTCCACTGTCATGACCATTTAAATACTATTCGGAGATGTACCAGTAACTACAATGATTACGTCTTGTTTTAACAATCTTTTAATAATTGCCTTTTTTTTTTTAGATACAGTTTACTTACTGCCTAAAATGATTTTTTTCTCTGATGCTCCAAAAAGTGTAGCCTGTCCTTTCAATGGATCAGTTTTTCTAAATTGTAAACACCCCGTTTACCCCGCTCTTTCCTTCTGGACCCCGCTCTTCGGCGTGTCTTCGTCCGTGCCTCCAGCATGGCCCGGGTGCCCGCGGAGGCTGGTGCGTAACTGCCGCCCTGTCCACTCCATTCCCTCCGTCTTTCTCCCGCATGGGATTTCCCAGTTTCCCGCTTCCACGTCTCGCCTTCTCTTGGTTTACGCCATTGTTCTCCTGGAGCACACCCTGCAGTAGCTTTCTGCGAAAGGGTGTATGCATTATGTCGTTGCTCCCTGGGGTCCAACCACGGTTGGAATTATGGAATGATAACCTCCCTGTTACACAGATAAATTGTAGCTGTACCTTAAATGCCCTGTGACCAAGGAACGGAGTTGAGGCCGGACCCCGAAATGCTGCTGATTCTCGATGGGCACAGGAGGGCAGCTGTGTCCTGTGACCTGGGCCTCTCGTATCTTTCTGTATTCTCGATATTTCCTTCCCTGCATTAAAACTCGCCAGCCTGTATTCACATCCGTCTCGCAAGGCACTCACTTCTACGAAGCAAAGCGATAAAGGATGTTTTGCATTTTTATAAAGCTTTTCCTGAAACAACGCCTGAACCCAAAATAGCAGCTCTAATTTACGGAGTTCTGGATCTTTTGGGGTGCGGGCAGGAAGGAAAAGACGTGTTGATAAGAGAGGTTCCCGTTGGGGACTTTCTCAGCGTAGAGGTGGGTGACTCTCTTCCAGTGGCCCTTTCTTTACTATAGTGTCAGACCATGAGCATCGTCTTCACTGCTCACTAGATTGATGGCAATATGGGCTGCTGATGCCTTCATCCCCAGATAGCCCGTGATGCTGTGAGGAACCCACAAATCAGTTGGTGTTGACTGCGTCACCGTCCATGTTTCCATTAACGAGCGTCTAATTCTAATGGGCAGCAAAACCCCTACACTGAGATTCTTGTGACTATTCAGAGAATCTTTATAATCAGCAGCCTCTGCACAGATGATATTGAACCACTGATTATTAAAACAGAAAAAAACAAAAACAAAAAAAAAGTACCCAGAGCATTCAGAATTAAGGGGCGCCCTTGAGGGCAGCACCCCGAGCTCGGAAATTCCCTGATGATTTACGACGAGAGCAGATGCGGAAATGGAGCCACCTCTGTAGCCAGGCGGCACCTGTAATCCAGGCTTCAGAGCAGGCGTATGTTAGGCATCTGAGCAGACACGCACAGGGCCTGAGTCTGCTGTCACTCACAGCCCTCAAAGGACCCATTTAGTGTAATTTAAATAACAGGCTTTTTACCTCTTTCCCGCCACGGAAATTGCTTGAAATGGTTATTGTCAACGGGACGATTTTGCTCATCTTATCTCAAAGGAAAGGGGGCGACTTTACGAGAAGAGAGGTCATCTCACGTAGACAGCTGCGTGCTCTCACGTGGAAAGGTGTGACAGCTTCGCCATTCATATGTCTGTTTCCCGAGATCGTATATTTTCAGGGGGTATTTTCACATTGAGTTTAATTCTCCCAAAGGGGTTCAAGTTAACATTTCCATTTCCATGTTTCTAAGCTATATGGAGAGAGAGAGAGAGAGAGAGAGAGAGAGACAGAGACAGAGAGAGACAGAGACAGAGACAGACAGAGAGAGAGGCCTTTAAGTGTTGTATCTGAAAGTCTCTTTGAGCCTTCCAATACTCAGCAGCATGGAAAGCTCCTTGTCTCCCAAGTTTTGATAAATCACATTCCACACATGACCTGAACACTTGTAGTCATCTGCGAGTAATTAGACATCGATGAAATCGTCCATACTTGTACTCTGCATTGTGTCCTGGGCGTAATGTTTAAATGTAATGGTAGGAAGGTCTCTCTACTTTCCAAGTGTGTGTTCTCTGCCCCACTAGACTTCCGGTCCCCAAGTCCCATTCAGCCTCCGATAGTGGCAGCAAACTCGTAAACATGCAGTGTTACCTGGCTAACTAACTCTTGATTGGTCACTCGGCGTGTTCATTAATGTGTCACTCGAGTTCACGCACACAGTGAGCACCTGCCTGTCTGTCACTCAGTGTACGAAGGCTGAATGGACGATGGCATCTGATCACGATGCCCTCACAAGGTTGATCACAGAGAGACCATCGGAAACCCCAGGGGCAGCCAGAGGAGGTACCGTGTCCCCACATTGGGGTCTGTCGGCCACATTTCCAAGATAAGCGGTGGGCGAGGGGAGGGAGGATCCTTTGGAAAGCTCCTTACTTGATAACAACGGGTCCGAAACACAGCATGGCTCTTCACGGTGACGGGCACGGCGAGGCTGGGCGTGATGTTCACAGCCAGAGTTCGAACGCGAGTATTTACTGCCTTACTACCCGCTGCCGTAAAGCCCCGGGTTTGTGAGCCGCTCATTTTGCTTCTCGTTTTTGGATTACAGCTGACATTTAATATTATTTTACTTTAGGTTTAAATGTACAGCACAGGGGGCAGACACTTGTGTCATGGACGAAGTGGTCCCCCCGATTAGTGCCTTCCCGACCGGGCAGCACACGTGGTTATTATGATATTCTTGACTCTGTTCCCTGCGCTGTCCTTCCCATTCCCAGGACTGTGTTGTCCTTCTGCATCCCGTCCCCTCGTCCATCGAGCTCCCCAACCTCCTCCCACCTGGCGACCGTCGTGCACCCTTCTTTGGAGGTCATCCCGATAGCATACCTGTGTATCCTGTCACCCTACGCTCCATCTTTAAGGAGAGGAAGGTCTGGAGCTGAGTTGCCCACAGTTCTAAGCGCCCAGTGTGTGGACCACCTTCACAATTGCCATTTGTCATGGCGTGCAGGTCGCACGGCTCAGAATTCTCTGGAAAATAAGGCAGGGAGATGATACGAATGGGCAGAGTATCGCCAAATTAATTCCGCAAAATTAACCTTGCTTGAATAGAATCCCATTCCGTTTCGTCGAGTGGGCGGGCCTTTCTCCAGTACAAAAACATGAAAACAAGCAAAAGGAAATATTTGGATCTTTCTGCTTGAAAACCACCTGCCTTTGGGTTAATGACGCCTCACCGATCGTCAGGGGTCTGCTGGTCGAGATGGTCCTGTGGGGGACCCGGAAGGGGTTGTCACACGCACAGCCCAGGCCGCTGACGCAGCAGCCGATTCACGGTTTTATTCATTTCTTTGCCATCTAAAGACTTCTTTCTTCACAGAAACCCGGATCGTTGACTCCGAGGACAAGGAGGATGAACGCCGTGTGCGCAAGGGGATCATGAAGAGCTTTCTGCGTCTAAAGAGAACTCGAAGAATCATAAAACCGAAAGGCGAAAACCAGGCAGGGTTCTTCCCTGCCACCACAGCCAGAGGCTGCCGCGGGGGATCGCAAAGGGTGCGGCCCGCACACACTGGCCCGAGCTGCCGGACGCACCAGGGATCCGGATGTTAGTGCTGGGCGGACAGCAGCTTCCATCGTAACCATGATCGATACTGCCATCATCATCATCACCACGACCACCATCACCAACATCATCACCATCTTCACCCTCAGCATCATCATCATCACCATGACCACCTTCACCAACATCATCACCATCTTCACCCTTGCCATCATCATCATCACCATGACCACCATCACCATCATCATCACCATGATGGATGTCCTCTAGATTTGTGCATGTTATTCACAAACGAGCATATAATGGGTCTAAAATAAATCAGTTAAGGATAAGGCTCTCAAAGAGTATTTCTGAGCAGATGACAGCTTGACAAAAATACTTTTGTTCAAAATAAAGTCCTTTTTCGTGTGACAGGAAATGTTTGTTGGTTTGTTTGTTTGGGGGTTTGTTTTGTTTTGTTTTGGGTGCTGAGTACCCCTCTGGTATAAAGATGGATGAGCTGTTGGCTACACAACAGTGTGAATATGCTCCATGTCACTGAACTGTGTCCTTAAAGATGGCTAACGCATTAGATTTGGTGTTTTCTATATATCTCAACGTAATTAAAACACACACACACGTTTATTCTTGTCCCCCGCTTCCCAGGCAGCCGTGGGGAGCCGTCCTGTCTTTGTCTCCCTGCCCAGGCCCCACTCTCCACCTCCGGTCGCACGATGCACACCTCTCAAAGAAACCCTCCGTCATCTTTGCCGAGGTCGCTCAGTCACTATTTCTTCTCGAGCATCCCTTCTCATTAACTGTGAAGCAACGACGTGCCACGAAACGGCAGACGTCTCTGTCACTGCCGACTGGAAGATGTACCTTTGTCAGAAACTGAGTGGAAAGGCCGCTGATGACCGTCGAAACCCAGAGCTAACAGGAGCTGGCATCTGGCGGCCCGGCCCAGGTGAAACCCCGGCTCTCGGGAGGCTGCTGGTCCATCATCCCTGAGTCTGATAATTAATCTCAGAGGGATGAACCTCTCCAAGGGACGAGGACACCGTCCCACGGCCAGGACGCAGACTCAGGTGTGCGACTCCATCACAAGCCCCCAGGGCTCCTGGGCAAGGGTGACGATCAGCCTCCGTGCAAAATAAACACAGTGCTTTCCTGGCAGAAAGCCAGCTCCACGTGCGGAGCCTTAAAACGTGACCAAGTCCCCGTGCGATTTCACCCAATGCGGCTAAACCGATGGCCTGAAACAAACTCAAGTGTTTTTAAAAGTAAAAATCATCAGCCGATGATTCGGAAGCAGCCTCGTGTTTGTCTGTTTCCACATTTTTCACACCTTCAGGACTCCGGCCCCCTTTCATAAAGAGGGGTGCTTCTGTCGCGCCCTGAACGTCAAAACCGTTACATCATCTCCTCCCTTCCGTGGCTTAGACATCACCCCAACTTCTTCTCAGAGTCCGTCTGCATCTCCTTCCCCACTCTCAGCTTGAAACCCATGGACACGCTTCACAAGGACACAGCACGTGTGACCCAAGGGACAAGCTGGTATTTATTGAAATCCAAGTTTTCGGAGGTACGAGGCATCAGAGACAGTGTAGATCCAGTGTCTTGAGTCATGAGTTAAAAAAAATAAATAAAATCTCAGGTAGAAACAACCCAAATGCCTGTCGATGGATGATGAGTAGATCATCAAAATGTGGTCCGGCCATGTGGGAGGGAATAGTATACAACCATGAAAAAGGAATGAGGTGACGATGCATGATGCTGTCATGAGGCCGAACCGTAAAATATTACGTGAACTCAGAGAAATAAGAGGCAAAAGACCACGTATTGTATCACTCTAAGTATCTGGAACGTGCAGAACAGGCAAATCTATGGAGACACGAAACACATTAGTGGTCACCCGGGGCTTGGGGCCGGGGGATGGGGACGGACAGCTTGATGGGGACGGGGTCCGCTCGTGGGTCCAGCCAGAGATGGCGGTCGCACAGCATCGTAAGCGTGCTAAACCGCAACGCCCCGCGGCTTTCACGCGGTGTATTCTGTGTTACGTAAATGTCACCTCGATAGAAAAAGGGATCGGTCTCCACAATCTCAGTGTCCGTCGGCCTCAGCTGAGTCCTCCTTAACCGGACAGCAGACGGAATCCTGGTCCCTCCCCCCAACCTCCAGCCTCCAGCGCTCACAGCCCAGCGGGCTGCGGTCTTTCTTCACGTCTGTGTCCCACGTGACTGCATCGGATTTTCCTGTGCGTTCGCCCGGCGGAAGTTGCTGCAAGCCCACGTCTCCGTGAGACTGTCGAAATTTTGAAAGATGCATCAGTGTGGTCTTTGCGGCCTTCCCCAGGTGACCCACGGTACGGAAACCATATTGCGGGGGACGTGGAATTACCAGACACTCCATAGATTAAGATCCACACTGACATAAAGGACGATGACATCGGTCTTCCCCTGAGGAGTGCGCTGGCAGGTGGCTCACAGATCACATTCCCAGTAACAGACAATCGAGGGTATAAAGACATAACGCCCCTTATCATCCCGGCAGAGACACTCGGAAGCTTCCCAGGTGCGCAGAGCCAGCGGGGCCGAGAGGCGGGGATGAGCAGCTCTGTCTCTTGCCCCTGTCCCAGGCTATCTCTCCAGCGTTTGGGGGTTTATATTTGCAAACAAGGTGCAACTCATTAAAGTCCCCGAGTCTGCAGATGTGGTACGGGAAGGTGAAGGGCTCACTGCCTGTCACCAGGACCATGAGTCGGAGGTGGCCCATTGCCAAAGATTGCCGTGGGTGTTTGGGACTGAGTCCAGTGACCCCCCCCCCGAAATCTGTGCATTGAAGCCGTCATGCCCCACGGGAGTGTATTTAGAGATG
>NW_006438979.1:319989-323282 GCF_000325575.1 Pteropus alecto
CCTCCGGTCCCTCAACGTCCACACTAATAATAAGGGGGTTCATGGCTCTTAGAAAAGAGGTAGGCGGGAAAGTTCGTTAGGGGGTTTCGGATCTGCCTGCAAAGACACGGAGGTCATCCTATCCTAGACGGGGTCCGCCCTCATCCGCCCCCAATTAAGCAAGCCAGAAGGCATTTCTTTTTTAACTCACTCAAAGAAACAGTAGGCGGAGATTTAGGTACTGGTTCAAGCCCATCACTCGCACCTGCGCAATGAAGACCCCAACGACCTCGGTTTAAGCCCGTCACTCACCCCAACGACCTTTAGCTCACCTGAGTCTCATTATATCACATTATAATATGATGCATATGCCCGGAACTTTATCAATATCATTACAACAGACTGAATTCTGGGAACAAACATGCGCAGACCGCGAAATGATGAATCGATCTTAGTTGTCAATCAAGGAAGCCCACCCCTCTAAGAAAAGTGACCGCCCACAGCAAATGGGCATGAAAACCCCAAAGGCTTTGTCACCAGGCCTTTGAGCCACGCTTCTCTTGGTCAGGCCCGCGTCCACGTCTCAGAGTGTAATTTCCCTGCTAATAAAGCTTTTCTTCTCTACTGCATTTCGGTGTCTCGCTCCATTCTTCATCGGAGACATCAAGAACCTGGACGACACGCCCGGAGAGGCCCCCGCTTTCCGGTGACAGAATCATGTGTGGCTCGAACTGCAGAGACTGCCCCCAGGTCTTGCCCCAAAGATGGCACAGATAAATGTTTGCAGGACAAGGTGCGCCGTAAAGTGCAGAAACCTGGAAATAGACACCGTCTGCGAAACGATGAACTTCCGTCCGACACACCACGTGCAGCTACGTCAGGCTGATGCACGAGACGCTGTGGGTACCAGCTCCGGGGCCCGTCACGCCATCCCGCTGGGACTGAATCAGTGTGTCCCTCTCCGGTTACTCAAGAAATTAAAAATAGGTCTGTCATATGATCCCACAATCCCTCTCACGGGTACATGGCCCAAAGAATCGAAAGCAGGTTCTCGACGACAGAGATTGAAACTTCTCTGCTCACGGCGGCGTGATTCACGCTGGATAAGACGTGGAAATGCCCGCATGCCCATGGAGGGGTGGATGGACCGTGGAGGAGTGGGGTGTGTGCGTGTGCACAGGACACAATATTATTGAACCATACGTAAGGGAAGTCCTGCCGGCTGTCACAGCCTGGATGGCCCTGGAGGAACTTCTGCTACGTGGCCACTTCCTGCTGTAAAGAGCTCCGTCCTGACTGCCCGTCCCCCACCCCGAGGACTCTGCAGCTCACACCTGGTGGTCGATGGCTCATGTCCCTCCTTCTCGCTGTCCCTGGGTAGGAATGACCAGGCTGTATGAAACTGCCTGTCACGTTACAGTCGGGGCTCAGCCTGCGGATAGGAATCCGCTGAGCCCGGGCCGGCATCAATAATCACTCCCTCCTGGGAATAGCCTCGGTGTCCCTTGTCTCTGTTGGAGATGCCGGCAACATAACCACGGGGACACCGCTCACCCCTAAAACAACTCCATGCTTCTTTTACCCGCTTTTGGTCCCCTAGCATCCCAGTGCGGGAGTGGGGAGGCATCCGTGCACACTCACGTCCAACCCGCCCTGGAAACGGATAGACAGAAAGCTCTGCTGGGCGCGGTGGCCGGACAGGCGCCCCAGGGTGGAGAGCGGTCGCCGGTCCCTCCCGCTGCGGGGACCCAGTTCACAGCCTTTGTGCGGGATGTGGGGGAAGCAGGGAGTTAGCGCCGGAGGGGGTGAAGCTGGGAACATCCAGGGTTCACTCCCTACGCCGTTTTGGGGGCCCGTCCGCGGTATAGAGGACGTGAAACGGACGCTGTGTGCCGGTCCTGGGAACTCAGTTTCGCGTTCCCAGCAGCAGCCACTTGTCACCTCCCCGCTGCGCCTGTCTGAGCCCAACACTCGGGGCTGCTGCGCGCGCAGGCGTCCTCACGCCAGCGCAGGCAGCACCTGGCGCCGCGGCGCACCTGTGCACACCTGTGCCCACCTGCTGCCTACCGGGTGGGGCGCGAGAGAGAACCCGGGGGCCCCTCAACCGCAGGGAGCTGAGGGGTTTAAGTCCCCGAGAGCGGCTGTCCTCGCGGGGTGCTCTGCCGCGGCCCCCCGCAGGCGCAGCCCCCGGCTGGCTAGCGCGGGAAGCCGCCTGCCCCCTTCCCGCCGACCCTAACCGCGCGTTTTCTCGGCTAGAAAAGCAGCGCCCGCAGCCAGGGGCCCGTGCCGGGAAGGCTCCCTTTACAGGCGCAGCGCTGACCCGCTTCTCCGGGCCCCGGGAGACCGCGCCCCGCCCCCGTCACCTGCGGGATCGCGTCGTTTCTTTCAGTGCCAGGCGCCACCCGCCTGTGCGCCCAGAGGCGCAGCGGGCTCTGCGTCTGGGCGAGGCTCCTGCAGGCAGATTCACTCTGTCCGGGGCGCGTCTTCAGAAGCGGACAGCTCGAGAGGGGGCGGGGGTCCCCACGGGGTCGGTGCGTTCCCAAAGCCCCGCGCCCTCCGGGCGCCCTGCGCGAAGGCCCGGGGAGATCGTGTTCCGTCCGCGGGGCTGCGGCTTTGTCGCGGGGATCCCCGGGGAGGTCCGAGGAGCCAGGCCCCTCCCTGCGCCCCGCGCCCTGTCCGTTCTCGGCTTTCAGCGTCTGGAGCGACGTCCCGCCCAGGCGCCAAGGCGACCTGGCTGCGGGCTCAGGAAGAAAACCCCTTACTGAGCAGAGCCGGGCAGAAGGACTCGCCCGGGGGACCGAGCCCGCTGGCTTCGGTTTCTGTCCCAAACGCGCGCCTCGCCCAGTTCGCCAGGCGCACGGGGACCCTCGGTGCGCGCTCGTCCCCCCCCCACCCCCCAGCCCAATCTTAGAACCGTGGCCCTGAACCACCTTCCACTCCCTCCGCTGGGAAAGTGGCCCCGCGTGGGGGACATGTCCCGCGCCCCTCAAGAGAAGCGTAAAACGCCACGGACGCGCGCAAAAGGCCTTCTCCAATTCAGCAGGCTTTGGAGCGCATTGGAAGGCGACTCAGGGAGACGACTCAGGCGGACGAAGCCATGTGCGCGGGGTCATCTCCTCCCCTATGTGATCGCAGGACGAAGCGCGACATCGATGGCATCTACAAGAAAGTGCCTTCCTGCCCGGTGTGATGCGTCTTCCAACCCAGCAGCGTGTTTTAAAATTGACTTAATCCTGGAAGATGAATCCTGCTTAAAAGCTTTGGTTCCAAGCTCTGCATTGAGCAAGATCATCATCATCATCATCATTATTATT
>NW_006438979.1:323493-329908 GCF_000325575.1 Pteropus alecto
ACATTTAAGTTCTAGCCTCTTAGCAAATTTCAATGACATGATCCAGTGTTATTGCCTAGAACATAATTTCTTAAAATTGAATCTTTTTAAAAAATATAATCTTTTTAAAAAATGAACCAAAGGACTTTTCCTCAGACACAAAAGGCAAGATGAAACTCTCAATGCCTCTGTCACCTCCAGCCAACAAGTACGTCACACCCTAAGATACTATGGAATAAATTATTATCATGGCTCCCTGTGACGCTCTTTGCCAGAGGGGTCCAGCGGTGGCCTGTCCTGGATGAAAATGCCAAGTGGCATCCAGGCCCCTGAGGATTGCACAGGGTCGGTGTTTGCGATACCACTGAGTTTGCACCCGGAAATGTCCAAAATTGGGAACTGTGTGGTACGCATAGCCCCACGATAGAGAAAGCCTATAGGAAGGTTTTTATAAAAAACAAAAAACAAAAAAGAATCCTTATGGAATACTACTCAGCCATCAAAAAGGAGGCGTTTCTGATGCACGCTAAGATCTGCTTGGAACTCGATGAAATCGTGCTGAATGGGGGCGGGCAGGAGAAAGCCTGTCTCCAAGGATTCCGTCTCTGTCACAATCAGGAAAATGGCATCAGGGTAACGATGGAGAGTCGAGGGGTCCAACACGGTCGGGGTTTCGGGCGAGGGGAGGTCGAGTCGCAAAGGGTCGGATGAACGGGTCTCTTCATGGAGCCCCTGGCCGTGCTGGCGATTCTAGGAGTCCATGCTCGGGATCCCGTCTCAGACCAGGACACACACGTGCACATGCGCTGGGGTAGCTGAATGCAGGGCACACACACAGCTTCGCAAGATGTTCGCGCTACCTCGCGAGGCTCCAGATATTTCGAAACAAAACCACGGCTTGAAAACGCTTAGCAGAAGAGCTCGACCGGGCGACCCCCGCCCTGCACAGTCAGACGGAGAAGGAAAGCAGGTGACCAAATGCCCCTCTGTCATCTCCTTCTCCAGCTGAGGCATTAAGGGGCCACGCTCTGCCTCCCGGTCGCCTGGCTCGGAAGAGGCTCGCCATGCCAGGCTCGGTGGAGAGGCGTCACGGCTGATTCCCGTCACGCACGGCTCTTCTGTCCTGTGAAGTCGTCGCAAACAGTGAATTAGCAGAAACGGAGCCACCGCCCCTGGAGTACATACGGGGTTGGGATCCTGTGAGTCCCCGCTCACGACACTGTCATCGGCTGGCCGATACCTAACTGAGTTACGCTGTTTCTTGTAAAAGACATAATTGGGTGGACATCGGGGTGCTCTCGCCTTCGACACACGGCCGGCGGCACGCGGCTCTGTGCACGCGCGAAGCTCGTGGGACACAGATTCTCTTCACGGGGCACACTGTAGCATCCTAGACACCACATAGTACGTCAGCATGACGTCTCGGGATTGTTATAAAAGCACAATCACCCACAAAAATGCAAAATAAAAAATGTACGTGGCAGTAAATAGACCGGGAAAAAGACAGCGCTCACTGTAGCAGTTGAAACAAGACGGAGGGTCCCCTCGTTGAAGCTCCAGGTGGCACCGTGCACGAAATGGCAACTGAAAATATCCGTTGCTCCGTGCACATGCACAAAAGACCCACAAAGGGCCGCCGGCGTTGGCTCGGTTGACAAAGGCATCATAACGAGTCGTTGGATTTGCTCATCGAGGTTCTTCAGAGAATGACAGACGGCACTTCGATGAACCCAGTGAAACTTGGCCGCTGGTCATCACACCCTCACGTGTCCCCTCCCCCAGAATTCTAGTGGCCCTGCGACATGCTTTACCTTGCACGACGTGGCAGAGGGTGGCTACGCCCACCCCAGATCTCAGAATCGCAGGGAGCTTCTGCTTCGGGCTATGGGATACGTCAGCCTCCATGGAAAAACGTCATCTGCCTTGAGGCTCCTCCCCGCCCCCGCCCCCCTATGCCACAAGGAGCCACAGGGAGAAGAACCAACGCCCCTCAACAACCAGCACCCGCTCTGTTGGGACTCATCCTCTGCTTCACTCAAGGGGCTTGTGCCTGTGCCCCAAGGGACAGCCGGCTGTGAGCCCGCTCTGTCTTGCAAAATCTCCAGCAGGTGACCAAATGCCCCTCTGTCATCTCCTTCTCCAGCTGAGGCACGCCTTCCCCCTCAGAGCCGGGCACCTTGACGGCACGACTGTTTACACACCCCCCAGGCGCTGTGCAGCCAGCTCCGCAGGACACGTCTCTCCCGAGAACCGAAGCAGCTTAGCAGAAGAGCTGTCTCGGGCACCCCAGAAAAGCCGCGTGAGCTTCGCCAGCCGCCCCGGGGCTCTGTGCTTTTCTACAACGCGCCCTTCCCGTGTCCATGTTTGGGGCTCCCCTGTGTTTTCTCCATGCGCATGGGGCTGACGCGCGTTTTGCACGGATTCTAATATTCATATCTCTGCGTTATGACCCAAGTTCTTCCGTCTAAGATTCTGCGCAGATGGGGAAGAGGCAAAGAGTGACCGACACGCGTCGCTCGGCTCTGTCTCCTGTGCGATGACCCGCCCACCGTGTGTCAGTGACAGCGGTTCTTCGTCAAGTAGAGCCACCCCCACCCCCAAACCCCGGAAGGGCTGCGCAGAGGGACGCGAAAGCAGTGACTGTGACACAGAGACTTAGGCGCAGTTTCCCCGTGTATTCGTAGCAAGGGGCGGGCGCGTGCCGAACGCTGTCTGCCTCTGGTCCCACCGCGCCGTGCATCCCCAAGGGGCAAAGCTCGGCTGGCCCCCGTGGCTGCTATGACGGTGACAAACCACACCCACGTGCGCCTGTCGCGTTCCATGATGAGAAATTCACGCTGCGGAACAAACTGCCCGTTCCTTGCCTTCGGTCGGAATGAATTCCCCGGCTCACCAGAAAGTTCTGGCAAACGTCCTGAGGGTGTGTGGTGATCTCGGCTTCCCAAATAAGAGCGACGATGACGTTGGAAGCCGTGTAGCTAAGGAAAACCGTGTCTCCTTCCCACGTCGCAGATGGAATGAGCAACAGGCACGCTCCTCGTGCGTGAGCGTGCTCACGAGGCCATCGGTCAGGAGTCCTCGTGTCCCGGTGGAAAACGTCTCCCGGCAACCAATCGATGGCTCCCTCGAAACACGGCCTGGGGCAAACATTACCATGGGGCGTCTGTCTCCGATTGAGCTCAACGACACAGGGAAATTGAATAATTCACCCAAAACTTAGTACGGAGCCATACTGACCGTGAGATTCATTTTCATCTATGCCTCCTGAGACGGTCTCCACCTTCCTGTCTCCTTGTGGACATGTCGGAGACGGTATGGACGCTGCCTCTTCGGCCCTGTCCGCATCCTTAGAAACGCTCCACTTGCTCGAGAAATGCAGTAAGATGCCCATGCACGAGAGAGTGAGCCACGCACGGGCTTCGTCCGCAGCCAGCGGGGCATCGGGATGGGACATCGTTCCTCTTCGCAGCGAGAGTCCGATGGGCCGAACGCACACAGAGGAACGGCATTTGTCACACTGTGGCGCGTTTGGCCCTCGAGGGAGACGTCTTTCAGAGGAGCAGGAGGGCTGTCCAGGAAAGCAATAGTGACTCATTTCCGCCGGGGCAGACGAGCGTGTCAGTGAGCTCTGGCCGCGTAACAGCCTCGCCCTCGCTGACGGTCTCACCGTTCCCAGGCACGACGTGGCTGGGGCCTCGGCTCGGCGGCCCCACGAGGGTGACGACAAGGGGGTTGGCCAGAGCTGCACTGTCGCCTGAGCCTCGGGGCCCGGTCTCAAGCCCACAGGCAACGAAGCGGGACCCGTTTTCTTGAGGTGGTCAGTCTGAAAGGTTCAGCTTCCGCAGGCCGCTGGCTGCCCCCCGCCAGGTGACCGTCTTCAAGGACAAAAGGAGAACATCTCTGCTGCCCCAGATGTCCCTCAGATATCCCTGACTTCTGCTGTATGTCGCCGCTTGTAAAGGGCTCATCTGATTAGGCCAGGCCCACCCAGGGGGATCGCCCCAGTTGATCAACAAAAAGTCCGCTGATTTGAGACCTTAGCTACACCTGTGACATTCCTTTCCCTTGGCTGGTTAGGGCGCCTTCGCCATGGGTGTGGCATCTGTCCCACTCAGTCCCGCTCACATTCAGGAGAAGGAGATTCTACGAGACGTGTGCCCGAGACAGCGGGCCCACTGGGGGCCTCGTACGGCGCGTCTGCCATAATAGCACTTGGTTATCACGAGGATTTCACTCCCTAGCTTTTAAGAGGACAGAGTTGGATGTCAAGCCTTTTTAAAAATATCCCCAAACGAAATACGAGAAGGAAAAAGATATCGGGACCGAACCCACGATCCCTACAGCCCGCTCCCCAGAGACGGCGCCGCTCGGTCGGAACAAAGACTTGGGTCTGCCCTGAGGCTCCCACAGATCTGGGGACACCAGCCAAGGCTGCCCGCATACTGGACAGTGGCCCGACGGGACTTCCCACCCAGAGGCCGGCCCAGCGTCGTCTCTGAGGATGAAACAGAGAAGGCAGAGTAAATAAGACTGGCAGTCGTCCTCCCGCTCGCTCAGGGAGGGGGACTTAAAATAACACACAGGCTGCGACGCTCTCCAAGCACGTGGAGCCGGGACAAACGCCACAAGGAAGTGAGAGCCGCTCCCCACGAGCAGCCGACGCTCGTTGGCCGCGCTGGGTTCTGCAGGCTCAAGTCGCCGGCTCCTCCTGTGCCCACGGGACGGAGCCTTGGACGCCGGCGGCTTCGCATCCGGTTAGGGCTGGTCTCGCCCCCGTCCCCGACCTTGGCATCTCTTTCGCTAGACTGCTCCCGCCGACCAGGGGTGAGCCCGCAGGTAAGACGACGCCTGCACCTGCAGCGTGGGATCCTCCACCGTCACACCAGCCCCAGCCATCCCGTCCAAGCCCCGGCCAAGACGGAGAAGCTCGGAGAAGCTCGGGCGCCTTCGTTAGTTCCCCTGCCCCGAACCCCTGCACCGGCCTCCCACGGGCCTTGCCTCGAGGCTGGAACAGACGCCCGCCGTGCCTGGCTCTGCCTTTCTCCGTCTCAAATCTTTTCTTCTTTCTTGTAAGAAGTAAAAGAAGTGTAACGTGAGCACCTTTCGAGCGCCGAAACGCTCACGCGACCGAGGAGCAGGAAACGAGAAGCCACAGGGCCCCTCGCCACGCTCAACGCCAGCTCGGAGTTTGGGTCACGATGGAGACGACACTCCGCCAGCGAGGCCGAGACGATGGCACCTCGGGTGGCCGCTGGACGACGGACGGCGGAGTCTCCGCGACGTAGTTCGAGCCCCTTTTCTCCCCCAGAAAGATAGAAATGGAAGGTAAGACAGCACGGGTTTACTGAGCATGTATTAGGCACCCAACACTTTTATTTCCTTTTACGGTCGCATGGTTTTAAAAAATACATACTCTCACTTACATCTTCGAAAGCGGCAGTTCCTTGGTGGTCGAAAGACTCCGTCTTGACTTCCGTCCCACACAGAACCTGAATTTTTGCTTGGCTTTACTCCGGTGTTTTTCGTCGCGTTTTGTTTTGAGAATGACTTTTCGTCCCCTTTCCAGCCACTAGGAATAATGTGCGAGTAATGTCTTACAGGGGAAAAATGGCTTTCAACCCCTACCAGAGAGATCACGTCTGCCCAGGTCCAAAATCTTATTAAATATTTCTTAATATAATGTTCTGATGTCGCGAATCCATGTGCACCCAAGGGGCATAGATTTGTAAGTTAGAATATTTTGTCTTCATGTTGTCGAGTATTTAGTTCTATAATGTGATTTAATATTTCATTTGCAATGTTTTAAATTCCACATTCTTTCCACGCGCCTGTTGCTTCTGAATAATTTAAAACGCTATAAAGCAGAGTGTATCTAAAGTGAGCATTTCTCTGTTTTTTTTTTTTTCCCCCTGCGTCTTCAGAGAAAAGTCGTTTACTTTTGCAAATAGAACCGTTTTCAAGTTTAATGGGGATTGCATTTATTTCTTTGGACTGTCATGACAAATTAATACAAACTTTGTGTGTGTGCCTGTGTGTTTTCAATTCTTTGTTATTAGCCAAGATATAGAGAAATTATTTCGAATCTCACACATAAATAAGTGTTAGCATTCATTGGGCTATACAATCTTTAACTCTTTGACAGAGAATCCAGTGGAAAGCAGATGGATTTAAGAATCAGACTCACTTGTCTTCAAATTCTGGTTCTTTTGCTTTCTAGACGTGTTAGCAACCCTGTGGATTTCTGCTGTAAATAATAATATCGATCTCACGGGGGTGCTGTATTTATCGAGTGACATAATACAGGAAAAGTCTTTAGAATAGCACATGGCCCCCTGTAGGTGCTCAGTTAATGGCAATTATTTGATATTTAAAAAATAGAAAATGCTAATACGAACTTTGATGACTCAAAGAAAAAATAAAGTTCGAAATCAAGCTG
>NW_006438979.1:329939-338356 GCF_000325575.1 Pteropus alecto
GGAATAAATACTTCCTTGTCGCTTTTAGATTCTGGTGTTGCTGGCCGCCCTTGGTGTTTGGGGCTCGTGGAAATATGACCGCACTCTCTTCCTGCATCTCTGCATGGCCCCTCCCTCTGTGCACGTGACACATAGTGACGCCGGCCAATGCATCGAAAGGCCAGTCGACTCCAACCTGATTTCCTCCGCGGAGACTACATTTGTCAGCGGGGCCACAGTCACGGGTGCCCAAGGTGAAGATTCGAATGTTCCAGATTTGAGGAAACACCATTCGGTCCACGGAGGGGCTGTCGTCTGCTGTTTTAGGTGGAAAACACGTGACACCTTAGCCGGGACGTGCCGTCGTGACACGGGGACCTCGACAGCGAGCAAAGCGGTGTAGAGATGGTCCCTCGTGCCCACCGTCCCTCCCAACAGAGCGGAGAGCTGAGCGCCAGCCCTGACGACCCCTCCCTCGGACGACCCCGTGTCCCCTCTTCCCGGCCCCGTCCCCCACCTTTCTGCATCCCTTCCTGGGCCACCTCACTCCCTCCGACCTACTGGCTTTTCCTTGTCCGCCTTACTGCAGGTCACCTCTAATTACAGAGCTGCGGGTTCGTTGAACTTCAAGGACCTTGTGAAGAAGACAGAGATTTACCGCCGGTCCTGGCCAGGGAATTTTCACGGAGACACACAGCACCTCGTGCGCGTGTTGACAATAACCGCTGAGTAGATACAGACGGGAGGCTCCCTGCGATGACTCACGAGGAGAGACAGCTTAGAACGGAAGACGCCCCTCTCCGCCCCGCGCCCCGCACGAAGCAGAGAGAACTCAGGTGCCTGCCTTTCCCCGGACGTCCACTCTTGCCTTGGGATCCGCACCTCCTTCACAAAGCATCTTATTCTGCAGACTTTTCCATCATCCCTCCATCCTGTTTGGTTAGCTCCCTCCTTCCTGGCTCCAGGACCCATCCCCTGCCCCCCGCCCCATGAAGTCTTTCCGCAAATCCGAGCGAAATCCTCTAGAGGGACAAACCCCGAGATGTCTCTGAAGGACGGTCCCAGGGGAAATCGACGGAAACTCCTACCTGGGTGAGTCCTGGGGGGCTCGTCAAGGCCTGGGAGGAAAACTTGTTGGTAAAAGGTGACCGGAGCTTTTGCTGCCTGAAGCTAGTCCTGGCACCTGTTTCTGCGCAGGAAGGTCACGCTCGCTCGCTGGAGGGCGTTATCACCATGGAGACAGCAGAGTCTTGTCAGTCTCGGAATCCAGCCCCGCCCACTGGCCCCCAGCTCACGTGGTGTCCCTCGGGTCCCCCTCCTTAATCTCAAATGCAGGACAGAAACTGCAAACTGTCATTCTCTAGAGCCCTCGAAATCTCCCTCCCCCGCATATGTCATCCGTTTGGCACAAATAAACTCTAAACTTGGACGGTTTTTTTTTATTGTTTGTTTGTTTGTTTCTTTTACATTGACAATACTTTGTCTACTTATGGCCCAAGTGACAATGACTTTCGGAAGGTCAGACACCAGTAAGAGTCCCCGACATGTTGACGGCTTGGGGAAAAGTGAATCTCCACCCTCAGATTCCTTTCCGATGATTTATTTTTAGTGCCAGTATGTTTTATAGTTAATGGCTCTTTGGGACTTGCTACAATCTGAACCCACTGAAAGAAGTCTTAGGGAAGTGATGTGATGCCCAGTGAATTTTTCATTCCTCTTACCAACTGCAAGCTCCTTTCTTCTACTATTTTTAAAGAAAATCGTGTAAATTCCTGGAAGAAAAAAAACAAAAAAAAACACTGAAAAATGTTATCTGGATTGAGGTTCAAAAGCCATAAGATTTGGGTTGCTTCGAGATTTGCCAAAATCAGTCATCCTCGTGGATCTGAATTTCTCGATTCTTTGGTTACTTTTGTCAAACTCTTTTTAGAAGCGAACGACAGAGAAGCCATGTGTTTCCGTGTTGATGTGTTTCCGTTTCAGCTGACGTGTCGTCTGCTGTTCATCGAAAACAAACTACTGCATCGTCAATGTCTGATGCGTATTTTTCAGTTGAAATGAAATCTATGGGTGAATCAAAAAAACACGAAGCATTTCGTTCAAAACGTTTGAGGATCGCGCACCAAATTTCACGTGAAATTTTTCAGCCAGTCTCTCGTGGAAAAACACTAATTTAGGTGAAGCAACCTCAGCCTTAGCTGGAGAAAATTTTTTTTAAAATGTCGCCTCTTCTGATTTCTTCCGTGTCACATCGTGGTTTTCCTTTGCTCGTTTCAAAACAGTAAAAATTGACTCCAAGGGAGCACGAAATCGTACAAAGGAAACTCTTCAGATTTTGCGTAGAAACAGGGGCATTTTCCCAAGGGGTGATTTTAAACCTCTGAAAGCTGTGGGTACGCCAAGTTTCTGCTGAGGCGCCGCCGCGCTTATCAAATAGAGAAGGAGTCGTTGAACATGTGGGGTCAAGCGAGCCCCACAATCTTTGAAAACGGGCCTCTCTTTGCAGGAGGAAACAAACAGCCACCGATTGTACCAATATGCAAATGATGCGTGCGGCCGCGTTCCAATAAAACTTTATGCACACAAGCGGACGGTGGGCCAGATGCGGCCCGGGGTGCTGACTCCGCTGACCCCTCCAACACAGCGCTGCCCGTGATTTCTCAGAGCTTATTCGAGCCTTACCGTAAATGTAGCTGGATTCTTAGGAGGCAGGCTCTGCAGACTCTCAGGCGGGGCGTTGCTTTCCCCCGCTATCTGCATTAGCAACCACATTTTTCCCCTAGAGCGTTTCGTCTCAGAGACAACGCCCTGCTCTGCTCATTATCAGCAACTGAAATTCCAGCCCTAAGTGTTTTGCTTCGAGCGAGCAGTTACAGTAAATCCCATCCAGGGACATGCGTGCCTGTGCTTGGCCTCGGCTTCTTAAAGGACCCGTGACATCTGAAGCTGTGCTGGGGGACGCAGCTGTCACCGCCCCGCTGGCTGGCCGGGCCCTCGGATCTTCCCAGGCACGGTGACTCTGTGCTGCTTCCTGTACAACTCGGGCGTTTGTCTATTTTTTTTTTTTCTATAATAAAGAGAATATTGGAGTTTGTCTTTAAAAAAAAATGCATTACTTTGGGGTGTGGAACCAGGCTTAGAGATAAGATGAACAAGTGCCAGCCGAATCAGACAATACGTTTTGGCATCAAGGGACTCACCCCTGGCATGTGCCCACAGCCGAACCAGCGGCCCGGCCCGCCCTCTGCCTGTCCCAACAGGTCGGCAGCCTCGGCACAAAGCGATGCCCCCGGTGACGCTCGCTCCTGTCCCTCACCCTGGCCGGTCAGCACATGGGGTGGCCCTTCTGCGGGACACCTCTCAAGCTGCCCTTCTGTCTCTTCCCTCCGTTCTAGAGACTTGACCTTAAGTACCAAAGTCTCGGGTGATACAGCAGCCACTTAACTGGCCCCCTTTCTACATCGTTCCCCCTCTCGGAATCCACGAGCTGTGTGACAGTTAAGCCTGCGCCAGGCTTCAGAGCTGGACGCGAGTCTGTCCCCTTGGGCCACTCCCAAGGCCTCGGCGCGTGGCCCCGGGAGGCCACGTGCATCAGACTCATGCACACACCTCTGTACGAGCTTCTTTCCCCTTCCCTGGCAGCCGTGTGCGTGAGGATCTGGCACTCAGAAGAGGTGCGGATGCAGGTGAGGGCCGTGCACATCAGCCAACAACTCGGGGACACACACAGAACAGTCGGGCGGTGGGCGAGACCGGAAAGCTCTGAGGGAGCTCTCCCGGAAAGCCTCTCAGCTCTCCCTTAGGGGAGGCAGTGCATCGCGTCGTCGCCCGTGTGCGTGTGCGTGTGTGTGCGTGTGCGTGCGTGTGCCCGTGTGTGTGTGCGTGTGTGTGCGTGTGCGTGCGTGTGCACTGCTGCTGCCCTCTATCACACGCAGAAGAATCCTTAAAGACTGCGAGGGAACGTCATCTCGGCGTCCACCAGCTCCGGGCCTTCTTCCCCTGCGTCTATGCCAACAAATCCTCCCAGGGCGTCCGTGAGGGACGAGCCCAACAGAGCAGGTCACCCCACCTCCTACGCCCTGCTGAGACGGTCGTCTGCATTTATACCGCGACTCAGCCCTGAAGCCGTCCTCGTCCGAGCACAGGCACGCGGCCGCACATAGTCAGGCGTTTACGGGGACAGGGGCTTCGCAGACAATCAGCAGTGTGTCCCAGACGCCAGCCACACGCAGCCCGCCGTCCACTGTGCAGGAAGTGTGCAGAAAATCCCATCCGCGTCTTGTTGCCGGTGGCCGCTGTCACGTGACCACGAAGGAGTGTGACGCCAACCGGCCCACGAAGCCCGAACCATCTGCCGTCTGGCCCTTTACGGAACAGGACACCCTAGAGTCCAGATTCACGACGTGGGTCCAGTTTCGGGGAGGAGCTCGCGAAAAGCTACTGTGTGGGTCTCATTGTGCAAGGGCGATGTGCATGCTGGGACCTTTGGATAGAGAGATGAGAGAGAGAGAGAGAGAGGGAGAGAGAGAGAGAGACAGATGATAGATGACAAAGCAGAATCTCCATTCCTCGTGCACTAGGATAATCTAAAGTTTAAATACTCATCACCCTACTTCTACTTAATGCACAGTTTCGTTCTTCACCTATGTCCTCATGAAGCCATCTCAGTCTTTCCTTCAGAACGGTCTGTTTCTAAGGTAGGCTCAACCTCTCCATCTGTCACAGTCAAGCTGACAAAGCACGCTTTCATTATCTCACTAAGAAGCAAGCTCATTCATCCTAAGCTACAACGGTTTTCATTATATGATAATGCTTCATGGGCAAATCCTGGACTCTGTGGGATTGTAAACCCTCTTTGGGCAAGGAGCCTGCCTCTCTTCCTCTTCCGTCCTCCATAGAAGAGATTCCAGGACAGTTTTACAGACTGGCTACATCAGGATGACTTAGGGAGACTTCTAAGAATGCCTGTTTCCAGGCTCCACTCAAAAACTGATTCAAGTAGCTCTAAGGTGAGAGCGTCCAGAACTCTCCCCCTTGTGATTCTGGGCATTGACCAAAGCTTTGCAGCAGCCCACACTGGGCTAATATCCCGCAAGTCCTTGAGTGACCGTCAACACTGTCTCTAGACATTGCCAACCGTCCCCTAGGAAAAAAGTCACGTCGACTTCGCTCTAAAACAAAGAAGTCTTGGCAGCCGCTGTGACCCGTTTCTGCCGTCCGAACCCCAGGCACGCAGCCAGCACCGTTTCCTATTCTTACGGGGTGCAGACGGGCGCAGAGGTGCACGCGCCCTGCACCCTTCTGTGGGCTCCCTGTCCTGTGAGGTCGCTCCCACCACCCCGCCGTGGCTGTTTTTCTCCCGGGCGAGATGTCCTGCAGCCCGTGGGGCTCGGACGCCTACAAAGGCTGGTCCTGCAAAGCGGAGGGAACCTCCCACGCCGTGCGCACTGGGAAGCCAGCCGCCTGTCCCTGATGCCTTTGAATGGCGAGACTGCGTGGCACAGAGAGGGTCCAGGTGTGTCGCGTTCCAGCCTCGCTAGATTCTCCGTGGCACAGACGGTAACAGGAGCCTGGGGCCCCTGGTGGGCGTGGGGCATGAGACGGGACAGGCTTCGTTAGGGCGCATGGGCTGGAAGACACCGCAGCCCTTCGCCAGAGGGTGCGACGCTGGTACCCTCGGAGTCAGAAGCGCCGTCTGCCCTTGGCCGGGCCGTGCAGCTCACCGGCCACCGACGCCAGCCACGTGGGCCGGCAGCTCCCAGGAAGCCCTGCAGTGTAGACAGAACCACTCGAGACGGCAGCCTGGCCCCTGCTCCACATCCTGGAAGGCACGGAGGCCCCGCCTGGAGAACGCAGATGTCCCTCGGGGACGGGCGGGAGGCGGCGGGGAAATGGTGGAGACAGGGCGTCCGCTGGAGGGACGGTGCCAAGACACCCATCGGCGCTGTCCGTTGTCTCCGTGGAGTTAACTCTGTGTGAGTCCTGCGCTGTTCCCCTTTGGGAACGTTCCACAATTGCGATGGCGAAAGCATCATTATCCTAACGAGTGTCGGGCCATCGTCAGCCTCGTCAGACGTGCTGTCCTTAATGAAATTAACGTGAGCTCTGTCGTCCACGTCCCCGGCGACGGCCTAAAACCGACATCGGGAGTGGTCGTGAAAACGTGCAGAGACGGCTTCGCCCGAGATGTCGGCCAGACTCTCGTTTCTCCAAAAATCCCCACGGAAATAAAATTGTGGAAGTAGGGAAATCCTCGTCAGTCAGAAAAGGGTGTGAAAGTGCGTGGCGGGTCCCCAAAACTCAAAAAAGAAGGAAAATGAACCGTTTTCTCAGAGGCAGAAAGAGGAAGTCAAGTCGAGAACCACTGTGTTCACATTTTTTTTTTCATGTGCCTTGTTATGACACATTGAAGCCCATGTTCAATATTCTTCCACAGTCAAGCAGATCACCTTTCTGCGTCCCCATGGGGCACCCCCGAACCCCTGTTTATCAACCACTGACCTGGAAGCGTCTGTGAACAAAGACAGTCAGGAGCCACCTGGCATCACGCAGGCTGCCCCTACGTGGCCAAGACACGGCTGATCTCAACCCCGAAACGCTCCCGGCCTCGAGGGATTCCGCCAATGGAGGCGACATCTGAGTCCCCTCGACCCAAAAACCGAGCAGCAGAATTGCCCGAAAGCCGTGCGTCCAGCCTCGCGATGCCCGCAGCTACCCCGTCTCCCCGGTCTGGGGCCAGCGCCGCGGAAACACCGTCTCCGTGCTGGCTCTCGGCGCCCCGTGGTGCCGGCATCGAGAAGGGCGCAGACAGCCCTTCGCGCCGTCTCTGGACTCAGGCGACCATTTCGCCGACCGCGGGATTCGTGGACCTCACCGCGGCGTCCCAGGTGGGGACTGAGAACCACGTGCCCTTCACTGGCCGACTTCCCGTGGATTCCCGGGGTCCCTCCCAGCCCGACGACTCCCGGGCTCTGTGTGTGTGTGTGTGTGTCCCACAAACCTGTGATTCCAACAAGACCCCCAGGGGACCGGGGGAATGTGGGGTCTGATGAAAGCAGCGGATCCCTCAGCTCACTCTCAGAGACCACGGGACGCCCGACCCCGTCATGCGACCTGTGGCTTCCTCCTCCTTGGACTCCGATGGCGCAGATGCAAGGTTTCCGCAGCGCACGGTCAGCGGGGGCTCCATGCTCGGCCCCGGCACACGGGGCGTCGGGATTCAGCTCGACCAGGGGCTTCTGCTGCCTGTCGATCTTCTCCTCTGGGCCACGTCATGGTGCTCGTCTGGCAGGTGGCGCTGCCATCGTCCCCCGCCTCTGCCGGATACACGCTTGGTTCTCTCTTCGATCAGATCCCCTCCGGATGCACCGTCTGGTCCTTTGTCACAGAGCTGCACGCTTGTCATGGCTCAGCGTCCATTCTGGGGACACTTGCGTCAAGGCAGATGTTCTGGCCCCGATTCGCTCAGCTGAGCCCACAGGTCACAGGTTGGGGACCAGGTCACGGGCTGGCAAGTATGGCAGGGCAGGTCGGGTCTCCCTCCGGTGGTGGTGACATGGACACAGGAACCGTGTCCCCTCTCGACCGAGATTCGCTTTCGGAATAACCGTCACGGACGCGGTTCAAGGAGAAGAACTGAATGAAATATTTCAGCCCAACATGCTTCCCCTTGATTCCAATTCCCATCGCTTCCCTCTCACAATGATTCTGTTTTGAATAAATATCGTTACAGATTTAGTTATCTATTCACCTCTACCCTGTAAGCGGTTTGCTGACGCACCTACCTACCAGGTAAGTTTTATTGATCTCTCTTCTCTCTATTTACGAAGTACGAGGTAGGGAATTGGGAATATCCTGTCGTAACTCATCAAAGCTTAAAGGTGACAGTAAGAAATTGCATTCTATAGGCAAATCCACAGAGGCAGAAAACAGATTAGTGCTCGCCAGGGGCTGAAGGAAGAGGTAACGGGCAAGGACTACCTAAGGGGTGCGAAGTCTTCTTTTGGGGCGATGAGAACGTTCTGGAACTCGACGGAGACGACGGTCGCTTGACGTTGTGTCCGACACCACTGAATGAATCGTACGTATGATGTGAATTTCACTGCGATGAAAACAATAAACAAAGAAATTGCTTTCCGGCCCCCTGTCCTGTCCACAACGAGGATCGAAAAGAGGCGGTAACACACGCACAAAGCCATCGACGACTTGCTGGGGCATATTCGTCCCGACTGCGGTCCTGAGGCCCAGGTAACGGCGGTGCGCCCTGCGTGGATGGCAGCCCCTATGACAGACCCGCAAATGCTTGTGGCATCGCCAAGATTTCCGACAGCCAGGCTGGCGAGAAGTGTCGACGATGGGCAGAGCGCCCTGTGTCCGGCTGAGCGGGACGGCCGCGCCCCAACCCTAGCAAGTGCCGCGGCATGACTGAAAACACACCC
>NW_006438979.1:338471-340038 GCF_000325575.1 Pteropus alecto
CCTAGTTCAAAAAGTGTTTTTCTCCATGAAGGCTTAAAGAACTTTACCTCTATTATCTAAAGAATTCCTTTCTGTCTACGGCCATGCTACCCTGAACTAGCCTGATCCCGTCTGATCTCAGAAGCTCAGCAGGGTGGGGCCTGGTCAGTGCTTAGATGGGAGACCACCTAGGAAGACTAGGTGCTGTAGGCATAAAAAAATTTAAAAATAAGGAATTGTAAGCTGACAAGCTCCTTGCAATCTGTGAGGTCAACCAAGGGTGGCTTTGCCTAAAAAAAAAAAAAAGAAAAAAATTATAAACATTGGTGGCCGCTAGGGATCGTGGGAAGTGGGGGATGGGATTAAAAATGGAGCATAAGGCACATTTAGGACAGTGCTTTTCTTCTGTGTGACACAGTGGCCGTGGCTGCATGTCCTCATCCGCGTGTCAGAACCCACGGGATATGGAGCACAAAGGCCGAAGCATCCCGTAAGCTATGGACCTCACTTACTAATAATGAAGGCGATATTGGCTCGTGAATTCTGACACCGGACGTTAAAAATGGGCAGACTCGTGCTCGTGGCAGAGGACAGAGGGTCGTTCCTTAGACGTCTGTCATGTCGGCAATGCCTGACGAAGTCGTTCATTCTGGGGACGTGGTCTGGAAAATGTCTAGGGGAAAGGGCCCTGGTCAGCATCTTGCTGCCTCTGCCTCCGTTCCGGAAGGAGCCTGGGCAGGGAGCATCCTCACCGTGTCTGCCCTCAGCCCGGTGTCTGTCACAGCAGGCTGGAATCACATAGTCGCTTCTCTCCATCCTCAGTGGGGACAGTGAGCTCGGCATCACGTCCGCCTCCGTCACAGGTGGGGGGGTCAGACAGTACCCATGGGTCCCGTTGGCATGGGCGCCCGTTGAGGTGTTTTGAAGGACAGACGAAAAATGCTCTTTGGAAGCGTCCGTGACCATCCTGCTAATATCAAAAAACAAAAACAAAAAAACATCTTGCTATCTGCTACAGTCAGGGCGTGCAACGCTCCAGACAAAGCCACAGGGGCCTTGGGACAAGCAAGAGCCGATGCTCGCGGGACGATGACAGAGATAAACACGCGAAGCTTCAGATGGGAAGGAGCCGATAAACCCAGAGTCAACAGGATGTGGTGACTGACTCAGCTCGAAAAACGAGAAGAAAGGCCGAGATGGCTTCTGATTAGGACCTGACAGGATTGAGCGGAAGCGTGTGTCATTATTTTTTTCAGGGAACCGCCTGATGGGGTGGAGCCCCCAGCGATGAATTCCCAGGTCACGGTGCCCACTCTGCAAAATCGGTTTCCGAGTCTGAGCACTGACGAGCGACGAGTGGGAATTGAATGCGTCGTCCAACGATCACTTTAAAATCCCATCGTGTTTTCACCTCGTTGAGAGAGTTTACGTTTCCCTGCTTTGCTGTTGAAGATTTCTTGTGTTTCGCCAAATAGCCTACCGGAGTCTTTCGGTTATTGGTTGAATTTGAGATTATGTTATGAGCCTGTGAAAATCATAAAAACGCATAGGTTAAGCATAAGACATGGTACGTGCTAACCGCCATGTC
>NW_006438979.1:340360-358251 GCF_000325575.1 Pteropus alecto
TTTTACTCTTTTATTAGAATCCTGAGGCGACGAAGTGCCTAGTTTTAATGCAGAATGCATCATTTTTTTATTTTCCTTCAGAGTTTCTGCTTGTTTCTTGCTTCAAAAAACCCTATTCTTCCACAGGGTCATAAATATATTTACTCATATGCTCTTATAAAAAGTTTAAGGTCTTGCCTTTCATACCCGACTGACTCATTTGATAGGTTTGGTTTGGAAGTACGGTTTGGTGCCTAGGCATCACCGAGTGTTCCAGCATCACAGTCAGCAGGTCACCATTTTTCCGAGGCTCTGTCACATGCCGACATGCCTTCCGTGACGATTTCCATGCCCGCGTACCCACGCGGTAAGCATTCATGCCGTAGCTTCCTCGAAATAAACTGGATATCTGCGGAGAGGGTCTCTACCTTAGTTTGCCTCCTCGAATTTATTTTTGCCATATTGGCTCTTTGCATGTGAAATTTTAAAGTCAGGTGGTCGGTCGATCACCTTGAAAGAGAGATATTGCAGAGATTGTGATTAAAATGAGGGAGACAGAGAGGAAGGAAGGCACTCCACATCTTTATGAATCTTTCTGATACCAAAATTTTCAACCTTCGAATAGGATGCATTTCTTGGATGATATTCTTTGGCTGGTTGCGTCTGTCACCAGGATGTTAAAATTATGTAGTTATCATCTTTATTCTTGCATTTCCTTTGGTAAAACAGTCCTAGCGACCTTATTTTTTTTATTATTATAAATGGTTTCTCTTTTTAATATTTTTATTTTTTAAATTAGAGTGGACATGCCAAATGGTTTATTTTTTTATCATGTTATTAAATATTCTTGTGCAGGTATATTGCAATGAAATTGACTTTTAAAGATAATTTTATAAATGCCGATTTGTTAAATCTTATTCCTCGTTTTATCTAGAAGTTGTTTTTTTTTGGAGGGGGGGATTGTTCATATACACATGGAAAATTCCATCTGCAAATAATGTGATGATTCTTCTTACCAATTCTTGTACATTATTTTTCTTCTTTTCTGGTCTAATTGTACGAGCTGGAACCTCCAGGCCAGTCTTGGATGGAAATGGTGATAACAGTTATCTTTGAATTGTTCCTGATTTTTAAAAGGCTGTTTTCTATGTTTTTCATAGAAAGCAGCTTTTCGTTAGCTTAAGGAAGCTTTCATTTATTCCTGCTTTGTTAAATCACAAATAGATGTCGAATTTATCAAATTTATTTTGTGCCTTAGTTGATTTAACAAGCATTTGTTTTTATTTTGTTTTATTCTCTCTGTCTTTCGATCCGTTAATATATAATGTACTGTCGTGGGTTCATGCTGAAACTTCTACTCCAATATAAGGCGAACTCATCGAATGGCTTATGTCATTTGTTTTCTTATATTTTTCTGGTCTTTCATTTTTTTTCTATGTTTTCTTTATTTGGTTTTGGAATAAAAATACAACTGGCCTCTTAAAATCCTTTGGAGATGTTGCTTCTTTTTCTATTGTCTGGAGTAGTTTGGATGCTGCTGAAATTTTGGGGGTGCCTGGTGACAGAGCCTGGATCCAGCATTGCCTTGGTGGGAAGTTTTAAACTACGGACGCCGTTTATTAAGTTTCTGTGACACTATTAAGTTCCTACGTACATTCTTCAGTCGATTTTGGTAAAATAGTTGTTCTACACACACGTCCTCATGTGTAAATTTTGAAATGTACTAGAACAGTTATCCAGAATATTATGTCTTCTTTTCTTTGTGAACACTGCTGCCTCTGAAGTTGTGTCTCTGTCACTCTTAGTATTATTGCTTGGTCCATTTTGGTGTCTTTTTGTTTTCAACTTTACTGCGATTTCGTTGCTTCTGCTCCTTCCGATTTATGTAGAGTCTTTTTCGTCGTTTTACAAATCAAAATTTCATCCGAGGGGAAGCGAAGGGAAAACGTTTTCCATCAAATGTAACGTTATTCACGTTAAAAGTAAATTGGCCAGCAGGACCATGGAAAAGAAAACGCATTTCACTCTCATGAAATTTCATCTTAAAGTCCACGCACGTGTCGACATTTGTGAACGCTTTTAATGCGGGCGACGTCTGTCCTGCGTGGCATTTCGTTTTCTGCCGTTTTTTGTTGTGCGTCCTCTTGTTCCGCTGCTCATCTCTTGAGCGGGATGGACTCGGAGCTCATTGACCTCAGCCATTTTTGTCCTCGCGCGACATCGGCGTCGGATGCCCTTTCGGCGGAGGTTCACATGGCACGTGAGCTGCATCCCTCAGTGCCTGGACCGTGGACGCGGGTGCCGAGTGCTGAAAATGAGACTTGCAAATGTTTTCTTGGGAAAGCGAGGTTGTCTGCGTCCACATAAGGACCTTGGGTGGAAAAGAAAAAGGTCTGCTCCACGTGAAGACCACCGTGCCCTGCCTTCTCCAAGGTGCATTCGGAAAGAAAGGAGGCTTTGTCACCCTTTACGACAGCATCCAGGCGGGGACCCGATGCCCCAAGCCCCTGAGCAGATGGATGCTTCTGCCCTTCGGGGATGAAGGAAGCGGGCGGATGGCTCTATCCCCCCGTGACTGCAGCCGGCGCGGGAGGTGTCCGTAACCACATGGCGAAGTGACCCGAAATAGCTCCAGCAGGACGCTGTGAGGAAAGCACGCCAAAGGGGACTTAGTGCTCAGGCCGGCGTTTTTGAAGAGAGAACAGGGAAGGGAAGCTGGTGCCCAGACCTATGCAAAAGCTCCGTCGTCCCAAGGGGGTCCCCGGGAGCCTGAGACCACGGCCGGCTCGCCTTCCCAGGCAGGACGCAAGTGTCTGTTCCCATCCTGGCTTTCTTTGCCATGTCGACTCGTTGCTCATCACATTTTTCTTTTATTTGCATTCTCTTAGGTTTGTTTAAACACACACGCGCGAGCGTACACACACACACACACACACACACACACACACACACACACAGACACACACATTCCCAATAGCATGGCTCGCGCTTCCAGAGCATATGGAGCACGCCGGGAGCCAGCGTTTCCTGTCACCGGGGGCTGGAGCCACGCTTCACGTTGTCCTGTTTTTGAAGAGAGAGCAGGGAAGGGAAGCTGGTGCCCAGACCTATGCAAAGCTCCGTCGTCCCAAGGGGTCCCCGGGAGCCTCAGACCACGGCCGGCTCGCCTTCCCAGGCAGGACGCAAGATGCCTGTTCCCATCCTGGCTTTGTTTACCATGTCGACTCGTTGCTCATCACATTTTTCTTTTATTTGCATTCTCTTAGGTTTGTTTAAACACACACACGGACACACACACATTGCATTAACAATAGCATGGCTCACGCTTCCAGAGCATATGGAGCACGCCGGGAGCCAGCGTTTCCTGTCACCGGGGGCTGGAGCCACGCTTCACGTTGTCCGTGGCTTCTGAGCCCAGCTTTGCGTCTGCCCTCGGCCTTCGGTCAACACAGGTTGAAGTCAGGTGCGTTGTGATGTTACGTTACAGACGCGGGTCTTCGCGTGATGAACGTCATGTCACATAGACTGTCACGGAGCAGGGACTTTGGTGGCTTCCTGACCCTTTTGTTCCAAGATGCCTGTTCCCATCCTGGCTTTGTTTACCATGTCGACTCGTTGCTCATCACATTTTTCTTTTATTTGCATTCTCTTAGGTTTGTTTAAACACACACACGGACACACACACATTGCATTAACAATAGCATGGCTCACGCGGGGGCCACGGGGGCCGAGCGCTTCCAGAGCATATAGAGCACGCCGGGAGCCAGGGTTTCCTGTCACCGGGGGCTGGAGCCACGCTTCACGTTGTCCGTGGCTTCTGAGCCCAGCTTTGCATCTGCCATCGGCCTTCGGTCAACGCAGGTTGAAGTCAGGTGCGTTGTGATGTCACGGTACAGACGCGGGTCCTCGCGTGATGAGTGTCATGTCACATGGACTGTCACCTGCGGTCACGGCGCAGGGACTTTGGTGGCTTCCTGACCCTTTTGTTCAGTGAACGTAAAGGCTTCTGTAAATGCAATGAACTATTTATTCACACAAAGACTCTGGAAGGTTCCGACCTTCTAGACGGCACTCTAACTGCGGTAAATACCCACGCGGTGATCCTCACGCTAATAATACCTGAGTGCTGGGCCCTGCTGGGCGACGCGGAAAATTCGGCGTGCGTGGCATTTCTGCGACAGGCGTCTCCTTCGTGATGTTTCCGACCGCGACGCAGGATGGAAATACTTGGAGCACAGCGTGTCTTCCTCACGATAAAGAGAGCGTGACCCCCAAACCAGCTCAAGGCTCTTCTCGGATGTTCGGAGGCACCCGTGCATCAAGAAAGGAAATTTCATTTAATAAAGAGTAGCTAAGCAACCACCACGACCAAAAAAAAAAAAAACAACAAAAAACGCCTTTCTTCCCCTTCCTTTTACAAACCAGGTATAACTGTTTCGGTCAGAAACGCGGAGACGGCAGACGTGCCTTTCCTGGCAGAGACCAGGCTCCCGTTGTCAGGCAAACTTCTGCGTCTATAGTGCTCCGCGTCGTAATGGCCCTTTGTTGTGCATTGATGAGGCGCTTAGCAGCCCGAGGGCGAGCGCGTCCATCTGGGTTCAAACCCGGTATCGCGGGGCAGGGCCGGGAACGCGGGACGGAGCTGGGATCTGGCGGACGGAGACGCTGCACGAACCGCGTCCCCAGCCCGGGGCAAGTTCACTCCCAGGGCGGTGCTTTCACCGTAAAGACACTGGGTGAAAAGGAATGATGACTAAGGGACCTGGGTGAGCATCGCAGGGCAGCTCCGCGCGGCCCGTCCTGGAGAATCACGGAACGGGACACATCATGGGCAGCGGGAAGAGGGTTCTGCGTCTTGTTTTACGTTCTGCTGCACGTTAGGCAAATTGTCCATGTCCCAGAGAGTGACTGAAACTGTGTTTTGCCGCGTGTGGGGGCCAAACCGCTTTGTCTGGGGCATCTGTTGGGGCGGGTGGTTCAACGTCTTCCGGAAGGTTGAATTCGCAGGTGCTTTGTAGACAGGAGGCGAGCACATGACCGGGAGGCATCGGACAGAATAAATGCAGGCGAGGGAAACGCCGGATCGATGTGCCGTGCGGGCCGAGCCGCCCCGTGCGCCCCGTGCTGGTCCCACCTGCCTCTGTCCGAGGCATCGTGGTTTTGAACGTGGACAGGCTTGTCACGCCACGGCCCACAGCTGGCCCCGAGGTGGACCAGCCGTCACAGCGTCCGTTCCCGTACTGGCCACAATAGCACGAGAATGTCAGCTGCCGGTGGCAGGGCCGGCGAGCCCACCAACGCGCGGAGGCCTTCGAAGGGGCTCGTGAACAAGGCATCGCCCCATCGCCGTGACTGGCTGTGTCCCCAACGCATTCTGTGTCCCTTCTCCGTCTAAGCGAATCCCGCGGAGTACCAATCCCGAGAAGACAGGTTTTGCATCCGTGTCGGGAGGAAGCGGACCGTGGCACCCCGCAAAGTGCGGTGAACCCCAGACCCCTGCGTGAGCAGCGGCTTCCTCGGCCCGATTCGCTTTCGGACGCACAGTCTCGACGAGAAGCGACGTCATCGGGACGGACGCCCAGACGTACAAACGGAAGCACAGGCCACGTTCACAGCCGACAAACGGACGTCTTCGAGAGTTTCGAGGTGCATCGGGCCACGGCCTCTCCCCCTAAACACTCACAAACGCACACACACACACGCACACGCACACACACGCACAGCATCGGGCCACGGCCTCTCCCCCTAAACACACACACACACACACGCACACACACACGCACACGCACACACACGCACACGCACACACACACAGCACCAGCTTCCCACGAGCATCTTCCCTGGGGACAGCGATGGCAAAGCCACCTGAGCTCGGACACCAGGGAGCCCGGCCTTGCCCCCCGACTCAGCCATGCTGGCCCCGTGCAGGCGCCCTCACCTGTCCAGCTCTGCCTGTCTCTCAGCCCCCTGAACCCCCCGTCCCCGTCTCTCCTCAGTGGCCGCGTGTACCCCGGTCCCCCTCACGGCCCCCCGCGCCTTCCCAGCTCCTCCGCGTGGCTCGGTCTCCAGAACTCGGCACCCGCTGTCCTCCTCCTCCTCCTCCTGACTCTGTCTTGGAAATGGGAAGAGCCGGCCCCGCTGTCCAGCATCCCCGGGGGCACCGGACACCATCCTGCCGCTAAGAAAGCCGAGGCTCGGAGCCGGCCACCCCCGGCTGCCGCCAGGACCCGTTCTGTCCACATCTCTCCCTGACTTACTCCTCCTGCAACGAGGCAAGGGACAGGCTCACCCGGGAAGTCCCAGAAAGCAACAGGATGCTATTCTGTCCAAAGCCACATAACCGAGATGAGCCCAAGAGAAACAAATGCGCAGGCAGCGGGCACGCTGCTCACCGGTGTTCGACAGAGCAGGTGGGAAGTCACCGGGCAGGGAGGTCACACCCTGGATTCCCACCTGAGGCTCACGCTGTGTCCTCACGCCCTGCGCACTCAACTTCTTTACGAAAGCTGGTTCCTCCTCCTCAGTCCGCCCGGATCATTGTGCCCGTAGGTTGGCGCACCTTTCCCAGCAACGCCAGAGCGTTGTCTACCCCACCTTGGGGCCTGCCCTGGCCCTCCGAGGACTCTCCCTCATGGTCCCTTACCAATTGCAAATGCACAGAGAAGCGGCTGCAAACTGTCATTTGTCCAGGTGTTGCTTCCAGCTCTGCGCTCCGTGCAGCTCGATGGTTTAAATAAAAACCTTCTGCAGGTTTGGCTGTTCTGACCTGCACGGGTGCTGGAACTTTGGTGGCAGAGCAGATACACCCATCGTATCTGCTTTGGACACGTCTGTGGCTCGTAATTAGTTGTGACACCGTGTGGCTTATCCGTGGGGCTTGTCCGGCTTGGCTTGTCCCCTCCACTCCTGCTAAGTGTCTTCGGAGTAGCTCATCACAAGCCGTGGCGATTTTGCCGCCTAGGGGACACTCGCCAATGTCTGGGGACATTTCAGGGCTGGGGGGAGGGGGTGGTCCTGGCATCTGGTGGGCGGAGACCAGGGAGCTGCTCAACACCCCTCACGCCAGAGCCCCCAGCCCCGGATGTCAGTGGCGCTGAGGTGGGAAGAGGCTGGTTTCACACACCGTCGCACGGGAAGCATGTGTGGGAAGCCCCCCGGCCGCCCTTCCTGGTGCTCACATCTCTTGGCGAAGTGCTTGTGTTTCAGATCTTCTTGTCCGGAGACAAAACGTCCGAGTAATTTTCTGCATCGCTTGCCAGAGAACAAAGAGCACATTGGAAGCATCAAATGCCTTTTTAACTGAACATATGAAAATACTCAGCGCTTTAATTCCAAAGTGGCTACAATTTAAACTTTCTCTTCTGCTTGATTTCTACCTTCTTAAAATCAGGGAAGAAGTATGAGTTTTCCCTGCTGATTCTATCTATTTATCTATCTATCTATCTATCCACCTACCTATCATCCATCTATCTATCATCTGTCTTTCTATTTACCTATCTACCTCTTATATCTCTATGTATCTATCTATATCTATATATCTATGATCTATCTATCTATCCATCTATCTATGCATCTGTGTACCTATACGTGTATCTATCTATCATCTATCTTTCTATTTAATTATCTACCTCTTATATCTCTATGTATGTATCTATCTATATCTATATACCTATCATCTATCTATCTATCTATCTATCTATCTATCCACCTACCTATCATCCATCTATCTATCATCTGTCTTTCTATTTACCTATCTACCTCTTATATCTCTATGTATCTATCTATATCTATATATCTATGATCTATCTATCTATCCATCTATCTATGCATCTATGTACCTATACGTGTATCTATCTATCATCTATCTTTCTATTTAATTATCTACCTCTTATATCTCTATGTATGTATCTATCTATATCTATATACCTATCATCTATCTATCTATCTATCTATCTATCTATCCACCTACCTATCATCCATCTATCTATCATCTGTCTTTCTATTTACTTATCTACCTCTTATATCTGTATCTATGTATCTATCTATATCTATATATCTATCATCTATTTATCTATCTATCTATCTATCTATCTATCTATCTATCTATCTATCCCGCAATCTATGTGTCTATGCAAACACACGTACACACACCTGCACGTATAAGTTATGTGTATGATTGATATTGAACATGAATCATACATTGTGCCCAGACAGCAGTTCTCAGCCAGAGACAATGCTTTGCGCCTCCAGGGGACACCTGGAGCTCCCCGGGGACATTTTTGGCTGTTATGTGGGGGTGGGGAAGATACTACTGGCACCCGGTGGCTGAGGACACCACTCAGCACTCTGCAGTGCACGGGTGCCCCACGTCCGAGAGACGTCGGCCCCAGATGTCAGTACGGGAGGTCGCCAGACCCTAGACTAAAGGTGAGCAAGGAAATATTCTGCAAGATGCGTTAAAGTCGCCCAGCGGGGAAGATTCCCCACAACGTCCTGTTCGGAAGGACTCGCATCCGGCACCCGCACCGGGGCCTCGCAAGAACCCGTGTGAAAAGCGTCGTTTGGTCCTCGTTTCTTGCAGAATGCCACCGTCATGGGGTTGGACTCAACTCCTCCGGCCACTTATTCTACGTGAGTAATAACGTGGGAAGTCCCTGAACAATCTCAATGAAATTTTCCAGCAAATTATGCGTTTTCTTTTAGGCTGTGTTTTTTTTTTTTTTTTTAACGCGCATGCATAAAAACAAAACCTACCCCCAACCCCTAAACCTCCAGGCAGGCACTGTTTATGGGTCTAGATTTGCTAGAACATGCAGATGGCCTCTGAGTGCAGTCTGAAGCAGGACTCGTCAGGGGTGCGCGGACGGGCATAGCTGGCAATGGGCCACGGTGAGAAACGTGTGTCAGATGAAGAAGTCACTTCTGGCTTTCCCAGTGGGTGACAAGTCACCCAAGGCATTTCAGAAAAAGCATCTGAAGGACGGCGCGGCTGACCGCCTTCCAGAAGCGACCTGGCGTCCTGCGCACAGCACGTTCTAGTCTGGACACGTCTCCGTGCGGGCGGGGCGGAGGGGTGGAAACTAAATTCCTTCCTGTTGAGTTGCACAGGGACTCAGCAGGTCCCACGTGGGTCAGGCGGCTGGGGAGAGGCCTGAACCACGTCCCCAGTCTGGGCGGCTTAGACGACAGGCGTTTACTGTCTCACATCCTGGAGGCTGGACATCTGAGATCCAGGGTGGGCATGGCCGGTCCCTCCTGGGGACGCTCTCCTGGATGTGTGGACGCCGTCTCCTCCCTGTGACCCCATGTAGTTGTCTCTGCGTGTGTGTCTGTCCTCGTCCCCTCTTCTTATAAAGACACCATCCTATGGGATCAGGGCCACCCTGATGACTTCATTGACCTTCGTCCGCTCTGTAAAGACTCTCTCCAAACACAGTCCCGTTCTGAGGTCCTGGACCATTCAAAATATGAATTTTTATTGATTTGTTTGTTTTTTTGCGGGGGGTGCCTTGTTCAGTAAGCTCAGAACACGATAGGAGTGACGATTCCAAGAGTTAGGTCGGAGGCGTGCGGCTGTCTCATGCTGCTTCTCACGGACAGCCCGCTGTGAGCCAGGCCCGGGGAGAAGGCCCTCAGCTCACGGAGCGGGCGACAGGTGCACAGTGCCAGCGGAACCCCATGCCCAAGTCATCCCGCCTCAATTTGGTGACTTCCAGATTTCTGCCCCCAAACAGGAAAGACCCAAACCACCTAAGTACGAGATGGACCTCATCCTGATCACAGAAAAACATTCAATCACCCTCACACTGGGCAGGGAGGCAGACGCACAATCTACAGCATTTCATCCCTATCAATGATTTATTTCCCAAAGAAGCGCATACAGATGTTTTCTGTATTTAATTTTTGGCAACTGCTGTTCTAATTTTCACAGACTGGCGTAGCACTGGTCATAGAGCAGGCGTGAGGTTGCCTGGAGGTTCCGGGATGTCCCGTCTGGCCCCCCAAAACTATACCGGGCACATGGGGTCTGTGCACAAGCATGCCGGCCTGTGGCACAGGAACTCGGAAGGAGCGACACCCCAGCACGTGACCACAAAACCCCGCCGCCTCCTAACGACCGCGGCTCAGAAAACAGCAACACGCCCCTCGTGACAAAACCACAGCTGAGGTGACTCGGGTGAGGGCTGCCGCTTGACGCTTCGGGGGCTCACTGCAGACGCCCTTCTGGAAGGAACCGTGACAGCAGAGGCATCGGGGGCAGCCGCTCCGAGGGCATGTCCCAGCCTGGATGCCGACGCCCCGGGTCAAGCGCGTGCCTCGTCGCGGGCGGGCTGGATTCTGGAAGGTCCATCACGTGCAGAGCCCGCTCAGCGTCCCACAGTCGACGCCCACGGTCCCCAGTCGAACAGCTCTACGGTCCGCAGCAAAACGCCCCTCTGAGCCCGGGCGCGGTCTGTTAGGGGGCCGACCGCTTCTTGGCCTCGTCCGCATGATGCTCAGTGCCCCTGAGCTCCAGGGGTGTCCGTGCAACAGCTTGAACATCCTTCTACACTGGCTTTTAGCTCGTCCCTCCGTCCCGCCAAGGGGCTCCACGCCACAGAGTGTTCCTCAAGTTCATACTCACCCTCAAGTTCATCTGTAACGCTTGCGGATTTTTTACCTCGCCGGGCCTGACAGCAAGGGGTACAGCAGATGCACCACGAAGGGCAGCTGACACTCGTTTTGCAGAAATGTCAAGCGAATGCATCGTGTCTCTGCCGGCGGCTGCCCCGGACGGCCGGGACGGAGCGGGGCGCTGCCTGACGTCTGTTTCATCCCCCTGCCCCGGCTTCAAGTCCAGGCCTGACTTTCTGGTGGCGACACGGCGATCTCGACATACCGCGAGGCCATTCTCCGCCCACGTAGCGGGCGTGCGCGGGGAGGGCACGGGGTGGATCCCCGCAGGCTGGTCCGTGTGTATTCAGGGCCGCCTGCACGTCGTCTACGACTGCTCTCGTGCTGAGGGACAAGCTGTCCAGCGACACCGAGTCCCTCCCATCGTCGGCAGCCACAGCTCGTGCCACTATCCCACAAAGATGGACCGGAGCCCGACTCCCCAGCCGTCCCGCCTCGTGTGTGCTTCCCAAGGCTCGTCTGCGCCCTTCTGCGAAGCCCGAGAGATGTTTGCGATACAGGGACAGTTTGCAAGCTGCGTGCAGTCTCCGCGTCCCCTGGGGTCTTAGACTGGGCAGCGACAGCGACCATGGCCCCCAGCAGTGTGTCCCCGGACGTCCCGGGGCCTCCATGCAGATGGGTGGCCATCCACACCGGGGACTGAGCTTTTTCTGGGCTGTCTTTTGACTATGGCAGGCGCCGTGCCTTACCAGCGGCTGCCGAACTACACACGCCTTCTAAGCGGTCTGCCGCCGTCCCTCATTTGGGGACACCGCCCCAGGCCTCACCATACAGGTCTACATTTCTGAAAGAAGCCTGTTTGCGATCCGCTTCCGCTGAACAAACACGGCCCGCCTGTAACCCAGCCAGGCAGCCAAGCGTTCCAGGTGACCTTGAGCGTCCTGGCCGCGGCTCCAGATGCTGCAGAAACAAGCCTCAGATACGTCCTGCTGTTTCCAAGAGCACCGCCCGCCCGCGCTCCCTGTGAAACCAGCCAAGCCCGTTCCTCCGGCTGACCGGCTGCTCCTCCGGATGGAGGCTGGTGTTTCTTCTCCTGTCCTGTCCCAAGGCATCCGATGAGGGGAACTCCTCTCGTAAACTCAGAAGCGAGCAGACCGTCCTGAGGGGCACGGGTGAGGCGTGTCACGCGGGTCAGACAAAGGATACCCACGAAGCCGTCAGAACGTAGAGTGGGGGGTGTGTACGTCCATCGCAGGTGGAATGTGATGTTTTCCATGATCTTTTTTCAGGTTCTTGCCTTTAAAATATATGTATGTTAACCTGAAATTAAAATTTCACCGAGCGTCCTGTATTTTTATTTGCTTTCTCCACATGCGCAGTGTCGGGGGCCACCTGACATATGTGTACAGACGGGAGCATAAATGTGTATCATCATGCACGCCTGTGGGATTATATATATTTCCATTTGTATATGTGTGTATATATATACACTTACATGTATATGTTTGTATTGATGTATCTACTGTGTATACAGACGTGTATATATCTACAGTGCTTGATGTCGTAACATTGTATTGCACTGTGGTATATATTTTTTCTATCTATCTATCTATTTATCTATCTATCTATCTATCTATACATATCTAGTGTCTATATAAAAATATGCATCTGTTCTCCCTATGCAATATAAACACAAATACGTCTTTACATTATGGTTTTGCAGAAAAGCCTCTCTTTTTCAAAATTATATACATTTCACACATAAATTTTGCGTAGCATAAATTACATGTTTTATACATAAATTCTGCATAATACAAGTTATATATTTTATACATAAGTTATATGTAATATAAATTACATAGTCTACATAAATTAGACATATTATACAGCCTATTTAAATTATGCATAACATAAATTATATATACTATAAATTAGTTATTATTATCATCATATCTTAAAAGTCCATATTTGTCTTTACTACCCCGTGGTTTCATTTTTACACGTGCATTTCGAAACGTGAAGAATTTACTTTGGCCCACGCAGGAAAGCAGGAAAGCTGCTTTTTAGTCCATTTTTAACTCCCCAGGCAGGTGTCTGAATGACATGTATGGCCGAGGCCACCACGGTCACTTGGCACGTGACTGCCGGACTCCCCAGGAACACATTTGTGAGCACTTCCTCCCCAACGTCAGACGACATTTTAACTCCCGGCTTTATCTTAAGAGAAGCTGGTTCTCGCCTGCTCGGGGGACCTTATCTCTCTGAAGTTCAGAAACCATTTTTCTTCCGGCGAGTCTGACTTCACTGTGCCAGAAGGACACTGACCTGAGAAAAATTACAGTAGCGAATGGTTTTTTGTCCTCCCTCCACCCCACAAGGTCAGGGCATGTGTATCTATCTATTCAGTCACGTGTTCTTTCTGTCCTTCTGAGCTTTCCCAGTGTTCTGATTACTCGTGTCCGCAGATGAAAGCAGGGACGGCCACCAAAACGACACGGCTCGCTGATAAGACTGGATCAATGTTTTCTCACCCCTGTCCTGGAAATGAAGATAAACGACAGAGCGAGGCCAAAGATCACGCTAATCTCATTCGGATCCTTTACAGAATCCGGAAAGTTCCCTCATACGAACGCATCAGCATAAACACACAGATTTCCCGATTTGGGGATGTTGAAAATCTCCCTATTATTTCTCTACAATAAAAACCTGCCTTGAATCAGGGGTGTAATAGTCTGCTAAGGCCACGGAATTTCACAGATTTGGTGGCTTAAACCACGGACACGTATTGTCTCCTCGTTGTGGAGGCTGAGGTCCGAGATGCAGGTGTGGGCAGGGCCGGTCCCTCCCGGGGCCTCTCTCCTGGGCGTGTGGACGCCGTCCCCTCCCCGTGTGCCCACGTGCTCATCCCTGTGCGTGTCTGTGTCCTCATCCCGTCTTCTTACAAGGACACAGTCCTATGGGATCAGGGCCACCCTGGTGACCTCACTGGACCTTCATCTCCTCTGTTAAAAACCCATCTCCACATCCAGTCACATTTCTGAGGTCCTGGGCGTGACGGTGTTAACATATAAATTTTGGAAAGAACACCATTCACCCCCAAAAACGTGGGTCACTCTGGTCACCGGGTTTTTGAAGGACTCCAAAATTTCATCCAGGTAGACAAATTCCTAGATATAGAGTTCGCGGACCAGAATGTAGGATCATCTCTAACACCATCAGACTCGCCACTGAAAGCATGACAAGCTACGTGTCTAACCATTGTCTCGCTGGCATGCGACACCTCATCTCTCCAAGGCAGGTGAATTTTTAAAGACAGCTGCCACGCTTTTTCCCAGTCACACGTCTTTGATTTTGGGGCTAGTTTATTGCAAACCTTTGTAACTAGAGAAGGACCCACAGTTTCGCTGTTTTGGGGGTTACTTGTCCTCTCATACTCTCGATCACATATCCGTTTCGCTACTGTGCATTTCTTATGCCCGAGGCATATGCTTGCGATAAGCGTGTTTTTATTTTGTGTTTCCATTACTTACATTTTTATATAGTCAGGTCTACTCGTCTATTTACCCTGGTGGTTCTATCAAGTTTAGACTGTTCTTCCAGGAACTGCCAGGGTTCTGAAAACTCACTTTTCTATTCTTACCGTGTTCGGTCTGATTCCCCTGCCCCCCGCCCGCCCCATGAAATGATTTAATACTCCAGGAATTAATTTTAGTTTTCTTTTCTCCTGACGTCTTCGTGGTGTTCTTAAACTACAGCCCAAGCTGAGGATGTAAATAACCTTTTAATCCGAACGGAGAACGGTGGCTAGTGGTATATTTTTTATTGCGTCTACAGACATACACGACTCGACGTGATATCATGTACTTCCACGTCCTCTGTCGAACTCCGAGTCATTTAAAAAGCGTCAGAGACCAGCACGTGAGCAACAGAGAGAGGAAAAACCGCCCGCCCCACGTGCTAAGCTCAGTCTTGCAGAATCTGGAAAGCAGGCGCCGTGGTTCGTGGTTTCCGCCCACTTTTCTGCTTCCCCGTGTCCCAAGTGTGTCTTGGGTGAGGCGTGGACTCCGCGGGTTCCAATTCCAGGCGGGTCCGGCACGGCGCTGTGAGCACTCAACGCTTCCCTGTGTGGTTTTCTTCGAAGTCACTGCAGAAAAGCGTCAGAATCAACAGGCCCACGCAGCATCACTTTTCCAAGTCAGGGCTGCGTACTTGAATAAGAAGGGCCTCTGGACCGTGACAACTCAAAACGTCCTCGAACATTTCCAGACCGTGAAACTCGGGTTCGTCGAGAGAGCGGCTTCTAGGGTCTTGTTTCATTTTAGCGATTGGTTGGATTTTCCCTAAATCTGCAGCTCCTTGGACCACCCAGGTTTCTAAGGTAACGCATTAATCGTCCGAAGCCCTTTTGAAATCTCCACCTCCCTAGCCAGAGCTGTGACATCTCCATGGCAAAAAAAAAAAACTTCATAGTGTCACCGGAGAGGGTGTTTCTAGGTCAGGGACACCTAGCTTGAAGACATAGGTTGAGTGAGGACACTTCTTTCACAAGTGACATTGGAGCTGCTTGAAACACGGGTCCCTTCGGCAGGAAAGATGTCCAGAGAGCCAAGTGCCAAAATATGGCTTCCAGGTACCCTGCAGACACTGTGGGTGGTGGTGACTCCGCAGCCTGAACCTTGAGCACGTCCCGGATGACTGTGGTCCTTCTTATCATCCTTTAAAATAGGTTTCAGCATCCGCTTTAGTCACAAAGGGCCCGGCTCCATCTGCAGAGACAGAGGTGACGAGGTTGGCAACAGAGCATAGCCAGCGATCCAGGTTCCCACGCACGCCTAGCGCACCGACGCCAACACGAAGCCTCCCTCCCGAGGGTCACCAGGGATGGGGGGAATGAAGGGCTTCGTGACGAAACCCGAACCCCCGTAAATGGCTCTCTGACAGCTCATTTGAGAACACGCACACGGAGGCACCGAGCCTGAGAGACAGGGGACCCTCGCGGAAGGCTCTGTCCGGGTCCAGGTTCAAACCGACTCCCACACAACTGGAAAAGTCTCTCTCTGGAAGCCCGAAAACACAGTCTCCTAAAGCGTGGGCGCACGTCACACCTGTCCCCAAAGCACCTGCTTACCTGAGTCGCCGGCGCTGTACACAGATCTCCTGAAGTCAGAATACGTGCAGACATCTTTTTATGTATAAATACGTTTCTATGTATGTAAGTTGTGATGTGTGTGAAGGCAGCTCAACATTTCTTTCAGGATCTATAATAAAATATATTAGAACGTCTGTTATAAAAATAGAACATATGTTACACAATACATTAGAATATCATATATGATATATGTGATATCTAATACATATATAAATTGTAAAGCCTGTGAAGGTAGAACAGCTGTTTTAGAACAGACATTAGAATATGTAATAAAATATATTAGAACATAGATAATAAAATCTATTAGAATCTTACAAAATAGAACGTATTACAGACTATATTAGAATATAATAGGTAACATGTAATATGTAATGTACATGTAAATGGTAAAGTCTATGAAGGCAGAACTTCTTTTAGAATGTACATTAGAATATATAATAAAATATATTAACATAGATAATAAAGTATATTAGAGTATATAAGAATATAATGTACCTACAAATATCTAATAATATATATAAATCGTAAAGTCTGTGAAAGCAGCTGAATGCTTCCTCTGCAATGTATATTAGAATACATTTTATAAAATACCTTAGAATGTGTTACAGCATATATTACAATATGATAAATACTATATGTAATGTCGAACACATATACATTGTAAAGTCTGAAGGCAGCCTCTGGACACTTCTTTTAGAATCTATATTAGGATATATATTACACATTATAAGATGTATCAGAATGTGTCATAAGGTAGACTATAGACTGTAATCGTGCATTGCACACCCAAACGTTGTAACATCTGTGCCGGCAACTACACACTTTGATTTTATGGTAACTCCGCGCTCTCCTGTATCCATACACGTGTAACCACACGTGATAAAACACGTGCCTCCACACACAGACACCGACTTTCATGCACACAAATACCGACCCAGGCGCATTCTCTCTGTGAAGGAAGCGCCAGTGGCTTCATGCAGCAGGGCGATGCGAGCTGATTGGCACGGCCCGGTGCTGGGACACCTGCGCGGGACAGGTGAGGCCCAGCGGGGAGCGCGGACTTGAGCACGGCGACCGTGCAGCCCACAAGTAACTGTGGGGAGTTTGCGCCCCGGTGCAGCCCCAAGGGCAGGGCACGTGCCCAGCGCAGTGCGAAGCGCTGGCCTTGGTCAGCGGGCAGCGTCGCAGCCACAGGTTCTGCCCACGCGGAGAGGACGCGCGCGCCGGGAGCCGGGCACTTGCCCCGCGGGGAGCGTCCTGGCAGCGCGGGGCCGGGCCTGGCCTGACCGGGCCTGACGGCCTGAGCGCGGGGACAGCCCCTTGTTGTCGTAAACACATGTCCGCTCCTGGCGCGCATGGTCCGCATTCCAGCGCAAGATTTGGCAACCCGGCGGGTGGAGAGCGCGCGGCACGCCCTAGGAAAATGCCGCCCACAAGGTGTAGGCGAGGGTCAGGACGAGGCTGGCACCACGGGCCGGAGGCCACATCCGGAGCCCGGTTCTGGTTTCTTGTCACCTCCCTCGCCCCCACCCCCTCCATCACCCAGCGGGCCAGCCGGCCTGGCCTGGTCCCTGAGAAAGGCCTCGGGTCTCAGGTTCCGACCTGCGCGTGGCCTTTCGTCCCCTCCACCCCCCAGCCCCCGACCTCAGGACACTCCCTGCAAAGGCGGAGTCGCTGGGACCCCCTCCCAACAAACTCAGGGTGCGGTCCCCGGATGTCAGCTGCGGTGGCCCCGGGCCGGGGCGGGACCGCAGCGCGCAGGCCTCGCCAGGCCCGCCAAAGCCTTTTAACCAGATCGCCTAGGACAGGAAGAGTGACCAGTGAGAACGCGGGACGTCCAAGGACGCTGCGGCTGCGGACACACACGGGGTCACTTTGCTGCGCATCTAAACGGACGCACATGGCCCGCGATACGGACCGGGGGACAACGCACATCGCCACGTGTCTGACGTGCACACGCGTGTGGGCGCCCCGCTCCGCCCGTCCCCGCCGTCCCCACCGTCCCCGCTGTGCGCGGGACCACGGCGCAGCGAGTCGCCAGCCCTTCACTTGGGCGGGGTCTTCCACCGCTGTCGCCTTAATTTTCCTTTTTTACATTTTAAACGGCTCTTGCGAAATCACTGTGCAAGCACAGGAAGCCGCAAAGAGA
>NW_006438979.1:358803-362201 GCF_000325575.1 Pteropus alecto
TCATCACACAACACTCACAGTCTTATTTAGTTTCTGTCTTGTTCAGGAACATAGATATAAAATTGCCAAATGAAATGTAAACAAAACCAAGTTGGGTTTATTCCAGTAAACATTTACACCCATTTATGGTAACAATGAACAAAAACACTTAACAGATTAGAAATAAGAACATCCTTAGTCATATAAAAGTTAAAAAAAAAAAAGACAACCTAAAGGAGATATACTTACAGGCAAAATATTTAAAGGCTTCTTTCCGGAGGTGGGACTAAAATGCTTGCCATCGACAACTTTCTTCAGCATCATACTGAAGGTCCTAGTCAGTGCAATAAAACAAGAACATAAGAGGATAAAGACTGCAAAGGAAAAAAACTGTCTTTATTCATAGGCAGCCTGATTGTGTACCTAGAAAGTCCAATAGAATCTAAGATAAACATAATTAACCGCCTCCAGGGAGGGCCCTGCCCGGTCCCCCGCGCGGGGCCGGCCCTGCACCCCCAGCTCCCGGGGCACCCCCAGCTCCCGGGGTAACCCGAGGCTTCTAGAGAACCTGCCCTGCGGCCCCGCGAGATCCCAGCCCTGCCGCCTTCTCGTCTCTCGCCTCAAAGACACTTTATTCAGACCCCTGCCCGGTAAACCACCCAGGTGTCTGCGCCCCCCGCCCCCCGACGTCACAAAACTTCCCGGAGGCCACCTCACTTTGGGGACCTGGGACCTCCAGGGATACAGGCGGCAGCCGTGAGGGCCCTTGCGAACCCCACCGAGGCCAGTCCCCCTCTGCCCCGCGACCGGAGGCTCCGCGTGGACTTTGGACGCAGCCGCGACAGGGGGACAGTGCCCCGTGCCCTTACGGGTGGGGAGCGGGGAGGGCGTGGGATGGATTAGACAAGTCCCGACAGCGCCCTGCTTTGCACCCCCGTGCACCCCAAACTTGGCGTGCTCTCCTCAGACACTCACTCTCTTTTGTCCTCTGCCTTTGAACTTGACTCCAACTGGGCAGCTGGAAAACTAGGTTTCCCGTTCCTTGGGCGCCGGATCCCCGCACGTGGGCGCTGAATTCAGGCCGCCGCTTCTTAGCAACTCTTTGTCGCCAAGGGGGTCGGTGCCTGCGCGCTGCTCAGTCAGGAAGAGGGAGCTGCCGGCAGATATGCCCAGGGTGATCCCCGGCTGGGTGTGGAGGACTTTCCGGGGTCCCCCTCCCAAACCAGGAAGGGATCCCCCTCCCAAACTAGGAAAAGAAGAACTGGCAGATAGTGGGCTCGCGGTAATGGGACCCGCAGGCGGGGACAGAGGGGCGTGGGTCCGTCCAGCCCTGGGAGAGGCGGCTTCTCCCTTCCCTCAGTGGCCTCCGTGCCCACGTGTGGCTGGGTGACAAAGAGTCAGCAGGGAGCCTGGTTGGGGAGGGCAAGGGAGGCACCCTGCCTACTCCCGCTTCCTCCTCTGTGTCTCTCCGTCCCTCTCTTCCCCCTCCTCCCTCTCTCTCTGTCTGTGTCTCTCCGTCCCTCCCTCCCTCCCTCCGGAGGCCGTGCTGGTGATTGGAAAGCCGGCGTGTTTTGCAGGGCGGCGGGCGTGGCAGAAATGCAGGCCACTGGAGCTGCATCGTAGGTGGAAACACAGGGGCCATGGAAAGTTCGTGAGGCTCCACGTCCCTTGGCACACGGCACCGGGCATTGTGTTCCGTCCGGGCTCACGCTCGGCTCTCTTGTCCGAGAACCGGGGAGGCCACGGCGTCCGGTTCGGGCAGACGGGTGGGTTGCGGACGCGAGCTCGTCTGGTGCCCTGTGGACGCTGCTGAGTGGGCATGGCTGCCAGCGAGCCACGTCATTCTTAAAGATAGAATGTCACCTCCCGCCCCCCCCACCCCGGGGACCGAGTGCACTGGGCTGGGCTGGGAAGGGAGACCTTTCCTCTGGTCCTCTTTGCCTCTCCATGAAGAAGATGCTCGTTCCTGAGGGATAACTTCCTGTGGGCTGCAAGGGTGTGAGGGCACGGCTGAGTGGCTCGGGTTCCGGGGCTTGGACAGGCAGGGGACAGAGACCAGACTCGTGTGCACGCGCCCCTTCAAACTCAGGCTTTCTGCAATCTCTTACCCCGACTCCTTTCTGTAATTTGGTGGAAGATGAGTCTGAGTATTAATTCGTCTAAAGGACCAAGAATAAGCTTTAAAAATGAAACCGACAAGCCTTTCCGAGCCGTCATGGTCGAGTCTGTTGAGTCACAGTGTCCAGCAGCTTTCGATGATATCGTCAGATGCAGGGGCCACGTTGGACTCGACCTGCAGCCACCACCAAGTGGGGTGGGCACGGAGGCCGCGCCTCCTGAGCATCCAGCTCAGCAAAGTCACTTCCCCTTACACTGTCCCCGGCCCCCCATCCTCCCGCACCCCACACAGGTGCGCACGGCCATCCTTATTCACCACGGGAGACCGACCCGCACGCAGAACAAACGCTAAACGAAACTCCAGCCTCCCCTTCTTTCTTTACGATCCCAGTACCCGCGCCCCCGGAACCTTCTGGAATGGTCGGGGTGGAGCCACGGCAGGGCTCGGCTCACGCTCCGGCCCAGGGCTGTGTGAGGGAGCCACGCGCAGTGAGCCTCCTCCTGTGGCCTGGCCCTTTTCCTCGCCCGCATGCTCGGGCATTTTATTCACCCGTTCCTTTTCCCAGGGGGCCGGACACGGCAGGGGGGAGGGCGCCCTTGTCACAGAATCGCCGGCTCGCCGTCGGTGACTCACGATTGTGACGCTGTTGACACCCGCGTGCAGGCGACACGCAGCGGGTGAGCACAGGTGTGCGTCTGCTTGCTCAGCAAAGCCCGTGGGGGCCGTGCCGGAGATGGGGCCGTCTAGGGCGTCTGGGGACGTCCCGCAAGCCCAAGGCCTTGCCGGCAAGGTGACCGAGTTCACGGGCGGCCACCAGAGCGTGCTGAGCGACGAAGGAGGACGGTCAGAGGGCACGTGGTCTCGGATGTCCTTACCCTGTGCTTCGGGCGTCCCGGCCGTGGTAAAGTGCGGGCATTGGGGGTGCAGTCCTTCTCAAGCTCAGGTTTTCTGGAAGAAGGCTCAGCCTGTGACGGTGCCACATCTCGCGGTGGCTTCTGTCTCAGAGCGCAGGGGGGCCTCGGGCACGTGTCGAGCGTCCTGTGATTTCACAGCCTGCTGAGAGCAGCCCCGATGCTCATTACCGGGGGGACGCGCTTTGCAGCCCCGTGTTCCACGATCCTGGTCCACGCAGCAAGCTCGATTGCTGGCCCCCCGCCCCGCACCCCGTGTGCAGGGACAATACTGTTAACGCATGTCGAGACATAACTGTAGAGCCCCGCGCCACACGGCATCCGCTCACGGTGACGTCTGCAGCTTTGGCACGGACCCGAACCGTGCGTGCGGCCACCGTCCCCCTGCG
>NW_006438979.1:362312-372917 GCF_000325575.1 Pteropus alecto
ACCCCTTTGTCTCTGCCTGCGACCTGGGCTGCCGCTGACCCTGCAGCATCACGCTGCACACCTGAGCCACCTGAGCCACCTGAGCCACCTGAGCACACGTGACCACAGATGAGCCACCCGAGCACACATGAGCCATCTGAGCATACCTGAGCCACCTGAGCACACCTGAGCCACATGAGCACATGTGAGCACACCTGAGACACCTGAGCATACATAACCACACCTGAGCGCACATGACCACAGATGAGCACACATGAACACACCTAAGCACACCTGAGACACCTGAGCCACCTAAGCACATGTGACCACAGATGAGCCACCTGAGGATACCTGAGCCACATGAGTGCACGTGACCACTGATGAACTACCTCAGCATACATGAGCACAGCTGAGCCACCTGATTACACCTGAGCACACCTGAGCCATCTGAGCACACCTTACCATACCTGAGCCACCTGAGCACACATGACCACACATGACCACACGTGAGCGCACGTGAGCACACTTGAGCCTCCCGAGCACACCCACAGGGTGGAATCCGCAGCTCTGAGCCGCCGCCGAGCCTGCGGACGACACAGTCATGTGCGCGTACGTTGCCTAGTGCAGAAGTCAGCCAGGCTTATCGCCCTCGGGGGCCCCCGTGGAAACCGAGGGAGGCAGCGGCACGCAGAACGCCATCCCCCGCCAGTGGCCGCCAGCGGCCTGCTTCCCCTCCCCCGTGCGCGCCCGCTCGGTGCCGTCCCTCCGCAGCCGCGTGCTCGTTCCCACGTTCCACCCGTGCGGGCTGCAGAGGCCGCTGGGAGGGGCGGGACGGAGCAGGAAGGGGCCATGTAAGGAAAACACGGGGTGACAAAGATGACTCGAGGACAGACCGAGGGCAGACAGGTGCGCTGAGGGTGGGGACAGCGATGGTCGCTCAGACGCCGGGCACATTCGCGAGAGTCGCCTCCGCCAGCTCACGTCCTCTGCGAACCTCAGACCGGGACGGATCTGCACACGGGCTTAGCAGGGGCAGGTCGTTAAGGGCTGAGCAGAGTGGGGTGGACACGCGTAGCCCCAAACCCAATGCCACGGTGGACAGCGGACAGAGGGGCAGCACGTGGTCATGTGACTCTCGTAAGGACACACACCGCGTTGTGGGGGTTCCGCCCTCTCATCCTCACCTGGTCCTGATGGCCTCTCAAAGAGCCACCTCCGCTGACCTCCCGTGTCGGGTTAGGGCTGCGACATGCACATTTGGGGGAGACCCAGACTTTCAGCTGACAGCCCTCGGTCACCTGCCTCCCTTCCCGTGACTGGGTCCCTTCTCGGTGGAGGCGGCCACACCCTGCCTCCCTTAGTGGACGTCCCCAAGCTCCCCGTGTGTGGGGCCAGCCTTCCCTGGCCCACCGTGCGTCGGCCACCTGCACGACGACGTGACGTCGGTCTCACACCTGCTTCCTGTGCCTCATGGTGACTCAGCCGAGCTTCCGTGGGCACAGGAGCCAAGGCGTGGGTTGTGTGTGCTGCGGTCTGGGCGTCCGAGAGGGCAGCCTCCTGCAAGAGGGGCCCCGGGAGGGTGACGCCGTCCCAGCTGGCACGGGAGGCGCCTCATGAGGGGCCAGCGCCGACGTCCTGCCCGCCTCGTGCCTGAGAAACAGTTCGTGCGGAGCCGAGTCCGCGTCCCGCTCCGTCCACGTGTTCTGTTCGTCGTTCAGAGAAACGAAGTCTGAGGACCGGGCGGCTCGAGCCACAGACACCGATCCGTCCCCGTGCTGGAGGTGGACGTCCGAGATGCAGGTGTGGGCGGGGCCGGTCCCTCCTGGGGCCCCTCTGCGTGTGGACGCCGTCCCCTCCCCGTGTGCTCACGTGGTCCTTCTGTGTGTCTGTGTCCTCATCTCTTACAAGGACACAGTCCCGTGGGATCAGGGCCACCTTCTTGTCCCTTCATCCCATCTGCAAAGACCCGACTCTGCATCCCGCCACGTTCTGAAGTCCTAGAGATCGAGAGCTCCACGTGAACTTGGTGTGTGAGTGTGTGTGTGTGTGTGTGTGTGTGTGTCTGTCTGGGGACACAGTCGAGCCCATTCCACTGGTGCAACGTCACGCAGCAGACAGCGCCTCTGTCTCGTCAGAGTTCCCGCAAAGGCGCCCTGGGCCGTCTCTCCGGGCGGCTCTGGCTGGCCAGCTCTGAGGCCAGGACACGGACACGGACACTTTGGCGACGAAGGACAGGCCATGCGTTCGGAGTTTCAAGACTGTCTCCCCACTGCGTCCCGGCGTCGGCTCTGCCTGCCTGCCCCCTGCGCAGCGACACCCCTGTCTCTCTGCCTGTCCTTCGTCACTGTCACGTGAAGGTGTCTTGACCGGTGTCCAACTGCTGCCCCCAGACCCCGTCCACTCTGAAGGCTCCGTGGTCAGGCAGACGGCAGGTGCGTGGACACCTGCGTGTCGCTGGGCAGCACGGCCACTTCCGAGGGACGCTGTCTTCAGCTCCCGGTTCCCGTGTCTGCGGTCGCCCTTCTGGAATATTCCGTGGGTGTCCTTCACGCTCTAGCGAGAGTGGCCCCATCTGGTGCGATGTCCGTGCGGCCTTGGGCTCCTCCGTGTCCTGCAGACTCTGTGACGGTGGCCACGCGGCTCCGTCAGCTTTTTACAGCAACAATTTTTGTTTGATTGCCGTAAAATCTGTAGAACACGAAGGTCATCATCCGAGCCTTTTTTCCGTGTATGCATCAGGGGCATCACGGCCACCGTCACTGCCGTTGGAACCCCGTGCCCAGCCGGCAGCCGCTCACGTGCCCTCCCGTCCCCAGCCCAGCTCGCGGCCTCGAATCGCCTTTCTGCCCCTACGAGCTCACGCATTCTGGCCATTTCCTGCCAGAGGAGTCGGCAGTGTTCATCCCCGGGGGGAGTGGCTGCTCTCACACAGCCTGACGTGTCCCCACCCCCGTGTCCTCCCGTCCCCGTGCGCCTGGCGGGGGTGCGGGCTGAGGGCGTGGGTTCTGCATCCCGGGGGTCACGCTGCCTCCACCCAGCTTTGTGCCCTGGCTTCATGGGTCACCCCCACCGCATGTAAGGTCAGCTGATCAGCCTCTGCAATTGGCACCTTGAACCTCAGTCCCCGCCTTGGGTGTAAACAAACTGTGGGACTCGCCTGAGGACAGCCTGGAGGGCAGGGTCACGCGGGCAGCTGCGGGCAGCTACCGTCCAGCCCGGCCTCGTCCTTGGCAGCCGCAGCGACCTGCATCAGTGCAGAAACCACGGTGCGTGTCATGCGTAGCCACGGGTGTCTGTAAACGTTTGCGTGTGTGGGGGTGCACCGATCCAGCGAACGGGGTCGCTCACATCTTCGCCCGGCCCCGCCTCGTTGGAGCCGTGCACGAGGACTCATTGCCACCTCTGTGGTCCCCTCCCCTGTGCCAAGCACGCAGAACCGGCTCTCCCATTACGAGGGAGCCCCAGACACAGGCCACTTCCACGATGAGACGGCACAGCCTCACCTTCTGGCACCTGCCGTCTGGCCCCGGAGTCCCAGGCACGAAGCTCGTGTCCGCCTGGCGGACGGAGAGAAAGGAGTCTTGAACTCGCCGGGTGATAACACGGCGACATTTTTTGGGCGACCCTGACCGGCCCGTGTTTTCCGAGACGCCTCGTGCGAAGACCATGAAGCCGACAGCTGCTGAGAGGCGCCCAGTTCCAGAAGCATCTCGCCGGCACTTCCCAGCCCCTCCTGTCCTGTCACCTGCTCCCGTGGCGTCTGCGCGACCTGCCCGGGTCTTCACACCCCACGTGCAGCAGCAGCGCCGTGCAGGCTGCACCCACTGGGTGCTGAGACGATCGAAAAACCACCCACTTTCGACCGGTGCCACGTTGCTGCCCCACGTCCATAGACGCTCAGACTGTGACACTGGCTTTGGAGAGAGAGGAGAAAAAGCAGCTTTTAACTGCGAGTCGCCCGGGAAGGTGACAGGAGGCAAGGCTCAGATCTGTCTCGCCGTCCAGGGTGCAGGCGGGTTAAGGGGTGCCGGCACCCGTGTCCCTGGACAGAGAGGCCGCGCCCCATCGTAGAGAATACTCGGGTTCACCTCGGGTCATACTCATGTTCTTGCGGGGAGCAGTTAAAGGTTTCAAGTACAACTACTCAGAAGTCCTGCGATTTCAGCTTCTGGGGCTTGTCAGCAGCAGGCTGGACGCCGTTCGAGCTGGTTCTGCAGCTCTGCTGGCCTCGGCCACCCCACGTACCCTCTCGGGAGTTAATCCTGCTTTTCCCACCGGGCCCCAGACCCAGGAAACGGCCTCAGCAAACGCCTAGGAAAAGGCGCACGGCCCTACGGATGATCGCAACCCGACCCGCATACGTCGAGCGGGACTCACGCGTGGGCCCTACGTCGATCCGGAGATGGTTTTGATGACATTTTCATGACTCAGGCAAGAGGTGGGGCTGGCGGCCTCTGAGGGTGCTTTGAAAAGGGTTGGCCACGCATTTGCTGAATCATGGTCTCAGGGGCCATGTTGCAGAAGAGCAGCAAACGGCCGGGCGTGGCCAGCGGGACCTCGGTCTCCTTTGTGATGCTTCTGCGTTTGGCTGGCAGGTAGAAGTGGCACTCAAGGTGTGTGTGAGCGTGCACACTGTGGCTGTCCGTGCTCATGCTGGGGGCTTGCGGTTCGGGGAGAGAGAGAGGGGTCCTGAGCTGTCTTATGTTTGGGGACAAACTCCAGAGGAAATTAGTCCACAGAGATTTAAAAAACACAGCTCGTAGTGACGGTTCCAAAATCAAAGCTCAGCTCTGTTATGGGCGGTGGATTCCATTGACCATGACACCTTGAGGGAAAAGACTAATTTACATTAAAAAAAAAAAAGATCAGGAACAACTCAAGGTCACGTGGGTCCTTGAACAGAGTGGACACTGGACGTGATTTCACTGAGGAAGATTTTTCTGTAGCTCGTCCTCGAACGTGTCGCGTTTCATGTGGATGACAGGTTCCGGGGAGTCTGCTGCCCTGACCGTTTCAAAGAACCAGCTTCTGTTGTGTTTCGTTGCTGTTTTGATGCGTCGTTCTCAATTTCACTGATTTCTGCTGTTATTTCTATGTCTCGTCTCCTGTCTGCATAGAAGGTAACCTGGTAATGAAAGGCCAAAGTGACAGGTGACAAGCGGGTATCTGAGATCACGGAGAACGGCTGTTGGGGACACGCTGACTCAGGCAGAAGCCCAGACGGGGTCCTCAATGTGACTCTGTCCTGCTTTAACATCCCGAGGGTTTGAGGACGCCGACTCTAAACAGTGTCTTTAATCCTTAGTCTGGAGTCAGCGGTGCTGGAGCCATGACCTCTGCTTTCTCATCGTCCTTGGGACACAGGTCGCTCAGGCCCCGTCCGAAAGTGACTCTGTCCGGCTTTAACATCCCGAGGGTTTGAGACCGAGATGTGTGACTGGATGGAGACTTCACGTCTGCGCGGGCGGAACCTGCGTCCCGGTGTAGTGGGCAGTGGCGTGTGTCCGTTCCCACTCCGCACACACAGGTGGAGCAGCCGCAGGTGCGCGTGCCGTCGGGCCGGCCGCGGCGCGTTGCGTGACCGCCCTTCTGCAGGCTTCCGATTTCGGCAAATCCTCGGAGGACAGGCAGGTGTCTGCGGGAATCACCAGTTTGCTCTGTGTCTGTGAGCGGGTCGGGCGCGGGGTCAAACCGGGTCAAACGGGGAGGGATTCGCAGGCACCAAGGGCCTGGGCTCACTGCGGACAGCGCCCTTCGGAAGTGGCATAGACGCCGAACCACTGTGCTGCTCTCCAGAAACCGATGTGAAATCGTATCGAATGTCAACAGTAACGCAGAAAAACTGGCTTAAAAAAGCCCCTTCTCCGCTGCTGCCATATTCTGGCTGTCGGATTGAGGGGTCGGATAAAGGAATATGCTGCCCTGGAGGGGGCGGGGGGCGCACACCAGGGAGGCCGCTCAGCATCCTGTGATGCACGGCAGCCCGCCCAAGTCAGCGGGGCCGACCACCTGTTAACTCTGTCTGTCTATCATCTATCTATCTATCTATCTAGTACCTACCTGCCTGTCTGTCTATCTATCTATCTATCATCTATCTATCTATCTATCTATCTATCTATCTATCTATCTATCTATCATGTATCTATCTATCTATTATCTATCTATCTATCTGTCTATCTATCTATCCATCATCTATCTATCATCTATCTGTCTGTCTATCTATCTGTCTATCTATTTATCTATCTATCTATCTAACTAGCTGTGTCATCTATCTGTCATCTATCTATATATCTATCATCTATCTATCTACCTTCCTATTAACTAGCTCTGTCTGTCTATCTGTCTATCCATCCATCCATGTACATAGCTGTCTGCGTGTCTGTCTGTCTGTCCTTCGATCAGCTATCTATATCTGTTATTGACGTGCTTCTCGACCAAGGGTGCTTCTGTCCCCCAGGGACACGTGACAGCATCTGGAACCATTTCGGTTGTCACAGCTGGGAGGACGGGGTGGTGCTCCTGGCCACCCGCGAATACGGGCCCCAGACCCATCAGCTCCCCGCCCTACTGCACCCTGCAGCCCCACATGCCGCCGCTGCTGAGGCTGAGGAAAGCAGACCCGACGGCTCGTAGGTCTCCTGTCCCGTGGGGGCGGGGGCTGCTGGCACCTTACGTCCCGTCCTGCGTGCAGTGTAGGGCCGCGAGTTGACCTCGGCCGGCGTGTGCTGTGGACGTTGGGAGACCAGGTCTGCTGTTCTTGGTGACGTCTCTGCCTAGGGCCACCGCTGCTGCAGACGCCATGCGGGGCGGCCACCAAGGCGGAGCAGGAAGCCCAGGCATGTCTCCTGCACGGCATAGACAGTGTGCGTGTGTGCGTGTGTGTGTGTGTGTGTGTGTCTGTGTGTGTGTCTGTGTGTCTCTGTGTCTCTCTATGTGTGCGTCTGTGCGTGTGTTTGTGTGTGTCTGTGTGTGTGTCTGGGTATATATCTGCGTGTGTGTGTGTGTCTGTGTGTGTCTGTGTGTCTGTGTGTTTGTGTGTCTGTGTGTGTTCTGTGTCTCTGTGTGTCTCTGTGTCTCTGTGTGTCTCTGTGTCTGTGTGTCTGTCTGTGTCTGTGGATCTCTGTGTGTCTCTGAGTCTGTGCATGTATCTGTGTGTGTGTGTGTGTCTGTGTGTGTGTGTCTGTAGTGGGAGAGGCTTCCTGTGTTTCTTTTTTCTCTTGTGATTATTTACTTTGTATCTCGGATGAGGGAGAGCCTAGTTTAGTAAACAGCTTCTGTACAGAAGAATTGTGATTCGAAATAGCTTTTATTTTTATCTTTCAAAACTGGAGAACGTGAAGTGGAATGTTCTGTGATTCAACAAGATTTTGAGTTAACTGTTTTTTTTAAAGCCGTCTAGACAAGCGAAGTCACAAAATTAACCCCTTTCCCCCCAGTGCTGAGTGAATTTGCTCGTTTCTTCAGCTGAGCTTTGAATAAGTACTCCAAGTTTTCCTTTAAAATATCTTTGTAAGATTAGCCAAAGCACATTTGTTTCCGTACATCTAGATTACTGAGGTAAGATACACATACTGTAAGATTCAGCCTTTTAAAGGGTCCGAGTCAGGTTTTTTCTTTAAAGTTTAATCAGAGAGTGAGCACAGAGTCTTAAAAATACTTTTTAAATTCCGTTTTCCCCATGACACATAAGTTTGACTCTACTTGTGTGTAGCAATCATTTCAAAACCTGACTTTTCAAAGGAAAACTGGATGCCTTGGACATTCATTATTTCATACACTGTGGTTGAGGATGTTTTCCGACATTACCACGAGAGGCCAAAAGCCAAGGAAAAGAACTGAGTTTTGCAATGATAATTTCGCAATAATTACGCAGTGAATCATTTTCATTTCATTGCTCAGTTTAACGTAACCTTTTCGTTTTTGATTCTATAGATGAAGCGTTTCGATCGCGCACACTAAGAGGTGTAAGAACCTGGCGCAGTGAGGTGTATCTATCTGCCTTCTTGTCACGGCTACTGTCCTCAAAACACGAGTCCACGTTCCCAACCATCACCTCTTCCGTTTTTCTCGTGACGAGAACTTTCACAATTTATTCTCGTACCGACTTTCCCTCTTTTAAGGCTTTTTCTTACCCTTTTTTCTTCTGCGATGACCGTTGGCGTTCGCTGTCATTCTGTGTTAGTGCCGGTGGCTAGGCGTTTACAGAGCTGACGAGGGGACCGTGGCTGGTTTCGGGGGCGCAGCAGAGGGTCACCGCCCGCGGTCGTCAGCCACACATCCGGGCCTGCAGGACCCACTCGTCCCGCCCGAGGGCTTTGGGGCCCTTTGACGACGTCACCCCTTTGCCCCCACCCGACCCCGCCCGAAGCAGCCATCACTCTGCTCTCTGCCTCCGTGAGCTTCGTCTCTTTAGGGTCCACACATGCGTGCGACGATGCGGTATTTCTCACTCTCCGTTCACTGACCATCAAGCCGTCAGGGTCTCTCCACGTTGTTGCAAACGGCAGCACCTTCTTTTAAAAGATCTCAGTGGCTTGGTTTAGCAGCTCACGAATCAAGCAGTGTCCCGCGTAGCCAGTCGAAGGATGGCCCAGGGTTTCTTTCTTTCTTTATGGCGGAATAATATTCCGTGGTGTGTCTCACTGGGCAGAGGCGGGCCACGTGGCCATCCTTACATGCAGCTGAGCCGAAATAAATAAAACGGACTTTGCTAGTTTCAAACACTGGGTAAGGACAGCTGGCGATGGGCACGGACCGCCGGCCAGCTCCGAGTGCGGGGACACGTTCTATCTGTGCTTTTCCATGGGGTCTTCCCCTGCAGTGCTTTGAAGCCGGTCACCTTCACGACGGCAGTCTGCCGAGTCTGTCTTCAGGGCTGCGTCGTGCTCATCTATGTCCTGTAACCTGCTCGTGGCATTGGGGGCCTGCCACAGCCCGCAGGGTAAGGGCCGGCGTCCGCTTTGGAGCATAAATCCCCTGGTTTGACTTCTGAGTGTTTCTACCTCGTACAGCTTGCAGAAAGCTTAGAAGCCGTTTGAGAGCTCCACGTACAAAAAATATCTGTTGTCTTTGTCCATCACGTGCTGGCCCGGAGCCCTCTCGGGCAAGGCTCAGAGACAAGGACCCAAAACGCAAAACAGTGTCCAGCCGACACCCTTGGCGGTGAATGGAATGGTTTCCTCGCTGTGGGTCGCCGACGGCGGCATTTAAGGAGGACGGGACCAGGGACAGGAGGAAAGGTCCAGACACACAGCCTCGTTTCCGCGCTAGACCCTTGGAGTGTGGCGAGGCCGTGGATTTCATAGCCATCTATCTACCTGTCCTGGTGCAGACGGGCGTAGCACGTGAGCCGAGAAGGGGGTCGCCCGAGTCCGCAGGTCCAGAGCAAACTCAGAACTTGGACCACACGCAGCCCGTGATGCGATTTGCGTGCACAGGCGCGCGATGGAAAGACTCAGCGACGGGCTCGTGGAAACGCGTACCCTGTGCCCGCTTGGCCTTGGCGGAGCCCTGCGCCTGCTTCCTCTCTGTCTCGGCCGAAGTGTAGGGACCAGGTGACCCTTGACTCCGGCCACACTCTATTTCCGTCTCCGAAGGCGCTTTCCCTGAGCGGCTCCCTCGCAAGCGTGGCAGGCACAGGTGTCTCTCCGTCTGTGCAGACCGCTTCCTCCTCCGCGACCTTGAAATATTCATGATGGAAACGCCTTTTCGAAGCCAAGGTCACGCGTCTTTGTGTGTCCTTCATTTCCCAGCGTGGGATTTTCCATGGATAGAAAAATCCTAAAAGCAAAAAAAAAAAAAAGTGTCGGTTGCGTAGAGGTTGGTTTTGTGTGTGTGTCACCACGTGTGCCTGCAAACTCTAGGAAAAAAAACAGAAAAAACAAGGAAGCCGCTTGCTGTGTGCTTGGCGGGGGGGAGGGGGGGTCTGTGTCCTGCTGCAGCCGACCTGGAATTTCTCTTCCCTTCTTGCTCGTCCGGCGGGCTGGCCTCTTCCCAGCCGGGGAGCCCGAGTAGTTGACCTTTTTCTACGTTTTTGTCCTCAGGACGAAGGAGACCCTTCCCCCTGCCATCCCCGTTAGACCCATGGGGACAGAAAAGGCAGCGGCCCCCCGTCCATGTGCGCAGCGCCAGGCACCCCAGACTCACGCTTCTCTGTCCACACCTTTTCTCTTCCCCCGCCCCCAAGCAAAGTCCTTTGCACCTGTGACGCCAGCGTGGCATGGTGCGAGTGTCACCCTGCGTGACGTGTGGGAGGCGGGCTCCCCGCCCCACCGTGAGGAGGGGGCCGGAGGGCGGGCGCGGGGAGGCGGAGGGGGCATTTCGGGTGACGGTGTCCCACCCGGGTGCAGGGACCCCCTGCCATATTCCTGCCGTTTCCGTCCTAAGCGGTTTCTGCTCGTCCCGGGCACGTGCTGCAAAGAAGCCGCACCATTGCTTGGTGGCCTCGGCGTCTCACGGAGGGCTGTGCGCCCTCGTACGCTGCCGGGGCGACGTGACCCACTTCTGCGGTGTGCGTGTGCTCTCCGCCGGCTTCTCCGCCCGTTAGGGACCATTTCGGAGGCAGGCGGCCGTCTGTGTACGGACGGGGGGTGACGTGGGAATTCGCTCGACAGCCCCGGAGCCGGC
>NW_006438979.1:373436-376689 GCF_000325575.1 Pteropus alecto
CTTCTGAGCTTTCTGCTCGGGCTTCTAGTGGCTGTTAGATGTCGCATGTAGACCCAGCACAGGACCGTCCAGTGCAAGGTCCAGTAGCGACTGGACGAATGTCGCCCACCTGTGACCTCACACAGTGAGAGCTGCCGGGGACTGCGGTGCCCTGAGCTGGCTGTGCCATCCAGGCCGCCCTCCTTCCGTTTCCAGTTCGTCCTGTCTTCCTCACAGCCCTGCTCAGGCTGCCCCACGTCCCCTGCCCGCCCAGGTCCCCCATCCGCCCTGCTCCCCGCCCTCGGCTCCCCCTGACCTTGCCCTGCAGCCTGACATTGTGCCCCCCACGGCCGTGCTGGTCCCCCCACCCCGCCCTCCAGGGACCTGCACGTCTCCTGCGAGGGGCTCGTCGGGGACTCAGCGTGTCTGTTGGCCCCTGTCTGCGCCCACACAGCGTCCGCCCGCGAAAAGCCCCTGCAGCAGAAGGTGGGGGTGTGGGGGGGTGTCCCCGCCATCGCTCCAGGGCCTGCGTTTGCCAAGAGCTCCGATGCAGCACCTGAAACCAGGTGCACGACGGGTCCCGCGAGACGGCGGAGATCCGGGCAAATGACCCTTAAAATGGATGCTTTAAAGGCCTAATAGTAATATGAATTTCTAGGTGAGCCTTGCCCAAAAATTATGGAAAGAGAGTTTGCACGCCGTGTATTTGCTTGGGCTGCTGTAACCAAGGACCCCACAGTGTGTGGCTTAAACAGTAGTTTATTCTGTCATATCCTGGAGGCTGATGTCCGAGACGCAGGTGTGGGCAGGGCCGGTCCCTCCCGGGGCCTCTCTCCTGGGCGTGTGGACGCTGTCCCCTCCCCGTGTGCTCACGTGGTCCCTCTGCGTGTGTCTGTGTCCTCGTCCCCTCTTCTTATAAGGACACAGTCCTATGGTGACCTCCAGGGGCTTTGTCAGAGTTCAGTGTCCGAGCTGCTTCTGGCCGCGTTGTTGGCCAGAGGCTCATGGAAGCCACGTCCAAGGACACGCTGTGTCCGGGAGCGAGCCGGCCCCAAGGCCAGCGCAGCCGACGCACAGATGGTTTTAGAAGCGCTGAGGGGCTCGCCCACCGTGCAGGCTGCAGACTGCGTCACGCTTCCCGGCGGGGGCTTGTCGTCCGCCCGGGACCCAGGGCCCCGTGACCGCGTCTCACCCTTTGTGCTGATCCTGGCGTCTGCAGGTGGCTGGACCCAGAACCAGGGTTGTCACCGTCGGCCCTGCTGACATCTGGGGCCAGGTAGCTCCCTGCATTGGCGGCTGTCCTGTGTGCCGGGGGATGGTGAGCAGAGCCTGCGGTCTCTACCCAGTGCCTGCAGCTCCCCCCCCAACCCGCAGTGGTGACAATGAACAGTGTCTCCAGATGTCATGAGACATGTACCTGCAGGCAAGGTCATCCTCAGGTGCAGACCACTGCCACAGGTGGGTAGGTAGACAGATAGACGGACGGATAGATGGACGGATGGAGGGATGGATGGACGGATGATAGATGGCATACATAGACGGATAGGTCGAATAACATATAGATAATTGACATATAGGTGATTAATAATAGATGGGCAATAGATACATAGATACATAGATATAGATAGATTAGTGAATTGGATAGATAATTGATAGATAGGTAATAAATGATAAATAGTTGGATGGTAGATACATAGATAATTGATGAAAAATATTCATGGTAGACAGATAGATGATGATAGATGATAGATAAATAGGCACATAGATTATAGATAGATGTTGATAAATAGATAGATGATGATAGATAGATGATAAATAGATAGATGGATGTTGATAGATAGATAGTCAGACGGTACATACGGAGAGTCTCCCCTTGGGCACTGTGGGTGTCGGGGGCTGGGGACTCTGAGTGGGGAGCCCTGTGCACCGTGGGGTGCAGAGCAGCGTCCTTGGCCTCTACCCGTGGACACTGGTTACAGCTCCCGTCGTCCGAGCCATGAGGACCGGAAGTGTCCGCAGGCTTCGCCACATGCGCCTTGATGGGACAGACCCCGTTGAGCACGTCTGCAGGGCAGGCGCACGCAGACGGAGTGGGCGCCGGGCCCTGCTTTCGGATTCCCACGCCAGCCACTGCACCCCGAGCTCCGCGGGCCCACGGCGGTGACACGTGCGTGCCCCGGGGCGGCCTCAGCCCTGGACTCTCGGTGTGTGAGCGGGTTCCCGCAGCCGGCGGGGTGCAGAGAGCTGCTGCTGCTCGTCCGCAGGGACACGGCGGACAGGTCTGTCCCCAGGCCGGACAAAGCGCCGTCTTCGCTGGCCGCGTCGGCGTGACGGACAGGGTCGTGCCCGTCGTCGGGAGGGGGCACCGCCTGAGCCAACCCCCGGCTCTGGTCTCTGACGCCGGCGCCGTGTGCCCGGTTCGCAGGTGAAGTGACCCTGGGCTTTTCCCGTCGTCCGGGAGGGAAGAACACGGTGCTCTGTCGTCTTCAGCCCCCCGGCCGTTTCCCTCGTGACACCGTCCGTCTGGAAGGAGCCGTCCTCCCTCCTCTGTCCTTGCTCGCCCGGGACAGACGTGGCAGCAGGAGCCCACACACCTCCCCAGCCTCATTCCTCGGTTCTTTTGTCTTTGGCCCCAAAATGATGAACTGTGTGTGTTTTGCGGGCGAAGTGGACGCTCGTAAAAGAGAGGTTCAGCTTGGGGCGCTGGAGTGACTGTCTGAGGTCCCCAGCGATGTTGAGCAGGATGTTGGGGTCACAGGTGTGAGGGGGGACCATCCGCTCGGAGGGATCGGGATCGTAGACTTGGGATGAGGGGGACACGTAGGCAGAAGCGTGCGGAACTGGGGGTGCCATTCACCCGTGGGGGCTCCATCCGGACGCAGACTGGCCCAGTGACCCCCGGTGGGTCACTTGAGGGGCTGGGGAGAAGGGAGGAGCCCGAGTGCTGTCCAGACGCTGCTCTGGATGACAGCATCATGGGTGGCGGGCATCGTGAAGGACAGGGACGTGGCGAGCGAGGTCTCCTGGGCCCCCGGGCGGCGTGGGCACGGGGGCAGAGGGTGCCGGGCGTCCCTGTGAGATTTGGCGGTGTGGCTGCAGGAGATCACCGCCTCTCTGCTTGCACAGCCGTGCAGGTGGGGTGGCCCGTGGCCAGGAAGTTGCACAGGACAGAGAGGGGGTCCCGTTCTGCGTGTGGGGCGCGGGGGGCGCAGTAGGCGACAGTCGTGGAAGAGGAAGCGAGCGTCGTCGGCGGTGGGGACCCTGGCGCACAGGC
>NW_006438979.1:377825-386228 GCF_000325575.1 Pteropus alecto
CACGGTACTATGCGTGCAGCGAAGAATATCTCGACATCTCTCTGTACCGATGTGTCAATGTCCTTCTATACCCGCAGCCTCACACCTGTCCGTACCTGTGCCTCATGTCCATCCAGGCCCGTCCCCTCACACCTGTCCGCACCTGCGCCCGTACGTACCTCCCCGGCGCGGCCCTCACCGTGTCGCCCCCACAGGTTCTGGACGAGCCACGACGAGCGCTTCCTGTACATGCTGATGGAGTTCGTGCCCGGCGGGGAGCTCTTCAGCTACCTGCGGGCCCGCGGCCGATTCGCCAGCAACGCGGGGCTGTTTTACTCGGCCGAGATCATCTGTGCCATCGAGTACCTGCACTCCAAGGAGATCGTCTACAGGGACTTGAAGCCCGAGAACATTCTGCTGGATAGAGACGGCCACATCAAGCTCACCGACTTCGGGTTCGCCAAGAAGCTGGTGGACAGGTGAGTGGAGTGTGAATGGAATGATGTGTACAGTCCTCGCTGTGCTCCGGCCGACGTAACGTCCTCTGAGGTCACCTGTGTTGTTCCAAGTGACGGATTTCCGACTTCTTTATGCCTGAGTCATGCCCACTGCATGCGTCACATTTCCTGTGTCCACTCGTCCACCGACGGACACTCTGGCTGCTTCCAGACGCTGGCCGTCATCAGCGACGCCGCAGTGAGCGTGATCTTGCAGATCTGCTTATTATTATTATTATTATTAGTTATTATTATTATTTTGGATAAATACCCAGAACCGGAATGGCTGGGTCGTAACGTCGTTTTATCTTTGATGATTGGAGGAACCGCCAGGCGGTTTGCCGTCACGGCTGCTGCAGTTTGCAATCCGATCCCTCCAACAGCCCACGAGGGGCCCGTTTCACGTCCTCGCTGACCCTGGTCCTGTCTTCTACTTTGGATGACGGCCAGTCTCACAGCTGTGAGGTGATATATCTGAAGTTAGTCTTTCTTTTCATCAAAATTATACACACAGCCGTCGTGCATCAAGGCGCCTCCTTCCCACACCCCACACCTCCGCCGCCCACCGTTTCTCCCTCGACAGACGAGCCCTTGAGACCCAGTCTGAAAACGGCGCACCCAGTTTTCCCGGGGGCATCGCTTGTAATCCTTGTAGGTTATATGAAAAAACAATTTTTTTTTTAATCATTCTTTATTTTCTTTTGGGTGAGTACAGCTGATTTTTTTTTAATTCACCATCTTCGCAAGAAGGGACTATACGTTTACAATATTGAGATCATCTTTATGTAGTTTTTTTTTTAATTCTATCTCGTTTTTTATTTCTTATAATAAGAAAGCAAAAAAAAAAATGTCCACTTGGTGAATAAGTAGTTAATTAGTTTCAGTGTCATCCTATGTAAGTAAAGGTAGAATACATACACAGTAGATGAATATTTGTGTTTCGGGTTCTTTCTGAAACTAGACTATAGATTCTACTTTGTAATCTACAGCTCAATGTAACCTACAGATTAATTCTGAAATCTATAATGCACATTTCCAAAAAGTGGGATTAATTGGCATAAACGTCATTATTAATACGAGAGTTGAAATCCGTAAGAATCGTGACATAAAATGAAAGTTTACATAGTTCAGTACAAAACACCTTTCGGCTTAATTCGTCCCAGTGATCCAGAATGCTATATCAAACTGCGAAAAATGTTTACGACTAATGTCTATAATGACGTAATATGTAATGTATGAAAGGATAATAATATTCAGCCTAAGTGCAGCTAACACCCTTTCATTTCATGGGTTTTAGTGCCATGGTGTATAGAAACTGTATCATCTCTTTTAGAAACAACACAACCACTAATGTACAGAATATAAGAAACATCTTTTATTTAATTTTTAAAAACTTAGCAGTTACAGCTGACATTCAGGTGAACAGCAGAAATCCTCCACAAAATGTTCACCAACCGAATTCAGCGGTTTGGTGTAATACACAGCTCATACGGTCGAGTACTTTTTACTCCTGGCATGCGACATTGGTTCACTATCCACAAACCGATGAACGCGGTCCACAGGACGGACAAAAGGCAGGATAAGAAACACTCTGAACACGGTAAGCCCCGTGCATGTCAGCCAGGGGTACCCCTCACGTGAAGCACCGGGGGCCTCTCTTGGCGTCCAAAGATTTGATTTCAGTGGAGCTCTACAATTTTAGTGCAAACGAAGGAGTACGACCTAAGCTCTTTTTAAAAGTGACCGATGACACTTTCTTATTTTCCTTCTTCCTGTCCTTCACGGTACGTAGTGATTTCCTAGGGTTTTTGTTTTGTTTGGGGGGTTATTTTGCTGTGTTTTCTGTTGGTTTTCCGCTGGTTTGACTCTCTAGTCCAATGTCAGCAGGGTTTCTCGTCTCCCCAATTGCCTACGAAAGCGTCTGGGACAATGAGGCATCAGAGAGAGACACAGCCAAACAGGAGCGAGGCTGCATGATTGCCACCGTTAATGTCCTGACCACCGCTGCCGATCCTAACGTGCCTGGACGATTGCTCCGGACGATTTCCGTAACGTCCGTTCCTAAAATTTATCTACAGCAGCACCGTCCAGTACAAAGAACCTCGTGTGTGATTTACACAAGTAATTCTGTTTTAAAAAGTCAAATGGACGCGTCTAATTTTACTAATGTCGTCCATTCGATGCAACACGTTCCCAATACGAGCATTTCAGCCTGCGGTCCTTAGGGTGGCTGAGCGTTTACATGAATTTTTGCCACGAAGGTTTGGGAATGCCGGGGGTGTTCTGTCCTCACAGGGCATCTCGATCAGAGCGCTGAATTTTCCTCAGAAATGCTTGCTCTTTATTCAACACCCCTATGATGGTGGCACAAGTCGATTCACGTGCCCAAGCTCTCCAAAAACTGTGAAACGTTCTTTAGGAATCGCAGAGAGTCTCCGCTTTTCCATTTAAATTCGATTGCAAGTTCAGAGGTACCCAGTAGCTCCCCGTGGCTCCCGCCCTGGACCAGCACAGCCGTAGAAAACACGGCCCCGTTATCCCACGTCTTGATTTGATGGGAGGAGGTCGCCCAGGTGATAACCGCGGAAAGATCCGTGTCGATGGGACACTTGACTTTGGGGGTCAGCTTTGCACTCAATGACTCGTCTGTCTCATGGTTTTTACAAAAGCGGCCGTCCTACGAAGTCCTTACGATGCGCTTCAGTTCAGTCTGATCGTCCCTGGTGGAATTTCATCGATCGTATTTCTAAGAGAGGTTTGTGCTTAATAGGAAGTGTGCGTGCACAACGGTCTAATATGACAATAAGATATATCGCTATCAGAAAAATGAGATTTTTCCATAATCAGAATTTCACGCGTGATAGTGACGGTCTATTCCGTAGAGCAGTGAAGACCTTCGTATTTTTTTCAAGTTCTTTCAGCATAAGGGCGCTGCCTCCTGCTGGCGGCACGCGGTCTCGGACCTCCCCTTTCGTTATTTTTAATTCATTTTATTTGGGACCAGAAATAAAATGTTTCACATGTTCCCTCGATCACAAGTTCGGCAAACTCTGTTCCTCGCCAGCCCATCCATTACGTCCACGTAAGATTAAGGAGATGGACTCGGTTCGGTAGAGCACGTCCAGCCGTTCGTGTAGTGAATTGAACAGGGTCGAGGCTGGGGAAGAACATCTCGTCAGCGGCACGATGAACGGCGTTTACGGAGACTCTCTCTTCGCAGTCGCGGGTCGTGGAGCCGGAGAAAATCTACACGTTTCTGTTCTTTTTCCCCCCGTTTCCATCCGTTCCCCGCGGCTTGGGCTTCGGGCAGCTCAGGTGAGGCCGGTGCCCATGGGCGGGTCTCCGGCCCCTCCTCTGGCTCAGGATTCAGACGACACTCAGGACTTGGGCACAGAAATGGAAAGAAATTCGCCAAAGTCCCCGGGGATCGCTGGAAAATACAGGGAACAAAACGCAGACTTCGTGCTCCACGCTGTGCTCGAACGTGTGACCCAGAGACGCGTGTTTGTCGCGTGTTTTGTCTCGCGTGGGGTAGGGCGCATTGAAGCACGCTGTGATTAAGGGGGCGCCTCATTCTCACACGGCGACCCCATTTGTGATGCTTTTTCTAGATGCTTTTCTCTTCTGATTATGCGAAAGTCTCTTTTTTCTGATAGCGATATATCTTATTGTCGTATTAGACCGTTGTGCACGCACACTTCCTATTAAGCACAAACCTCTCTTAAAAGATTTATAAAAGATTTAGGGACAAACTAGATCTACGGTTGGTTTTCTAAAACGATCAAAGGAAGCTGCTCAGACGCTTAACTTGATTTCGGCGCGGAAAGGACTTTGCCTCCCTTTTCAGACATGCTCGTCTTCATCTGTGACGGGTCTTCTGCAGTTATTCTATTGAAGTCTTATACATTCAGATGTTAAATTGAAAACTATCCTTTGAATTTTCATTTCCGGCCTCTCGCGAGGCATGACATGGAACGCAGCCTTTTCCGATCGTTCCTTAACATTTTCGAACGCTCAAAAAAATCAAGAGAACAGTTTGCGTCAAATCCTTGTGTACCGGTCCCTCAACTGCAGTAGATATCAAAGCTTTACCCCCGATTTGATCTTTCTATACTTTCAAGTTTTTGCTTTTGGAATTATTTAAAAGTAACTACCATTCTGTCTCTCACAGATAATTCACTTTAAAAAACGCTGACGTCATTATCACCTTACAAACTTAAAAAAAAAAAAAACGCCTTAATATCATCTAATACCCAGGCAATATTCAAATTCCCACCGAATGTCTCAAAAATGCCTTTTTCTCCCCTACACATGAGGATTTAACCAACATTGTCAAATTGCTTTCGGCTGATTTGTGTCTTAGTTCGATTTAGTCCATGATGTTCTGTCTTGTAAACTGGCGGTTCGGTCTGTGGATCGAATTAGATTCGGGGTCCCTTCCTCCCTCCCTCCCTCCCTTTTTACTTTGTGGTGAATCGCTAGGGCTCTGTTTTTATTGTTGGTTTTTCATCCTAATAAGAAACATAGAACAAATACCTCCTTATCCTTCCGTGAGTGGAGTGCAGAAGGCTGATCTGTGGGTCCAAGTGTTACCAGCCGGCCTCCCCCGCCATGCCGTCCAGTCTCTTGTCCCCCTCATGGGTATGGTTGTAGGTTCCACCCATACCCATCGCCTTGCTCTAGGATCCCACGACAGACGACGAAATGGTCATCTTCTTGCTGTCATCCCTTCTGCGTTTTTTAGCTGGAATTTTTCTTTTTTAAAAAACAAAAACGCTCTCCCTCATCAGCCATTGGGTGACCTTGAAATAGCATCTTTGATGAGACGCACGGTGCACGTTTCATCGTTTCTCTTTATCGTAGCATTTTCAAAGCCACGGTCTGGGGCTAAATTTAGTGATCTCCAAGGAGAACAATGCGTTTTAAAAACAGCGCTATATACACTCAGAAAACACACCATCGCGCCACATTCCCAGAACCGCCCGGTGGTCGGTACCCTCTCCCTTCCAGGTCACGTGTCCTTCCATTCCCGTGAGCCTCTGCTGGTGAGAGTATCGCGGAGCAGCCCTTAGACCACTCGGCGCCTACGACGTGCTGTTGGACACATGATACTGCTGGGCTGGCGAGCTTGGGTTGTCCCTGCTTCCGTGTGCCTTGCTCACCTGTGACGTGAGGAGACTTATTCCCGCCCTGTAGGATTTGGTGGTGACGGGGGATGGGTCTGCTCATTCAGAAGTATTTCCTTAAAACACATCCTGGCAGGCAGGAAGCGTTGAGTAGATAGAGGTTAGTCAGGTGTTTCACACTTTATTATCTCCATCATCAGCATCCTTATCATTCTCGTTATCATCATTATCGTTATGATTATTATTGTCACATCACCATCACCATCATCAATATCATCATCACCATCGTCACCGTCGTCACCATCAACACGTTACAGCGATCACCATCATGGCCATTGCTATGGACTGAATCGTGTCCCCCCAAGTTCATGTATTAAAGCTCTAACCCCCGAGGAGTCTGTATTTGGAGGTGACGCTTTGAGGGTGTAAGAAAGGTTAAATGAGGTCACGAAAGTGAGGTCCCAGTCCTGTAAGACCGATGAGCTCGTAAGAAATTCATTTCTCATGGCTCCGAAGGTTTGAAATCCGAGATTGGGGTGCTGGCTGATTCAGTTCCGGGGGGAGATTTCTTCGTGCCATTTTGTTGACTTCCTTTTCAGTCTGTCCTCCCGTGACAGAGGGACAGATGTCTTCTTTTCTCTTCTTATAAGGTCACCAGCCATTGACCGAGTCCCGTCGTCATCCAGCACGACCTCATCTTACCTGGGTGACATTTATATGTCCCTCTTTCCAGACCAGCTTCCGTCCACAGGCCCTGGGGGGCAGGACTTTTGGGGGAACAGAATCCACTCGGGGACAGAAGGCCGTGGGGGTTAAGAACGCAGGAGCGTTTGACATCTGTATGTTACAGAGAATCCTGTGTTTCTGTGGGTACCATGGTCTCCTCCCCCTGCTGGGCTGGAACTGATAACCTTGAGCAAACCGAGAGCGATGGGTGTCACCTTGCCTTCTCCCCAAGAGCCAAGTGGGGGAAAGGAGATGAGACCAGGGGCCCGGGTAATCCACAGCCCGCTGCTTCTCCCGGTGACACCCACGTGGTTCCTCCCGTCGTAACGTGATCTACGGCACGGAGCCCAAAGCTCCTCCTGGCAGTGGATGCCTCTCTGCGTCCCGGAAGGGTGGGGCCTTTTTTTTTTTTGCAAGAATCTCGTCCTGCGACGAGGCGTCAGGCTACCTGAGGCTACTGAGAAACTGGAAATTTATACCGCTGCTGCCCGTTACTCGAGGGCAGAGCCAGAAAGAGACTCAGCTTTCGAAATGTAAGTGGAGACGCTGCACCTCACGCCGATACGGTTACCTGTGGCCGCCTCCGCCTGGTCTTAGTATCAGCGAAGAGCTAGGCTTCCAGCCCGAGGCAGGTGACCGCGGGGGACCTGCCAGGTGCAGCGCATGACGCTCTAATATACACCGTGACTTGATCAGCACCGTCAAGCTCATTAGCATATCCATCACCGCACACACACAGTGACCTTTTTTTTTATTTTTTATTTTTTTAATTTTGATGGTGAAAACACTTAAGATCAACTCTCCTAGCAAATTTTGAGGCTGGAATACAGTATTATTATCCATCACCAGTTGGCTATCTATTTATTAAGTCCCCAGAACTCAGTCATCCTATCACCGAAGGTTCGTACCCTTCGGCCCGCATCTCCCGACTGTCCTTGTCATTCAAACCGCCGCGTGTGCTTCCCGTTTGCATGAGTTTTGTTATTTTTGATCCCACGCATACGTGAGATCTTAGAGTATCTGTCTTTCTGAGTCTGGCGTATTGAACTTAGCGTATTGACTTCATGGCCCCACCACGTTGTCGCAGGTGGCAGAAGTTCCTTCTCTTTCCTGGCTGGATAATATCTCGTCGTGTATATATTGTGACTCTGTACCCGTTCATCTATCGATGGACGCTTAGGTCACGTCCAAGTCTCTGCTGTCGTGAATGTTGCTGCAGTGAACGCGGGCAGCACGCGTGTCTTCCACATCCTGCTTTTAGTTCTCTGGGGTACGTCCCCAGAAGCGCAGTTGCTGGGTCGTAAGGTAGTTCTAATTTGGTTGCCATCGTGGCGGCAGCAGCTTATAGCCCAGCAACATTGTCCACGGCAGAGATCTCTCTGCTCCTTACCAGGACGCCGGGCAGTGCGTCGGGCTCACCTGCGTGACCTCGAGTGACCTGCGGTCCCTCTGTGAAGACCCTCTTTCAAAAGGAGATTACAGTTCTCACGCTGCCCCCAGCTTCCTGCCACCTCGTAACCTCCGCTACATTCTCTGTCTCTATGAGTTTTTGTTCTGTTTTGTTTTTCATTTTCTACAAATGAGTGAAATCATCTGATGTTTTCCTTTCTCTGTCTGACTGATTTCGCTCGGCACAACACCCTCCAGGTCTATCCGTGTTTGTCCCCAATGGTAAGATTTCATCGTTTTTCAGGGCCGAGTAATATTCCATTGCGTCTTTATCCAGTCATCTTTGCATGAATGCGTAGGGAGCCTCCGTGTCTTGGCTGTTGTAAATAATGCTGCGGTCAACATAAGGGTGCATATGTCTTTTGAAAGTAGTGTTGTGGATTTCTTTGGATAAATTCCTGGCAAGGGCATTACTGGGTCATCTGAGAAAATTAAAACAATAAAGAAAGAAGAAGAGAACATAAGACCCCATTCTGAGTCCCGGGAGTTCAGACTGTGGCACATCTCGCTGTGAGGATACAGCTCCTCCTGGGAAGACACTCAGGGTACGTGGGCGCTCTGGGATGGAGAGATTCTCTGCAGAGGTGACATGTCAGGGAGACCTGAGTGCCTCGGACGCGGGGTAG
>NW_006438979.1:386439-387081 GCF_000325575.1 Pteropus alecto
AATACAGATCCTCCTGGGAAGACACTCAGGGTACGTGGGCGCTCTGGGATGGAGAGATTCTCTGCAGAGGTGACATGTCAGGGAGACCTGAGTGCCTCGGACGAGGTGTAGGTTGGTAGGTGACGTATAAGACGTGCATCTGTCATCTGGGTGGTTCATATGCACGGCCACCTGCGATATGGCAGCTTTCGTGTTTGGCTTCTGACCGTCTGTTTGCAAGGTTCAGCCACGCTGTGCTCTGTGTGTGGTGTTTCTCTTCGTCTGGCTGGGTGACATTCCATGGTATGGACGGGCTCCATTTTGCTCATCCTTCATCAGTTGATGGCTCTTTTATCATCATCATCATCATCATCATCATCATCGTATGTAATCGGCGTATAACGTATTTGTTTTAAGTGTAGACTATAATAATGTCGCCATGTACATATTGCAGAATGGACACCCATAAGTCTCGTTAGCATCCCTCACCTCACCAGAACCAGGTATTTTTCTCACGATGAGAACTTAGAACATCTCCTCTCTTGGCAACTTTCAAATCAGCGGTACGCGGAGCTCCCCGTGGCCGCGTGCTGTGCGTCACGCGCTCAGGACTCAGTCCTCTGATGACTGGCATAAGTTCGTCCTTCTACAGGTGTGTTTTCG
>NW_006438979.1:387365-388207 GCF_000325575.1 Pteropus alecto
TCTCAACCCCAGAGACTCCCTGTGTTCCTTAAGCTAAATATTTCCGAAAGCCTCCGATGCGGTCAGGGGGACGGCGAAGCCACGAACTGGTTTCGGACGCATCAGACCTTCGGGACAGCAGGTGGCAAAGACAGCAAGCCAGAGCCCTGCATTTCCTCCTGGGGACACAATGAGCTTCTTTACGCGGTCGAGCAGGCGTGTGGCCCCTTAGGGGCGCAGTGAGTCGGGTCGGTGAGGCCGTCCCTGACTCATTCTTTTCCGTGTCACTCTATAGGAAGACAGGCACCATGCATGACGCTAACAGGACCGCTCCTGAGGTTCCATTTGGGTTCCCGAGTGTTCGCACGGGAACGGGTCAGCTGGGACAGCGTCACTGTTCAAATCCACTGCAGAACGTCCTTGGGGTGGGGACGGCGAATCGCTGGGATCGATGACATCGTTGTAACCCTTCAGGCCGCGACTAGGGACCCATGCGTGGCCCAGCACGGCTAAGTTTGTGCCCCCCCTTCTGTCTCCCCAGGACATGGACCCTCTGTGGGACGCCCGAGTACCTGGCCCCTGAAGTCATCCAGAGCAAAGGCCACGGGAGGGGCGTGGACTGGTGGGCGCTGGGCATCCTGATATTTGAGATGCTCTCGGGGTGAGTACGGACTCCCCGACTCCGAGCGAGATCAGGGCACGCCGGCCTGGGCCCCCCTCCCCTGGGCACTTCCCCCCAGGACATCCCGAAAGCCCAGACTCGTGTGGGAGGGCCTTCGGGAGGCCGACCGTGGGTCCAGGTGTCACCACGATGAGATGACCAGGTCCGGTGCCTGTGCGACACAGGTCAGACGCTCCTGTGC
>NW_006438979.1:388540-396603 GCF_000325575.1 Pteropus alecto
TCCCAGAGCAGCATGTAGCCGATGAGGGGACCACGCACACTTCCTGCAGCCTGGGACTCAGGTCCCTCTTTGACAGTGATATCTGTGGGGTTCTGGTCACCATGCCATGTGCCTATATCTGTAACTTCTGTCATCTGTCTATCATCTACCTATCTACCTCCCTATCATCTATCTATCTGTCTGTCTGTCTATCTATCTATCATCTATTATCTCTGTCTGTCTACCTCCCTACCTATCATCTATCTATCTATGCATCCATCCATCCATCCATCCATCCATGCATCTATCCATCCGTCTATCTATCTATCATCTATCATCTATCTATGTTCATTATCATCTGTGTATGTATCTGTAAATCTATATATTTATCCTATCTATGTATCATCTCTTTATTTACTTATCTACCTATCTACCTACCTATCATCTATCTATGCATCCATCCATCTATCTATCATCTATCTATCTATGCATCCATCCATCTATCCTTCCATCTATCTATCTATCTATCTATCTATCTATCTATCATCTATCTATCTTCATTATCATCTGTGTATCTACCTATAAATCTATATATCTATCCTATCTATGTATCATCTCTCTATCTACTTATCTATCTATCTACCTACCTATCATGTATCTATCCATCCATCCATCCATTCGTCTATCTATCTATCTAATATATCATTCTCATGTATGTATGTATATATGTATAATGTATTTAACCTATCTATGTATCTATCATCTATCATTGTATGTATCATCTATGTATCATCTATCTACCTATCTATCTACCTACTTATCTATCATCTATCATTTATCATCATCTATTGTTTATCTTTTATCATCTATCATTCTATCGTCTATCTATCTATCTATCTATCTATCTATCTATCTATCTATCTATCTATTTATCTATCATCTATCATCATCTATCTACCTATCTACCTACGTACCTACCTTTCTAACTACATACCTAACTACCTACCTGCCTGCCTACCTACTTATCTACCTACCTACGTAGTCTTTTGAGTTTTCCATTACTATTTACTCAAACATTTCTAGCACAGTCCTTGATATGTCCCATAGCCCAGGAAGTTCCCAAGCCAAGACAAAAGTTAAAATAAATTATGCACAGGGTCAAGGCATGGAGAAGGTACAACAGTTGTAAACACACACCCGTGCTGATCAGCTTCCTGTCAGATATTTTCCTGCTGGAATTTTATGGACCGCTAGAGGGCAGGATTGCCTGACATAATCGACTCCCGGCGTCCGATGATTTTAAAATGGAAGGAGATCTCCTGTGTTTTCTGCTTTGTCTTTATTACTGGGATAGAATATCATATTACGGAGCGTGACAATATGCGATATTCCTAGTAAATACAATGTTAGAACATAGTACAGCGCCAAACATAATATGGATGGAATATACGAGAAAATTATTTCAAAAGAATTAGAAAAGAATCAAGTAAAATAGCATTAGAATATAATGTTAGGATATACGAGAATTTTCATATTAAGATTACTATATAAATTATTAATAGAATTACTAGAATATTATTAAGATACAATATTTAGACTATTAGAATGTATTAGGATTTTGGAAAATGGAATCTTTTGTTATTTTAATGGAATGGTACTGATAGGATATGTCTAATATCCTTATGAGATGTTAGGAAAACACTATAACATAAGCAGAATCTGGCATATTACTGGGTCCCATCGTCGCAACAACGGACAGCAAGTAGTTAAAAGTCTCGTAGCCGACGGCACCGTTCCACGCGAGGCCGCGAGCTTCCGTCCACGACAAGCATGTCTCCGTGTGGAGCTTTTCCAGGTGGACTTCTTGAGCGTCACCCATGGAGTGGCATCCCCGCACATTCTGCAAGCCTGTCCCACCCACCCCCGCGGGGCATCTCGGTCGGCTTCCGCTGTCCCCTGGCTCACCCTGAGGCTCCTCCCTGTCTCACCCCGCTGCTCCCTCTCCTGCCCATGGCGCCCGTGCCTGGCAGCAGCCTGTGGGGGGCGGTGTCCCCTCCCTCACCAAGCCGGCCGCACCTCTAGGGGGAAGACCCAGAGCTCATTAGAGGAGGCTCTGCGGTGCTGTGTGCACGGTCCACGCACCCCAGAAGAGCAGCCTGCCCTTCCTGCTTCCTGTGCGGTACCCGCCAGCCTCCCGCAGGCCGTCCCTTCGCCGGGCCCCTTGTCATCTCTTGCTCGCAGTGCAAGTTCACGTCTAACCCGATCCCAGGACCCTCCCTCCCCTGCTCCTTCGGCCACGGCCTGTCTCACCGCCTCGTAGCAGGAGCAGCAGCCATCGGGCTGTGTTTGTTGATTGACTGTGAGATCTCCGGGCCCGATCTGGAGAGTTCTCCCGGTGCCCAGTGTACAGAAGGAGGGAGGGTCCTTTGGTTCAAAGTCCTCCTGTCTCCATTTTGATTAATTAATTCTATTGCCCATTTTCGCGGCCTTAGCAGGCTAAAGGGAGAGCCCGCCTCCATCTGTTTGTCGCTTTAATTGGCCAATTAGATCTTGTGATATAAGGAAAAGCCAGCTTTCGGGGAAAGCCTGCCGTGGGATGACGGCCTGAGGGCATAGCACAGGTGGAATTTTATTCTGATCCAATGAAAATGTCCGGGACATTCCGGAACAAATCCGCTGGTGGCTTCCCCGGCGGCCCCAGTCAGCCCTGAGTCCTCCTGCATCCACGGCCAGCCCCGCAGAGTTCAGTCCCACAGACCGCCGTTCAGGGAGCAGGGAATTGGCCTGCGTGGGGAGCCACATCCGTGTGGCGCCTTACGGGGCCGCTACAAGTGTTCCAGAAAAGTCATCACGTTTCCAGAACGTATGATCCGCACCGAGGGCTTTCTCTCGTGTGCGGGTCCGAGCTGTCCACGCTGACCGCGTTTGGAACTCACTCGCGAATGACAACGCGTAGGCGTTCACAGAAGACAACATCAGACTCACTCGCAAGGAGCCCAGATCGAATTTTCTGCGAGAAGAAGAACCATCCTTCCTCTGATTAAAAATATTCGGAGCAGAGCGCCCTGGTCTTAACAGCTCGGCTCATCTTACCGTCCAGCTTAATCAGCGGCTGCTGGCTTTTCCTGTCCTACGGGCCCTGCCTGGTCTGGCACGTCGTTTTGGGTTGAGCCGTATGAAGACAGTGGTCCCGCCTCCAGATTCAACGCTCCGGAAAAGGCCTCGGGGCACCTCGGGGTTCCCTGGGACCCCCCTTTTGGAACCACAGCCATCACGCCCGAGCCACTTTTCCGGACTCCGTTGCGTCCTCCCTCGCCAACGCCAGACACCCCCTTTTTCACGAGGAACCACAGATCTTGTTATTATTATTATTTTTTATACAAGCGTATCCGGCCAGGGATCTTTGAGGAAGAAGTCAAACCAGAGTGACACGCCAGTAATTCTCTCCGTCTGCATTCTCTCTGCATGAAGTCCTTCTCGTTTGCCTTGAACCCTTTTCTAAGTACCTGGCTTCCAAGGCCAGCTCCCTGCTAAAAACTTGAGCCGATAAAAGCATTTAGCTGGTAGTTTAGGGTCCCGTTTAGTTTTGTTGTGTTTTTCTCCAATAGGAAGGAAGTTGCTTATAACGTCCGAGGCCATGTACCAGGCACTCACGGCCTGTGTCCTAGAAATCGGGGTGCAGTTGGGTGTCAGACAGAACAGTGAGGATTTCTTGGGGCCGAGCCTGCCTGGGGGGGGTGCTAGTTCTCAGATCCCTGCTCTGTACCCCTCTCCCTTCGGGCAACGTTCATACAGCCGTCCTCACAGGGTGTAGGGGGGGTGAGACTTCTGACGCCTCACGAGCAATCACAGGAGCTGGTCACGTGGTTTCGCCGGGCTCCTCCTCGCAGAGTCATGCTTCGCCTGTTAGGGCTGTCCCCCACCTCCGCGTCCCCCCCCCAACGTGTCCCCAGCGTGCGAGGGACGCGTGCGTCGAAATCCCTTACGTCCGGCCTGTGTGAAGCAGAAGCACCCACCCTGACGGCGTGGGGGGTTTTCCCGCTGGAGACACGTGTCTATTTTTCCCACAGTTTCCCTCCGTTTTTCGACGACAATCCGTTTGGCATCTATCAAAAGATTCTCGCCGGCAAAATAGATTTCCCCAGACACTTGGAGTTCAACGTGAAGTGAGTAACCGCTCCCCGCACCTTTGGGTGTTCTGCTTTTATTATTAAAGTGCCTAGAAAAAAATAAATAATAATAACAAGGACAGTCCCGGCCTCTGCGGGGCAGGACACCGAAGCGCGTTCATTGTCCAGTGCATTCGTTGTCTTGAAACTGTTTTGGACAGTCACGCATTTCCATAGACACGGAGGAGGTGTTCCTCACTGCGCTTTAGTGAAGCGTCCTCTTTCTGTGACTCTTGGCCCTACCGTGTGCCTTGTGAGATCAGGGACGTTTACACTTAGCCCGCGAAGGTATTTCTATCGCATTTCATGAGCGAGGCCCGTTTTGTCGTTGGAAGGAGCGTCCCCAGGGTTAGCAGAGTTTGATCTTTCTTGCCCGCTTCGATGACCCCCATCCTCAAAGCCCTTTGTCGTGCTGAAATTTGGGGCCGGGGGCCTGTCGCCTGCAGAACCGCTGTCTTGCCTCATTGCGCGTCCGTGAGCTTGGCTGTGCCTTTCCTCACACGTGTGGCAATGGGGACAAAAACAAACAGTGAAAATGACCTTTTAGTTCTCAGGTCACCTTTCTCAATCGGGTCGGTTTCAGCCCGTCTACACCTTCCGGACTTTGCTTTCTTGCCTATTTTGCTGTTTTTCCCAAATGAATTGATGGGGTGCGCTCACCCCCGTGGATCAAATGCTGTTCATTCCTTGAGGTCAGAACTAAACGTTTCTCTCTCTCTCTTTTTCTTTTCTTTTTTGCTAATTTTTTAAACGTATCCTATGGAAATAGAGTTCTGGATAAACTAGGTCATGACGGTGGACCACCTACTGGGGTGACTGACTGTCCCCCGTTGCGTTTCTCCGTGGTGACCGTGTCTGCCTTCATCCGGAGGGTCTCGATTTCAGAACAAGGCAGTGTTTCTATCGGCTTCTGCGGCTGGCACGTGTGTTTCACACACCAGCCGGATTTTGAAGGATTTAGCAAAAAAGTGAACGAGGCTCCATTTAAAAGCAGAGACCTAGAAGGGACCTCGCACCCCACGAACGGTAAGACAGCGAGGTGGACGCAGACAGAGCACTGCGAAGTCTATTTGCTGCAGAAAGAAATGAAAAAATAGAGTATAGGATTTCTCTCCCAGGGTCCAAGCCCCGTCTGAGTTGAGCGACACTGTTTCAGATGCATAGCACAGGGCTTTCGAAATTGAGTCACGTGTTTATCAATAATCTGCCAATGATTCGATGGCATTAAAATCAAGTCACAACCAATTCTAGGTGTTCTAGTTGCCAGCACCTAGAATTCACCCACAGGGTGAGAACATAGGTGCCTCATTCTGCGCAGATGACCACTTGGGGCGCCCTGTCCTTGGAACTCTGACTTAGCCATTGCCATCACGTGCTCCAGGTGACATAATCGTGGACTGTCCCTTGGATTCTTGCATTCAGCCTCTTGTAGAGTCTCCAAGGTCTTAGTTCAGAAGATCATCGGGTTTATCCACCTTCCTCTTGCAAGGGGTGACATTGACTCTTCCAAGAGACCTCCCCCAGAGAGGGGACAATCCGTGTATCCTAGGTCATTGATTGACACATTGATGTGACATCCTCATTTATAGCGATATATTGGGCAGGGCTGCGACATCGGGTGGAAATACAGGTCTTCCAGAAACAGACAGAGCACACCTGAGCCCTGCTGGGGGAACCAGGTGCCAGGTGTGTCTGCAGTGACGTTGACATTCTTCGTGAGATTATACGTAACGGAAGAGGAAAGAAGAGGCTTGGGGCTTGCTGCCCGCTGGGTAGAGCTACTACATCCCCCGGTGTTTCTCCGAGTCTAAACGTGTCTGATCAGAGAGAGAGAAGCCAGCTGGCCCCACGGTGGTAAATCTGACCTAGAATTTCATCCGCAGACAATCGAGGCACTGCCGGCAAACACATACCCTGGCCCAGGATCGAGGTGCCCACTTCACACACCTACCTGGCTTTGCCGTATTGGGGTGGCCCCTCGGCTCTGCCCCCTGCCCCATCCTTCCAGGACGAGGCCGTTTTGCGAGGCTTGGATCTTGTATTTTAAGTCACCCTTCTTTACCTTATAATCCCAGTGCAGAGGCTTTGAGTGCAGGCGCTCAGTAGGGCCAGCGCTGGCGCATAATAGGGAAAAAGGGAAAAACACAGTCCCCATAGGCAGGTCACCCAGCACCGCGTAACCTGCTTAGAAACGCACGCTCGATGGTGCTGAGCCAACAAAGAGCCCGAGCGGCCGTCCCAGTGGGCGACTTGTCCGGCCGTTGACGTGCGCTGTCCGTTGGGGTCTGAATCAAGCTGCCAATGCTTTCTCGTCCCCTTTCCCCCAAACAGAGACCTCGTGAAGAAACTCCTTGTCGTCGACAGGACCAGGCGCCTCGGGAACATGAAGGTAGGTGCTTCTGTCCTGTATTCTAGGTGGCTTCCGCGATGGGTGCCCGTCACTGGACACCGGGCATTTCCGCCTGTCGGTGGACACCAAGGCACAGTGTTTACGTCGAATCGGCAGCCGCATTTCAAATCCGAATTTTAAAATCCAGGCAGGTCGACGCCCCATCTCCTCCTCTCTCCAGACACACAAGTGGCTCAACAGTGACCTATAAGCGATTGCTTATCGTTTTGTGCATTTATTTCTATTTTTTAAATAGCGTTGTCGAGGCACTATTCACGTACCTTACAGTTTACCCACTTACAGTTATGCAATCTCATCGCTTCGAACACATTATCCGCACTGTGCGATCATCATGACATATGGTTTTAAAGAATATTTTCATCATCTCGACAAGAAGCCCTACACCCTCAAACTAACTTCCCCTCATGCTTTTAGTGTTTCTGCACGAAGGAACCACTAACCTACCGGGTCTGCCTTGGTGCATTCAGCATCATGTGTTCGAGGCTCACCCATGTTGTAGCGAGGGTCATGCCTCCTTTTTTATGGCCGAGTAATATTCCACCGCATGGACCACGTTGTATTTGTCTGTCCATCGATTCAATGGACACTTGGGTTGTTTCCAACTTCTGTTTTTTTGTTAATTATCATTATTTTAGGAGTTGTGCTTCATGGGCGACTTTCACAAACTTTTCATGGGGCGAGAGAACTGTATTTATGGGGCGGACCACTGTGTAAGTGGTATCGTGTCTTATAGTTAATGAACCAACAGGGACAGTATTTCTGCACTGTGTCCTAAGCCAGGATCTGTCCCTGTGTTCTGGGGTGCTTAGCGTAGCTTCTGTGTGCAGGGCCCTCCCTCTTGGGTCTGTTATACGCACTGTAGACCCCGAGGGCCTGCGCTTGGCCTACGGCAACCTTCGACTTCCCCTTCGCCCCGTATTTCTCACCTTACGATTCACCGTCCTGACGATCAGCCCCGTGCCAGCCTCGATGGGCAGTGGCCACCTCCATCACCTGTCACTGTCGCACCTTGCTGTCCTCGTCTGCTTGGTAATGCTTATTTCGGAGTGTTTCTCCCCTTTCTTCCCAAGTGTAGCCATTGTGCCGAATGCCTTTATTTTTATGGATATCTCTCTCTCCTTCCACACATGGAAAATTTCTAGCCGAATCTTCTCTGTCTTTCTTTCTTTCTTGTTTACATTATCTATATCTATATGTCTAGCTAGCTTGCTATCAACTGTCATCTCTCTATTTATCTACCTATCTAGATCATCTTCAGTCCTGTCTATCCATCCACCTATCTCCATCATCTCTATTATCTTTTTGTCCTTTGTCATCTCTATCGTCTATCATCTATCTTTCATCACCTGTATCATCTGTTTGTCATATCTATCATCTACTATCTATCAGCTATGTATGTATGTATGTAGGTATCTATCTATCTATCTATCTATCTATCTATCTATCTATCTATCATCTCTATCATCCCATCATCCACTAATCTATATATCTATGTATCTATCTGT
>NW_006438979.1:396727-402836 GCF_000325575.1 Pteropus alecto
TCTATCATCTGTACCTATATATAGCTATCCATATAGCTGTCTACTGTTTGTCTGTGTATCTATCTATCTATCTATCTATCTATCTATCTATCTATCTCTCATCTGTCTATCTGTGTGTATCCACATCGTAACACCTTAGCATCTGCACTAGAGTTCAAACTACTTTAGAGTGAACTTCAGGTGTCACCCGCCTTCTGTCGACTTCCCTCAGGGTTCCTAACAGGCAACAGATATTTGTTCTTTGACTTCAATGTCGGCAGAAAGTATATATATTTTTTTTCCAGTAAGAAAAGAAGAAGCGTTGTAAACAATAGGATGAGAGAGAAAAAAGAAACAGTTCAGACCCCTGTTTCTTCCCTTTTGTGGTTATACTAAATGAGAATTTTTCCTTTAGCTGGCAAAAGAGAAGTTAAAACTTTCAAAATTATGAACTGAGATCCTTTTAAAAAAAAAATCGAGTTCAAATCCACTGGCTCCGATAGTACAGGATTCACGTGTTTCTTTCTTACGACTTCCGGCACTGAATTGATTTTAAAAGTTGCTACGAATACAGTAACAAGGGACAAGGCCATCGTCCAAGGCGGAGAAGGAGGGAGGGACTCTCAGAGGTGTCAGTTGGTGTCTGCCGGCCGGCTGGCGGCTCCACACCAGACAACGAAATGGAGGGACAGTCACGCAGGTGGTTAATCGGAGGCGACGCTGAGTAGTTGTTACGGTCTCTGATCTGGGACTTCCTTCAAGGCTTGGTCCCGTGACCCCCTTGCTGGGTGACACACAGCACTTTCTATTTATTGAACTTCAGCTTGCGCGTCCGTACGATCAAGGGGTTGGATGGCACAGGGCATCATCGAGGTGAAAACAGGCAACGCACTTGGACGTGGCCATCTGTTGACTTCCATGCCAGGAGGTTGACGTGTGATTACACCTCATCCTTTGGTGGGGCGTAGCACACACGTCAGCGTGGTGGCTGCTGGTTGCTCCTGTAAAGAGAAGCCAGTGACACGCGCTCCAGGGCCGGGCACTCTAAGCATTTTGTGTGTGTGTGTGTGTGTGTGTGTGTTCTGTGTGTTTCTTTTGAAGAACGGGGCAGACGACGTGAAGCGGCATCGCTGGTTCCGTGCAGTGGACTGGGAGGCCGTGCCCCAGAGGAGGCTGAAGGTATGGCGCGCGTCGGCGGGCGACCCCGAACCCACATGCCTGGGTGGTCCATAGTTCCTTCGCACAGTGCGGCCCATGCCCTCGAGCCATCGATACGCCGCGTTCCCGATGCGGTCAGCATCTCAGCGCCGCCGGACCGGCGCCGGGGCCGGGCTGACACCCCAGCTCTGTCAGTGGGACTCGTAGAGCACGGGCTCCATCCCTCACTAGCCCCGCGTGACCGCGACGAATCTGGTCACCCCGCTTTCTAACGGGGAACGGTCAGTGCCACGTCACAGATAAAAAGCGTGTGCCTGCGGTGACGCTGGTAGAGTCGATGGCGGGCTTCGTGGGGGTCATTGTCATGGGGCCGGAGGACGTGTGTGGTACGTGTCCTGCACGGGCTTATCGTGTGGAGTCAGTGGAGATGTGCTAAGTGGCGGACACCGCGTCCTTCTAACTGTGCCTCTGCTTTGCTCGATGTCGTAGCCTCCCATCGTGCCCAAGGTGTGTGGCGAGGGCGATACGTCCAACTTCGAAGCGTACCCCGAAAACGACTGGAACACGGCCCCTGCGGTGTCACCCAAAGACCTGGAAGTCTTCAAGAACTTCTGAGGACAGGAGTCCGCCTCTGGGAAGGTACCCTTCTGCTTTGAGTAGTTAACACAGTAGGGTTGACAGGACCCCATGTCAAGCAGATACCGATGACCGAGTGGGACTTTTGTCACCCATTCGGACACGAGCCACGGAGCAGACGGAGAGGGTCCTTCCAGGCGTCAGCCTAACAGACACCCCAGGGGTGTCGCTCAGGGGGTATGGGTGGCCTGGAGGCATCAGCGTCACCTCCAGGATGTAAATCCGCAAACGTGTGTGTCTGCCAGGGCCGCCGAGTCAGATCGCGTAAGGCATTTGTGTGTGCCTCAGTGTTCGAGAGGCACGCCGTTTTTCTGCTGCTTGTGGTTTTCTGTTTGTTTGTTTGTTTGTTTGTTGCTGAGAAACCTTGAGTTCTTGCGTTACGACAACTCTGAGTTCCAGGGCGGTGTCCTCACGTACTGAAACGACCGAGTATTTTCAAAAGGGTTCTTTTGGGTCCCTTGTTGTTAAAATGTGATCGTATGGAATTTGCTGAAATTAAAAAGAAAAAAGATTTTGAGCTCATCGTGTCCTTGAACGTTTGACGGTCTGAGACTCTAACTACGGAGCCTGTGGCTGCGAGACTCAGGAGGTCGAGCGTTTTCCACATTGGGAGCGGCCCGAGGTCACGCGCTGGTACCACGCGGGCGTTACATCATCGGCGTTGCTCGTGGCGTGGGAAGGAGGGCGTGAGGACAGCGGGCAAGAACAGGGGCTCCGCCTCATTCTGCCTTCGACTCTAATCCACGAGACAGTGTTTGTCTTGCCGCAAAGCCTGTCGAAACGGAAACCATCTTTGCTTCGGCCGTCGATCCTCTTCCGTACCGTGCGCGAGGGGGAGACGGTGGGATAACTCGATGGCTGAGGACATCGCATGACATGGAACCCTCCCTTCGAGACCCTTTGCGCTGTCTCACGAGCCACCGACCCTTCTTAGAACCCGAGCCTGTGGCCCTGTGCGACGAGAATCGTCCAAACAGTGGGCTCGCTTTTGCGTCGTTACGAGCAACGCGCCGTTTATCCGTCTCGTTAGAAACTAACCAAACGCTCTGTCTTCTTTCCTCCCAGAAACTGGAAGAGTGGAGCCTGCCTGGGAAAGACGCTGCGTGGATGCAGAGCCGGAGGAGCGCGTTCTTGCTGTGTGTGACAGGGACGGCGCCCCACTTACGCACTGTCGTTTGAAGACGCGGTGGCCAGCGGGCCTCCTGGCACCTGCGTTATTTCGGCAACTGGAAATGCGTCCCCCCCTCGGCTGCGCCTTCTCCCTGAGCACCGGGCTTCGACTGTGATGCCTTGTTTTTTTTCTCACCGACTCAACTTTCTCAGTTCGAACCGAACGTGCATATGCATAACCACAAACTGCGTACGTGTGTGTGTGTGTGTGTGTGTGAGTTTGTGCGAGTGCATTAAAAACGGTATGTGCGTTGATGTAACTGTTCATGCTTTGCGGAGCCTGTGACACTGAGTTTTCAGTTTTGTTTTGTTTCGTTTTTTAAGAATTTATGCTCTTGGGGACAAAAATCTAAAAAGGAAGAAGTGTGCTTTTTTTTTTTTTTTCCTACTTTCTGTGCATTTTTCGTTATTCGTGAAGAAAACGTCACGTGACATTCTATAGCTAACATCTTTAAAGCTTTATATCTGGTGATTTTAGGTCTAGAAACCAAAAGGAAGAGAAAGAGACGTGGGTTAGAATCTTAGTCCGAGAATGACCCGTGACCATTCAAGTTATCTAAGGAGTGAAACAGTCAAAAAACTTTTTTTTTTCTCCAAAATTTCATATCGCAGGAAGGATACCTATTAAAATCTCTCACATACCCGTCCCAAAGCTAACAGATGAGTCGACATTGGCTGAGTGGCACCGACGACCTTCGTGCAAAGCTTTCCTTTTAATTTTCATGTGGAAAAAGTAAACAAATGACCCGCAGGACGTCGGCTTTCATCGTGGTCGATCGAACGTTGCTCGTCTCTGCTGCGTTTCTTCTCTCTTTGCAAACGGCCAAGTTGAGTCCGTGCGGCACACTTCGGTCTCATGGTTGAGGTCACACTCGAGCAGAGGGACCCGTGTGGGTGACGTGTCTTCTTTTCGGACCCGCTCGTGAAGACGGCGTGACAAGCATCCTGCGAATATTTGCTCTCAGGACCGGCAAGGAAAGCGAGACGCCGAGTTGGCCGCAGTGGACGTGGCTCTGCCCAGAAACGGGACACCGGCCGACGTCCCTGGAGTCTGTGCTGTCCCCGTGTTTCGATGCCTTTGCTCCACTCCTGCTTCTGCTTCCTGAGTGTGAACTTTGCTGTCCCAACCCCAAGGGGCTGCCCGTTCCCCGCTGCCTCCGACTCGGCCGGAGAAGCAGAGCTGCCCAAACCCGCTGTGTGTCCACACCCGCGGGGGCCTGTGTGTTTGAGAAGTAGATCCCAGGGCCTTCGATGACGACAGGGCTCCGACGTGGAGAGCTGCCGTTTGAGGAACTCCTGCTTTTTTATTAAAAAAAATAAATAAATAGAAACATGTCAAAGGAATGCATTCACCTATGAGATCCGGCCGGGTTCCACTGACGAATGACCAGGCAAAGGCACTGTGTGTTTGAGAACGAAAATGACCAGAACTCACACCCACAAAAGCTTTAAAGCACAATGACGTCCAAGAGCAGAATCGTCCCTCCCTCTCATCCACGACCGAGTCTTCAGGTGGAAAGAGACTCGGGAGCGGAGCGTGAGCACGGAATGCCGCGAAATAAACCGTTTACCGGGAGTGACTCAGTGAGAAGCCATCTCCAAAGGGCGCGCTGCACACGTGTCCCCACAGAACCGTGTTCTCAGCCTGTCCTCGGCCACCGTCCTGTCTGATGGGAGCAGAAGGCCACGGCCGGCTAAAACTTGAGCAGCTTCTGAACTGTTTTGTCACTAACCGTTAGCTTACACCGACAAAGTGACTTCGCACTGAGATGTGGGCGTAGAAACAAAATCCTATGTCATGACTCCTGACTATAAAGTAAATAATAATAATAATTACTGTTATGTTACAGCCTTCTGCTCTAAAAAAAAAAAAAAAGAAACACCATCCTCAAACATGAAAAAAAATTCTACATAAGCGTATTCACCCATCTGCATATTTTTAGGTTTAGTTCTTACTGTCCAGAATTTAATGAATGAGATAAAAATTGCCTCAAGGAAGCATGAAATGCATTGCCTTAATTTTGAACAAATCTGCCGGAAAAACAAATGTTTGAATACGTCGATGACATTATTCTTTAAAAACATTATCGTCTGCCATCACCCATTAACCATGCAACACAAACTGTAAATTAAAAGGGATTTCAAAAACACTCGGTGGTCTTAAACTCGCCTTCAACAGTCTTGCCAATTTTAGTACCTGGAGTGGCACACACTACGTGTGAACTGCCCGTGGCAGGGCTGGAAATAAGTGGCGTGACATAATTCAAGGGCCGCTTTAATCCAGATGAGCCTTAAACGCATGGGACGCTCCATGCGTATAGTTGAAAAATAGTTTCCTCAGCGGGGACATTCTGAAATGCCCATGCATCTACGATCAAATATAATCAATATGCAATGTTTTGAAGAAAATTCATGGAAGTAATCGTAAAATTCAGGTCAGAAGTTACAGATTTGGTTTATGCAACATCGAGAGTTCAAAGGCTTTCTTAAATAAGACTGCTATCAAAAAAGGATCTTTAAGAAGAGATATATTCAGGTGGATCTTGTCCTAACAAAAATGTCACTAGCCTCCCCCGATCTGCGTCTCTGGGAAGGAAATAAAATCACGATGATCCCTCAGCAAGCAGATCATGCATTTGTATCGGCCGACTTCCCACGCCTTCCAGACAGAAGTCGGAATTCTCAGCGTAAACATCTGTTGCCGGCGTTGGGCAAATCGTGGTTTCTGCTGTCAATGGCACGGTAGCCAAAGAGACCCTGGCAACAAGGTCCACGTGCCCACTTTTCGCCATTGTGTTGGTTTAAGACGCCTCTTCCCATCCACGCCCAGGGAGCAGCTACACAATCACCTGTTTATAAATGTCTAGAACGTTGTGTTTCATTCTACACATCTAAACTTCAAGGCCAGCTCGCTACCAATGACAGCATCCCCAGCAGCGCTAAACGTTTGAGTGACGTGGGATGCATTTGCCTTTTCTAAGTTGACCTAAGTTGCCTCTAGATGTTGGACCTCTTTAACTGTAAACATATGGCCCAGGCGCCTCTCTATAGGGCCACTGCCCAGGGGGAGCACGTCGGGCTACGGCAAACCCCGTTACAGCATCAAAATCCTGTCTGGCTACTTGGTTAATGGAGTGCAGAAAAAACATACTTGGTTAGATTTTTT
>NW_006438979.1:402847-416007 GCF_000325575.1 Pteropus alecto
TATCACAAAATCAACACTCACACAAGCACCTGATTCCTCTAACCGTGGAGATTTGAAATGCAATGCCTGAGTGGTTTGTTGGTTGGTTTACTGGTGGCGCATCTACATAGAGTGTCTCTTCCACGTGTTGTGTACAGTAAAGCAGGTCCTGTGTACAGTAACCTGCTTTCCTGCTTCTGACCAGTTCGACTCGAGTGGACGATGTCCACTTAACCAAAACCAAAAAGAAACACACACGAAGCGCTGTGCGAATAATGTTCTCGGATAGTTTGTTGGGTGTGTGCGTGGGTGTGCGTGAGTGTCTTGGTGGCGGCGGAGTGGATGGTGGGGGTGTTTTCACCAAATGGAACATTTTCATGCCGGCTTCGCTTTGCAGACCCCGTGGGACCTCCATAAAAAGGAAATGCTCACGGCGACCCGTGAATTATTGCGTTTTAAGATGCTCTGTTTTGCTTCCATTTGGTCTTCCATCTCGCGGACACATCTGTTATTTAAGTCAGAGACCTTGCGTGTGTGTTTTAGCCGAGGAGATGTGAAGCCATCCGACCCACAGGCCGTCAGTCCTTCCTTGTCCTCCGAGGCTGTTTTTCAACTCTGCAGACGGGTCATAGCTTTGTTCTTCCTCGTGCTGTGCTGCGGGCAGCCTGGCTGGGTCACTCAGGCGCTTCTTAGGGCTTCGTAGGATGCCACGGACACGTGACAGAGTGCCTTTGCAGGTGTGGCATGCCCCAGCAAGCCACCGCTGGCACACACGTGGGGCCGTCGCAGCTTCTCGTGTGTGTGTGTGTGGGGGGGGGAACCCAACGACAACAACAAAAAAAACTGTTTCTCATCCTGTGAATTCCTTGCACAATGAAAATCACTGTGATTTGTATATATACCTTAGGAAAATTTTACTGCTGTCTAATTTATGGAATAATACTATTGATTCCAGGTTTGTTTAATAAAACTTTGTTATCTTTTAAGAAGTCCGATTCCTGTGTGCGTTTTCCGTCACGGGATAAACCGTAGCTTGTCGGCTTTCATCCAGTCTAGGACTCGGCATGATTTTTCAAAATTTTTTATATATTTATTACTTATTTTTTTTTTTCATTTGAGATGTAGTCGACAGGTAACGTTATGTTACTTTCAGGTGTGCCACATGAGTCGACACGTGCATGTGTTGCCCAGTGATCAGCCACGATGAAGTCTGATTCACACTCGTCACCACATGAGTTACATACATTTTTTTCTTGTGATGGGGACTTCTGTTCTACATCTTAGCAACTTGCAAGTATACAGTATGAGATTATTGCATCTCTTTTTGTAAAGGCTGGACGGTAAAGGTTGTCAGTGGCACGGGACTCTGGGGCATTTCTGTAGAGCGGGTGCTCAGGGGTGACATTCCAGTTTGAGAGAAAGGGAGGCTGTGTGTATGTGTGTCACACACGCACATGAGCAGATGCTTTGGGGAAAAACAATGCAAGGAGTTTTGAAGAACCGACATCCGGGGGGTGCGTGATGCTAGGTGACTAAATCCTTGTTCACCCTTTTGACTGCCATCGAATTGTTTTCCCCTTTATGCGTTTTTAACAACACCCTGTTCAGGGAAGTCTCTTCCTTGCCTGGCACCCAAGCTCCTTCTGCATTCTCATTAAAAGGGACCTGATAACTTTGTCCCAAGAAAGTTAAGGGTGGTCCGTGTCAACCGGCGTGTCTCAAGTGTTGCCCGCAGAGAAAGAAGGGCATCCCATCTTCAGAGCGCCCCCTACCTGCAGGACAATGAGCTACGTGCTTTTACAGGTCGACGTTATTTTATTGTCCCGTGCTAGTTCCCCGTTATCCGCAGGACGTAGGCTCCGTGACGGCCACTGGTCGCCTCAAACCATGAGTGATACCAAATTCTCTCTATAGATAATACACATCACATTTTTTCGTACACATATATACTTTTTTCACGGAAAGGAAGCACTTTACAGCTTCTCTGTGGCATGCGCAAATTGCCAGCATCTCTGCTCTTGCATTTGGGGGCCATTCAGAACAATAAGGGTGACGTGGACACAACGCGGCAATCCCGTGACAGTCGGTCTGAGAACCAGGGTGTCCAGTAACCAGCAGGCGAGGAGCGTCCGCAGCGTGGAGACGCTGGACGGAGGGATGAGTCACGTCCTGGACAGGATGGGGTCCCAGGTTCTATCATACCGCTCACGGGGGCGCACAATTCAAAACTTATGAATTGTTTATTTCTAGAGTTTTCCATTTAATATTTGAAGACCATGGCTGACCTCGGGTAGCTGAAACCGTGGGACGAGAAACCACGGGTAAGGCAGGGCTCGTGCGTATTCAACGTGACACCGAGTACGTTTAAGGCGTCCAACATGCTGATTTCATACAGTGAGATGTCACACAGGGTCACCAGCTACTCTGTCGGGTCCTATGACTGTCATTTTTATGACGGGAATAACGAAGTTCCGGTCTTTGATGATTATAATACAGTATTGTTGTTTATCTTCGCCGTATCGTGCATTAGATGTCGGAATTCATTTATCTATTCATTGCAGCTTTGTGCACGTAAACAACATCTCTCTTCCAGCATTGTATTCATTTTTACGAGTTTGGTTGGGGTTTTTTTCTGTTTTTTGTTTTTTTAGATTCCACGTATATGTGAGATCGCCCAGTGTTTGTCTATCTCAGACTTATTTCGCTGAGCATAGCGCCCTCCAGCTTCATCCAGATCATTGCAGATGTCAGGGTTTCCCTTTTTCGGGCTGCGTAGTACTCCGATGCACATACACACTGCTCCTCTATTCATTCGTCCGAGAATGCACGCTTAGGTCATTTCCATGTCTTGACTGTCGGGCGTAACGGCGCAGTGAATGCGGGGGTGTCGCATTCCTTAAACCTCCGAATCAAAAGCACTGTGAGACGCCGCCTGACCCCTGTCCGAACGCACGGCTCTTACCAGAAAAACAAGAAATCGCCAAGCATTGGCAAAGACGTGGCCATGGGACCGCAAATGGGTCCAGTCGCTATTTAAAACCGTACGGCGGTTCCTCAAAAAAAATAAAAAATAAAAATAAAAATAAATAAAGATAAAACTACTTTTTGACCCAGCCATTCTGGGTACACTGTTAACACTTAATCCTTAAAAATACTGTGAAATAGGATATCTGCCCACTTTAAAGGCGGCGAGGTGGAGGCCAAGGCCTCACAGCTCATAAATCACACGGCTGGGATTTGAGCTCTGTCTGGCTCTGCTCGTTTCCACGGCCACGTAAAGTTCCAGCAACAGAAATACGGAGACGCTTCTGGATGCTGGGCAGCACTGCCAAGCTGGGGCGGACCCACAGCGAGGGGACGGATTAAGAGAATTCGATGTCTTCCTTTAAGGCAGAAAAGCATCATCTCCTTCAACCCGGTAGATGGACCCCTTTGAGAGTCTGTTTTGTTTATTTTAACGGGCAAGTTGCCTTCCAGAGTACATGCCAGGGAGCATTTTACAAACCTGTGAAGCTACAAGCTCGGATAATTTTTGTATTTATTTTATTTTTTTACGGTGGTAAAAAAGTGCAGCATGAAATTTTACCCTTTTAGCAAAATTTCAGTGCACAATACAGTTTTGTCAGCCGCTGGCACGGTGTCGTCCAGGCGGAGTCCACACTGGATTCATCCCGCACAATCAAGACTTTGTACCCCTGGAACACTGAGTGACCCCCCCACCCCGCACCGAGCTTTGGCTCAAATCAGAGAAGCGAGGGACCCGACCGTCTGGGTCTTAAATTTCATCTCGAATGTTTTCAGTTCTCGAGAACATCAGGGAGGCTACACCCAAGCGCTCATATGTCGTTGTAAACATCTGGCTACGCTTCTGCTGCACAGTCAGCTTGTTACGGTCCCCTGGGGAGGGGGGGTCCACGTCTCCGAGAGCCACTGGCCCAGAAACAGTTCTTAAAGATCAGAATGCGTGTTCAGGCCGTTGAAAACCAGTGCCTTGCATAAAAAAAGAAAAGAAAAAAAGTCGACAAAGGGCAAAGTTTAAACAGTGATGTCACCCCAGTGAGAGGGATGTGAGCCCGCCAAGGTTACAGCGAGCTCTTGGCCCTCACGCATCCTTCCTCTCGGCCTTATTGTTGCTGGAAGGGATGAATAAGTGACCCAGATGCCTGAAGGCCAGGGGCGAGATGTGGAGGAGGCCTCTGCGGGCCCTGGGGCCGTCCCTTCCTCTCCGCACAGATGTTCGGCTGCCTCTGCTCCCCCTGGGGTCTTTGCTCTTTCTAAGCCCACGCCCCATCCACCCCCACTTCTCTTGAGAGAACCAGCCCCGATGATCTAATATGGAAGACGTGTCAGGACTCCGTCTTAAAAAGAGCCGGGGCTTAATCAGAGATCCCGAAAGCCTTGTTTTCCAATCCCTCAGCCACGGCCACGCGGAGGGATAGAGCTGGCGTCTGTGTCGGAAGCATCCAGAACTCATGAGCACACGTGCCCGCACCCGGAAGCACGTGAGAAAATTCGTAGCGTGCAAATAGCGTCCTCAAGTACGACCTTTTGAACACTGAGATCACTGAAGTTGTGTTTCAGATGTTCCTTTCACGGTAGCTGCGGCTCACGAAATTGAGGGAAGGACCTCACCCTTGGGTCTCGCTGACCGTCACAAAAATGTCAGCGACTGCTCTCAGTCCCTTCCCTTTCCAGATCAAGGCAGAGACGGGTATGTCGGTGCGTGACTCGAGAGGGACAAAGCGTCTCCGGCGTCCGCGAATTCACACCTGGACTGGTTTCGTTGGTATTTCCAGGGTTGACTGGGACACTCAGCACCTCCCGGCTAAATATGGCTTTTTAAATGACGTTGATCCATGGCCTATAGTACTATTTTCCTGCAGCTTTGCTCCAACTCTGTCAATTTCTACTTTGCACCCCCGCCCCATCCCCCAAAAAAAGAGAAAAAAGAAAAACAGAAGTCGGTCCAGCTTTTTTCGTTGTTTTATTATTCTTTTTTACAACGATCTTATTATTATTTTTTTTTTAGCAGAATGGCCAGAGACATCGTGAGTCGCCATGATCTTTTACGATGACAGTGGATGCCAGTTGGACGGGTTTCCCTTTTTTTTCTTACGGCGGTGGAATATGTTCGTCAGCTCTTGGCAGCCGGGGACAGGCGGGCAGCCCCTGCGTCGAACTTGTCCAATTCTCGTCGAAGGTCTGGATAGGCGTTGCGGCTTTTGATGCCGTTGAGTGTTCTGTTTTTAGCGAGGGACGAGGTGTCGCTGGAGCGCCGCGGGCCTGTCTTAACTCTTTCCGATGGGAGGCTCTGCCTCGGGGCCTTCAGCATCCAGCTCGCCCAGCTCAGGCCTGCAAAACCCTGACCTTCTGACCGGAATCTACCTGTGTCTCCATCCGAGTCTCTTATTTTGTCTCCTGGATCTGATTGGACTATTGCCTGTTATTTTCTGTCGCTCGGTCTTCACTGAAAGTCTGCTTTGTTTTCTGTACTTGAAAAAAAAAGAAATTCCTTAAGTAATGACTAATAATTCCAGGCTCCCCACATAGTGGTAGATTTATGCTTTCTACGCAGGCAAAATAGATGCTGATAACCCACTGTAAAAGATAACCTATTTTTTCTTTTGAGGGGCATGGTTCGTCCCTTCAATGTGTAACAATGACTATTTCGAATAAGTTCGTTACTCAAAACGGTTTTAAGTATTGTAAGATTTCACTCGTACAATTAGCGTTGTAACTAGTGTATTGAAATCTGAAAATAAGTCTTAAACAAAGCATGGAAATAAAACCTGCTTTATCGTGGATAAATTCATACACCTAGTGACATCTGTTCTGCTCTCACTTATGTAGGCTTTACAATTGTCTTAAAGTTGATCACAATCTAGATATGCATTTTTCATTGTTCTCATTCAGCTGCTTCCACATTTATAAATATTCTTGGCTAATGACACAGGCTGAGGTTACCTGATTTTACCTTGACCTGTAGGTGTGCCAAGCATCTCAGCTTGTTAAGCTCAGTCCCTGGGTCTACCCGTGGTTTCTGTGTGGCTCTTGGTTACGGCAAGACCCCTGCTCTGCTTATGTGACAGTCTCTTCCGACAGGGAAAACCACAGACACTGCATGACCAAGGTAAATATTAAAAAGGAATGATTTCCAGAGAAAGCAAATCAGCAGTGCCGGCTGTGGATACAATGGCATAAGTGTAATATGAAAAGTCTGTCCTTCAAACAGCCTTTCTCAGCCTCGGCACTGTTAACTTGGGGCCAGATCATTCTCTGACACGTGTGTGTGTGTGTGTGTGTGTGTGTGTGTGTGTGTGTGTGTGTGTGTGAGTGAAATCAGTTTCTAGAAAGGAATTGCTGGATCAAGAGATTCGCACAATTAATTTACGATCAGATACTGCCAATTGCCATCCAGAGCTACTGTGTCAATGTGTACCCTTCCACAAGAAATGAAAGGCTCTCGTAGCCTTGTCTGCAGCGAGCTTTGCCAGGTTTTATGAATTTTGGTGACTGATTTGGTTTAAAGAAGCGATACTTCAATATTTTCAATCCGCGTTTCTTTATTACTGAGATTTGTACATGTTTAGGTTTTGAGCGTTTATTTTCAAGTTGCTCTCATTTGTACAGTTTTTATTGAGTGGAGTTCAGTGAGGTTCAAGTTATAGTCTTCCCGATTTTTTAGGGATTTTTTTTTCCCCTTGAAATAATTTAAGACTTAATAAGAAGTGGCAAACATAACACAGAGTCCTGTGGACCGCTCATGCCGCCCACACAAAGGGCAGCCTCTTTTCTGCCGTAATACATCGCCAAAGCCAGAAATGGAACCACGTAACTCCGTTTAAATCGAAAATGTTTTCCAGTTCGTTTAATTGTTTTCCAATCTGTGATATATATGTATCTGTGTAATTATACTCAAAACATAAACAGAAATCAAAATTTTATTGAAAATGTTTATCTTTATGTATTTAATTTGAATGTTTATCTTCATGTATTTAATTTGCGGCTGTAATAACACATCTGTAACATATTGCCAACATTGTAACGTAATTAAACGCATGTTTTTCTGGCACTTGGATGTCACTTAGAATCTCATGGAAATTAGATCACCGCATTGTGATGCCCAGTTTGTTTTCGGGTTGTATTTATGTTTAATCCAAAATGCTAAACGCTTTGGCATTGATTGATGGCTGGAGTGTGGTAGGGGTGTCTACTGCATGGCTTTTCCCACACCGTTGACTGTCTTTTATCGGAGCGACGTACTAGCTTTTCTGGACGCCAGCTTCTCAGCGTAGCCCGACGGTGAATGTCCATTCGCTTGCCGTGCTTGGCCTCCAGGAACGTCATATTTTGGAGCCAACGTGATGGGGACATTGTTGAAAATCCCCCCTCCGCCCCGTTCCTTCCACTCCTGACCTTCACAGCTAACCCCGTCGTCCAGAGCGTTTCTGTTACCTTAGGTCATTAGGGCCAAATAAAACGCGTGTTCATGTCCGTTTTTACGAGCACCTGCTTTGCATTTCGTTTCTACAGTCTCCGCGTAATGTCCGAATGACACACGTCGTCAGATGGACTTCTGCACTGTTTTCTGCAACATCTGAAAGTCAATTTGCAGACGGATGGAGGCGCGTCTCTGTCCTCCTTGCCGATGGCTCCGAAGAACGCAGAGATGGCAGTGAAGGACCATGTCTACGGTCCCCTCTGTGTCCGAGCAAAAGTGGGTCCTGGAAGGCATCTGTTTGTTTCCTAGATTTACATGCGGGCTGTTGGGTCTCCCAGTTTCCCTTTGGAGTTTTCAGGTACCTTGGGGCTTATCTCAGAGGCATCCTGTGGCATCCGTGTGGCATCGGCATCTACATCAGCCCTTCTGTAGCTTGCAAAGCGTATAGGACATCGTGCTGCCACTATTGTCACGGGCCCCTGCGAGCATGTAGAACTCCGACGTTGCGGTACACAGGCCGACGAGGTCTGGGGCAGGGGGCTGCTGGCAAACCCGTTCTCTCAGGCGACACAAAGCCACGGCTTGAAGTTGTCGTCAGCGTCCACGGTGCTCACGCTCACCCCTGCCGTGGCTGCCTTCGAGATGCCGGCAGCCTACGGACTCGCTCACAGAGCTTCTTTCTCCTTTGCTGTCGTCTTTCGGGGCCTGGAAGAAGCCGGCTCTCTGCGTCTCTCTGGGGCTAACCGAAGCGGGGAGCGTCCTCGGTTGGTTGAGTGTCTTCGGAGCGACGAGGCTCCCTCCGCGTCTCTGTCTCCCTCCCCTCTCCTGGGGCATCTGGGAGCTGATGAGGCGTCACGGAGGGTCTGTCCGCTAGGAAGGAAAAAGCCGATTGGCTGGACCCCCCGCCCCCATCAGCAGCTCGTCCTTTATCTGTCTGCGTCCAGCATCTTAACTTCGAGCATTAACGCAAGAACAGGAAATAGAAAAACACCTCGCTCTCCACGTTTCTCTAGATTTTCTGCTTCTATATGCTATTGAAATGTCGACAAAGAGAACATTCCTTTGATTTCCACTCAATCAGAGCTTAAAAAAAAAAACGAAAAGACTTATCTTCAGATCTTTGCTTGTGTATGACTTAAATTTTTTTTTTTGCCAGTTGCTAGGTAAACCTGTTTCCCTTCGATGTGCATTTTTACGTGAACCGAGCTTACTATCTGTTGTATATTATTTTCTGCCCGTTGCTGTTAAATGTGACATCATTATTTACATTATTTATTGCTTTTCTCGGTTTTACCATCACGTGCATACCTCCCCTATCTAAAAAAGGGCAACAAAGAAATCTCTGGGCGTTGACATGATGGATCATTCCGGCTGCTTTGAGTCTTCTGTCCTAAAAGGACTAAGGAACAAACCACTGACCAATACCACTCACTGAGTCAACTCTCTCCTGGACTAGGCATAATGATTCTGGCAGGAAGTGCATGCACTGCTGACTAATTTCTAAAACCTCAATCTTTACTTTTCCCCCTTAACATGTTCTTTCAGCTTGTGGGAAAGCTAATTGTTGATTACAATTGTCAGATTTAATTTATTTTATTTTAATTTTTTGTTTTGGCGAGGCAACCCTTGGTTGACCTCGCAGATTGTAAGGACCTTGTCAGCTTACAGTCCCTTATTTTTTTTTATTTTTTACGCCTACAGCACCTGGTCTTCCTAAGTGGTCTCCCATCCAAGTAGTAACCAGGCCGGACCCTGCTTAGCTTCCGAGATCGGATGGGATCAGGCTCGTTCAGGGTGGCGTGGCCGGAGACGGGAAAGTTTTTAAGACTTAGTGATATGTCAAAAAGCAGCCTGGAAAATAATGCCTAGGATGCAGCTGTTTCGTAGGTAAAGGTGAGAAGCCTCAGAAACTGCCTTCTTCAGCACATACTCATAGACCCAAATCCACAGAGAAGGTCTACGGACACACACGGGACACGGAGGCAGGCGACAAAGCAAAACGCGATTTATTTCCTTTTCTTCCTCTACGGCTTGAGGTTTGACGACCCCCCCAGGATATGTGTCAAAAGCCAGAATTTAAGAGGCCGTGTCCACCGAGGTGACCCTTTCACGTCTCCGTGTTTTGAGCACGTGCCTTCCTCCTGCCGAGACCCCCGACTCATAGACCCCTGCACGGTGTGTCCCCATCTGCACAGACGCCGGTCTGGGGAGAAATGCCCGATTCAGTCTCTCCTCACCCCAAAACGGCATCTCACGTCCTGCACGTCCCCGGCACGGTCACACCAGCCTGCGTCCAGCCCGCTTGAGCGGGTGTTCGTCTCAGACTCGGGGAGAGACCACGTTTCCTTCCACTTTGTGGCCTTGCCTGACGCATTCCGTAAATATCATATGAATCCTCTTTTGCGATCCTTTTGTTGGGTGATACCAAATGGGATGGAATACCTCCTTTATGTGTCAAAAGCCAGAATTTAAGAGGCCGTGTCCACCGAGGTGACCCTTTCACGTCTCCGTGTTTTGAGCACGTGCCTTCCTCTTGCCGAGACCCCCGACTCATAGACCCCTGCCCGGTGTGTCCCCATCTGCACAGACGCCGGTCTGGGGAGAAATGCCCGATTCAGCCTCTCCTCACCCCAAAAACGGCATCTCACGTCCTGCACGTCCCCGGCCCGGTCACACCAGCCTGCGTCCAACCCGCTTGAGCGGGTGTTCGTCTCGGACTCGGGGAGAGACCACGTTTCCTTCCGCTTTGTGGCCTTGCCTGACGCATTCTGTAAATATCATATGAATCCTCTTTTGCGATCCTTTTGTTGGGTGATACCAAATGGGATGGAATACCTCCTTTTGGAAGCCATGTCATTCACACTGGGGCACGTACACACATGTGTTAGGCATTATAACCATGTACACTGAACGGAAGAATTGGGGGGAAAAAAGATAAGTTGCAATTCTTAGAAATAGGTGCAGGACGCCACTTAAATCGGAATAATTGGAAAATTACTATTATTCCAAAATTCGATCCAAATAATTATGGATTCCCAGTAAGTTTTGCAACAGTTTGCTGTGTAACCAGATAATTACAGGTTCTCAGGAATGATGACACTTCTATTTTGGCTCCCTAAAAGGGAGAAGAAGAATAATTATTATTATATGATTTCATGATTTCTTTCTTTCTTTTTTTTTTTTTTTAAAGGGCTCTCTGATGTAAATTCTGTCAGATCATTTCTAGGGCCTATTTCGGGTTTGCAATGTGGTTCCTCTGGCATCCGTCAAAGTCCACGTGTTTTAATTTATTTCAGAATGTCCAGGACGTTGCAGGCAGCTCTTATTTCTAAAAGACACTGCGATTCCACGGCAAGCCCTCGCTCAGATGTCTAAAAGATGTGTTCCTCTTGTGATACTGTGTGGACCACGCGACAGACGTTGGGGTCAGAAATGGACACGGCGTCGGGCTCCAGTGTCTTCTGAGTGTCCCAGTCATTCCGAGTCAGGGGGACTCAGGGCTCATGTGCCAAAATACAGTAACATGAAGTCTGACTCACACGCAAGTACATCATCATGTAATTGAGGGGTTGGGGGAAGGGGCTAATAAAGCCTTTTTTTTTTTAAAGCCAAGTGTAATGGAATACTTGAACAAACAATTCCTACACGATTAAGGCAACTTCAGAACAGTTTTTAGCAACCTAAAGAAACTCCAAGCACTAGAAAACATTCTGCAATGCCATTCATCATCTCTGATGAGCTGGAGCACACCCCTCGCCAAAAATCTCTTCTTCCCGCTTCATGGGTGTGATCAGCAGCGGGTAAGACAGAAGACTAAAGGCCGAAGTCGAAACACAGAGACCAGAACCAGAATTTTAAAGGGAACAGACCCGATCTGGAGTCTGTTCACAGGGCTGAGGTCTTTGTAGTTTTTAAAAAAAGTGTTAGCTGAGGCCAAGAATGAGCCCATGGAAGGAACGCCCACACTTCTGGGATGACATGATGTAAATAAATAATTTCAACATCAGCCGCAGATCCTGTAATTATTTATAATGTCTGTTTAGTGTTGGTTTTTGTAGTGCTCTGGGGACCCATCAGAGCAGGAATCATGATTCTTCTATTAGTGATTGTGCAAAGGATACACACAGACACACACACACACACACACACACACACACACACACGGCCACACATATTGTTACATAAGACTATCCAGCCGAACACAGATATATGATCACGAATCTTCTATCTCTCACAGGATACGATGCCAAAAAGCTTGACCTTCTAACGCCAAGAGCGACGGTCACCATTTTTGGTGGAACCTTATTAGAAATATCTATTGAGTCCTTTCTTCATGGACCCCAGCGGTCAACTTAAAGTAATTTCTCTTCAGACACCAAAAGAGAATTCACGGGAACCGATGTCATGCTGTGTCCTCCTGCCTCGCACCAAGCAGGCCTCGGGCCTCCGTACCCCTCCCCAGTGTGCACGGGAGGAGGTCACTCCGAGTTCGCTGTTTTAAATTCCTCCATCCCACGCCTCCCCAGGAACCCCTCAGGCATGCGCCCCAGACAGGCTGGTTTCCAGCTCAGGTCGACCAGCTGGCTGCATCCCAGACTGTCTCCCAGACTGGCTGGCACCCATGGAGTCACCTCCCCGCCCATGAGAGGCGGGCAGTGCGCTTTATCCAACCATCGGGGATAGACCCGGCCTGCCCACTTGCAATACAGGAGGGGGCGAGGATGCCTTTTCTGAGCTCTGCTCTGCGTCCCATGTCACTTTGCCTTCCGGAGTTGAATACAGTGGGGCTCAGAGCCCGTTCCTGCCCACGATGCGCTTGGTGACCGTGAGGACCGTGGCTGGCGGAATAGGACGGGGTGGCCGTCCTCGAGGTGGGCGGAGTCTCGGGAGAGCAGGAAGGGACATCGGTGCACACACCTGGCGCAGATGATTCATCGTTGCCCCTTCTCTTTGGCTGGGCGCTGTCACAGAGGATGTCAATGTCCGAAGGTCACGTGCCACGAGGTCACGGTCATACGGTCAGGTACATGTGAGTGGCAGGGGCGCTGGAGGCGGCCGACAGCCCCGCAGCACATGCCCCGTGTGGGACAGCGAAGCAGGAGCTTAGACCGCGATGTGCCGCTTTCAAAAGGATCTTCGTGAGGACGACGATTCGATTTCTCCCCGAGTTTACCGAAAGTGAAATGATTATGGGACCATCTGCTACTTCTACAGACAAACGCAGTTTCAGCTCATAAACGTATGGTTGCCAGATAAAATACAGGACACCCGGTTAAGTCTGACGTTTGGACAAATAACGAATAATTGTCCTTTAAAGTATAAGTATAGCCCATGTAATACTGGTGATAGGTAGAAGTATGTCCCGTGTAATATTTGGGGCATATTCATATTGATAAATATAAGTGTATCCCAGGTAATATTTGGGACATACTACATCAGCATCCCGTATCTCGGTTTGCTAAGCTGGCAGCTGTCTACACGCAGCCCGGTCTCAGATTGTTAGTGCGGGGTGTGTGATCATCTAGTGATCCCATCTGCTTTCACTCAAAAGAAAGTTTAAATAGAGTTGAGTTAAAGAAACCAAATCTTAACAAATAGGAGGACGAGCTCTCGTGCATTAAAGAGAGAAAGGACACCGTCCTTTAGAGCGGCCTGAGGCGGCACACGGTCAGCCAGCCACCCGGGGGCCCACCAGCGCGCACGACAAACCCCGACCGATTTCAGCACCGCGTCCAGTCCC
>NW_006438979.1:416741-429241 GCF_000325575.1 Pteropus alecto
CAGTGACTCACATGCATGAGCTGAGGAACCAAATAAATGAACGGACAAAACAGAAACAGACTCGCAGATCCAGGGAACGACCCGATGGGCGCCAGGTGGGAGGCCGGGCGAGAAAGGGGAAGGGTGAAGGACAAAGTGGCCGTCACAACATCGCCACGGGGACGTGAAGCTCGGCACAGGGAGACTCGTCAGGAACATTGGAATCAGCACGCGGGGTGCCAGGCGGGGACTAGAGTTATAGGGGGGTCACTTCGTAAGTTACATACATGTCTAACCACGATGCTGTACACCTGAAATTAATTTAATCTTTTATGCCAATTGTAACTAAAAAGCAAATTTAATTTTAAAAAAGGGAAAAATGAGAAGGAGATGGAACAGTCCCAAGTGCAGTCCACGGCCATTTGGAGCGATGATGGGGGAGCCGGGAGCGGCCAGGACCCGCAGGACGGGCAGGACGGAGCGTCCGTGCACCTGCTCACGGGAAGCTCACGCCGTCACTCAGAGACGCTGCCTCTGTGGAGCCAGGCCCCCCACGCCTCGCGCCTGGGGCCCCCTTCGTGTGCGCGTGCGAGCCCTCCCGGGCGGTGATCCCCCGCGTGACGGTCCTGCACGGAGCCACACGCTGAAGCTCCACGTCACGCCGCCGGGAGCCGGACTCGGCTGTGTGGCTCCCTTTTCTTGTTTGTCACGGTCCCCTTACCACGGAGACATCTGCATCTCGTGGCGCTGACACACAAACGTGCTTTTCATCAACAAGAAGGAAGCCTGAACCATTCGTAACGGCATAAATCCTTCTTCTGGTTACCTTCGCTTCATGCTATTCGGGGCCTGAAGGAAATCGGGCGTCGGAGCATCCGGTTGCGATGCTTAATTTGCAGGCGGGGCCGTGCGCCGTACAACGGATGCCCGGGGCGACCGATGCCTCTGCCTCCCCTCGTCCCTCCCCGTTCCTTTCTGGGCTCACGTCCTCCAATAGCTCACTGCACACGGCTTTCGTCATAGGTTCCCCTTCTGTGGGACCCCGAGCTATGATATAGAAGACCATTCTCTCCCCAATGAATATCTAACTCAATATACCACCAATTACCATACTAATTTTTGAACAGCGGTTAAACTAGGTCTAAAAGATATATTAAAATTCCATCTCATAATTTAGAGTATGATTGAGACTCCTGCCAATTGACAGGAAATAAAAACCCCACCAGAAACCCTATTGGAAAAAAAAAAAAAAAAACAGGAAAAGTAGAGAAACAGGAAGTACACAAAAGAGTGCGCCCTCTTAAGGCTTAAGTAACTATTAATGATCAGAATTGCGCGTTAAAGCAACAGAGATAATTTGAACACATTTGCATCAGTATTGAAAATTCTACAGAACTGAAACGTACCCCGTGTTCTCGAGAGTGTTGAGAATATGGGAGATTTCCTGCCCTGGTGGCAGCAGGCGACACCTAGCTTGCCATTCTGAACATTTTAGCCAGATTTTAGGTTTTCGCTAAATGCCATTGAGGAGTTTGCCAATCCGATGGCCCAACAATATCTGTTGTAGGCATCGATCCTAAAAAATTCTTAGAAAAGTGTGCAAGGTGACACATCCAGGACGTTCCACACGGCTTCGGGAAGTCCAGGCTGACTTAGGTAGTTGTCACCCTGTAAAGCTCATATAATGTCGTAGATGCATATGTTTTAGTGATATGCAGCAGAAAAAGTTGGGTATTTAGCAACAAGATTAGGTCTTAAAAGCATTTTGTTGAGTGAAAGACAGAAACGGAATGAGATTTATGGCTTGGTGCTATTTATACAAATCAGAAACACGTCCTCACAGTCATGGTCCAGGACATGTGTCAAACAGATCGCAGTGAGGGACGTGGGTTGCCGGGTCTGGAAGTCCAAGTAAGAACCTCGCCAGCAAAAATGTACGAAGAACTGGAATTTAGCCACATAAACACAGCCTCTAAGCAGAGGCTGGAGCTTAAGACACCATGGTGGATTCGGTTGACGATTTCTTCATGTTGGCACCACTAACACTTGGGGCTGGATCATTCTTCGCGCTGCTGGGTGTTGAGCAGCTTCCCTGGTGTCTGCGCACCAGATGCCAGCGGCATCGCCAGTCGTGACAACCCCAAATGCCTCCAGACATTGTCCCCCGCCCTCCAGAAGAGGGCGGCCACAATCCCTCCCTCTGAGAGAGGGCGAAGAAACGCAGCGGGAGAGCGGGGGGTGGTCGACGGGGTGAGCAGAGCCGTGGGTCTCTCCTAAAATATTTGGGATTGCATTTGAGACATCCACAGAGAGAGCGTAGACCCTTGGCCACTCCCGCTCACCACGCAGATTTGACTGATGACGACCTCGTGTGTGAGGCCCAGCTGATTCCTCTATAATTTCACATACGTTGTGTTTATTGCCTTCCCATGATGGGTATTTTCATCATTTGAATTAAGGTTCAGAATTAATAATTATTTACTTGTCGTGTCTTTGACATCGGTGTTTCTTTTTTAATCTTTTGATTCAGGTCTTCTACCAAGTCGGAAAAATTTTTCTTCTACTATTTCTTCTGTAATTTCTTTTGCCTGAATAGGCTCGCGTTGTATGGATCCTTTGACACGGGTTAGTTAGATGTTTCCTCCATATATCAAAACAGAACCACAATCCTCTCGCCGTTTTCATCGCAATAAAGTTTTCCTCTGAGTTTTGCGTTTCCTGAGTGTGTCTTCTGCTTCGCAGCCTTGAGATCCCCGTGGGCCGTGATTTCAGATTTGCCACGTCGAGAAATGCACTTTTATCAGCCTGGGTTTTCATGTCTATGCCCTCCATCCTGATTTCAAAACGTCCGTCACGCTCCTGCAAAGGATGTGTTTTGCCAACGGCCATTTCTTACCCTCCTTCAGAAGCCCCTTCTTTAAAAAGCAGTATTTTTTTTTTTTTTTTAGCATTTACAAAATTGATCGAAAAATTCTAGCCCGTGGGTGTCTGAATTCTTCCTTCCTTCATGTTCCTTCCTTAGAATTTCCCCCCACCATCTCCATCTCAATTTTATCTCTGAATAGTATAAACTTGACATTTTGGTCAGGTGGCTGCGTTCTGTCCGACCTCATGCTTTGGGGATCTGTGGACTCACCTACCCAATCTCATGCTTTCTAAAATTTTACCTAAAAGTTGGCAGATATTACTTTAGAAACATCTCCCTCTGTATGTTATGTTATGTGAACTTCCAGCTTTGCATTTATCCCGTCACAAAATATGGGAAGACTCGATGATTATTTGCCTCTTCATTTGACTTAGAAAAGGCAATTTGTTTTTGAAAGTGAATTCTAACCGACCAAAACAAGAAAAGAATGCACTATATCCTTGAACTCCAGAGAAAATCAGCCATGTGTTTTATGAGATCCTTCTGGATGAAAAGTCGCTGATGCTCACAGAACCAAGGGGGAAATCACTTCAACAAAGACAATTGGCTAACGAAAGAGTAAAGCCAGAAATAATGTTTTTTAAAAAATTCTTCCCTTCTGCAAGTTGAGGTAATATAAGTGTAATTCTACAAGTCTGATTAGGCGACCTTTGTGGCCTGGGATTTCAAAATGAAGACTGGCCCTTGACCTTGACATAATCAGCTGCAGGGAAAGATCCTTGAGAAAATGATTACACACCCGAAAATGGGGTCGATGCCTCTAACCGCAAACAGCTGTCCCTTGCAAGCCGCCGGACGCCGGTCAGCAGTTTGCAAATCTTAGGTGTGGTTCTTCCAGAAAAAGGCATTGAGCTGACTTTATTATAAACGGGTCCTGGGGAGGGACGTGTGGAAATGGAAACACCCAAGGTCCAATACAGATTCCAAACACCTCCCTGACTTTGCTTTGCGTGTGTGCAGCTACGTCTCTGTCCTGAGGTGGCTTGAGTGGCAAGCTGTTTCCTCGCCAGCTGGGACATCAGGCGTGACACCCACAGCTGTCTCCTCCGACGCTGCAGGAGGCTTCGTGTCACTCAGAAAACTGGGGCTGACCCACCGCCCTGGAACAATGTGGATTGTCGTCCTCAGAGAGCGACGTGCATCTCTGGATGGCGTCCCCACGCTGAGTAACGCTCACGGCTATCGTGCAGCGAGGCAGTCTGCGCTGTGGTCTGCTCGACCCGTGATCAATGACACCGGTTTCACAGGTGGAACAGCTTCGTGAGCTGACGATCGCCATGAATGTATTTCTCCCTTCTTCAAGACGGTAGCATTTGGGGAAGAGTTTTAAACATTTCCAACGTCAAACATGTATGTACAAAACTGATCGTCGTTGGGCTTTGCGTCATCTGATCTACAGAGCGCGTCTTTGGGGCTGATCGCGACGGGATGAAGCTGCACAGACAGATAGATGCACAGGGGCTGCTTTCCAAACTGGGCCTTGAGTAGAACACGGGTCTATATTGGTATAAAAAGGAGATGTGCTTGAAAAATGAGGTTTTCCTTGAGCACGACCTCTCGTTTGATAGCCCGGTGCTGACATACGATGTGCCAGCCCCTTCAGCGGCAATGCTCGCCATGTCAACGTGCGAGAGTCACCACATCAAAGCCAGCAGAAGCCGCAGCCACGGCGCCGTCACCCACGTTCCCCTCCGCTCACGGCGAGTGTCTGTGCCGTCGCCACGCAGTTGGACGCACGTGACCTCCGCCAGGACCCAAGCAGCCTGTGTCCTCAGTGATGCACGTGTTGACGCCCACCCCACCCCCCCGGAAGTGCAAAGCGGTCCGGCTAACACGTGGCCACGCCACGTGCACAGCAGAAGCAACTTCTACCAGACGTGGCCCGCGCTGGAGCTGCGGAGCCCTCCTGTGAACTTTGCCTTGCCCACACGTTATAGCATCAAATATGTTTTATTTTTCTAGAACCATAGGACCATAAAGAATTTCGAGCCAAGTCATCTGTCCCCTAATTCTGGCGCCGTCACCCACGTTCCCCTCTGCTCACGGCGAGCATCTCTGTCGTCACCACGCAGTTGGAAGCACGTGACCTCCGACAGGATCCAAGCAGCCTGTGTCTTCAGTGATGCACGTGTTGACGCCCACCCCCCCTGGAAGTGCGAGGCGGTCCGGCTCACACGTGGCCACGCCGCGTGCACGGCAGAAGCAACTTCTACCAGACGTGGCCCCCGCTGGAGGTGCGGAGCCCTCCTGTGAACTTTGCCTTGCCCCCCACATTATAGCATCAAATATGTTTTATTTTTCTAGAACGATAGGACCAGAAAGAATTTCGAGCCAAGTCATCTGTCCCCTAATTCTGTCCAAGAATATACATTGACGTGCTCAAAATGGCACAGCGTCATCATGATGAGGTTCCCATAAAAATTCCAATGTGGGCTTGGACGTCGTGTGACCTCCTACGTCCTCCTTCCAATGACACGTCAGGCACCCAGGACCATCTCCCCGGGGCTTGTGTTCAAGTCTCCATCTTGTGAACCCCACAACAGCCTGACTCGTGAAGGCTTCGGACGCCGAATGAGCCTGTCTGCCACCAGACGCGAACTCCAGACAGAGAGTTTTACAGACCCCCAAATCATAGTGATGGCATATGTCAGACCGTATTCAGCGTTACAAAACCATAACCGTACAGAGAATGAGAAGCAAAGCGCGAACTTAACTAGGGGGGAAAGGCGTCCGGTGTGAGAGGGACGGAAGGAGCTCGGCCTTCTGGAAGGGCACGTGGCTTCAAGGACAGACTTCAGCGGCTTCTGTATCAGCCTCCGAGTTTAAGTGAGAGAGACCGCGAGCGTGAAATCTTTCCTGCACGTATTGTATTTATTATGTCATCATTCTTGTCACTGCCTCGTTATTCTGGGAGGCCCCCCTCCACAACACGTGCATTCAAGGGTTCGCTTCTCCCTGTGGCTGTGCATCGTTCACCCCACGAATTTCCTCGGACCGTTGATGCTCCGGGTCTTCGTCTACAAACAAAAGCCATCCTCAACCCCGGACGTGAGGTGTCCCCGCCTCCGTGGACATTTCCTCGCAGGAAACCCTGCCTTCGGTTCGCAGTTCGTGTGGCGCAGGTGTCACCTGCCAGCTCATGGGACGCCTTCCGCCTTCTTTCTGCACATTGACACCAATAACGGGACAAGCCTGAGAGGTTCAGCGGCCGAAGCCCTTTGGGACACGACCCATATGTAAGGAAACTCATTCTCCGGGACACGTGGCGCCCAGATGGACGGGCCCCTCGCTCTTCCATTTTTAAATTGTGCTTCCGCTGCAGAAATTAACTTTCCAGTGGTCGACGCTAATAGGGCTCTGTTTATAGCCAACAGCATGATTTTATTAACCGCACTGAGGGATGACCTCATCCATTAAACATACACATGGCCTCCCAAGGCGAAAGGGCAGACGGAGGGGATCACGTGGGCGGCCCCTGGATCCCTCCCAAGGTCGTCCGCTCTGCCAGGGCCGGCGGCCGCCCTGACAGCCTCTGACGGGCCTCCTGTGAAAACCCCCTTTGCGATGGCAGAATGCAAACTACCCCTTGTCTTTTCTCTTTCAAGAGGTCTACGGGTTTCTGCGTTAGGTTTCTTTATGGGGTGTTCTCCGTTTTTGTGGCATAAAGACTCTCAGAGTGACGAAAAGGGTTTCCTGAAGGGCGCCCTAAAATCTAGACTACCTGCATGTAGGGCAGACGGGAGTTCAAGGGGCCGATGGCATTCGGGTCGCTGACTGGAGGACCCTTACAACAGGGATTGTCCAGGGGGTCACGAGGCTTCTTAAAAGTGGAAGACAAGGCACGAGACAACGTCACAGTGAGTGCGGGTGAGAAGGACTCAGCCCATCCTTCTGGCTCGGACGAGAAAAAAGATCCAGGAGCCCAGGTGTGCAGGCACCTGTACAAGCTGGAAAAGCTCGGTAAACAGATTCTCCCCCAGAAGCCTCCAGAAGGAGCCAGCCCTGCTGTCTGTCACCTTGGTTTTCCTCCGGCGACACCTGTCTCGAACTTCTGACCTCTAGAACTGCAATGGAATAACTGGGTGTCGTTTGAAGTCACGGAGCCACTGCTGACTTGTCCCTGTGGCCCTCAGACACCCACACCGCTTCCCATCCTGGTGACCGTGGCCCAAACGCTGCCGTTCACCGAGTACCAGTTTGCTCGTACACGAGTGGCATCCGTCTCACAGAATCGGTCAAAATCAACTGCGGCTGTCAGATGTCCCGTTCATCCCACGGGACGCGTGGACAATATTCACAGAATGAACCCTCGGTCGAAGCAGGAGAAAGAGCCGTCAGGATGAGTTCTCTCTCCGTTTCAACGGAAGAGGAGGTTTCGACCATCTTTTGCCAGGCAACAAATCGCCCCCAAATGCCATCGGTTGAAACGCCATCGGTGTGATTGGTCCGTGGGACAATTCAGGCTGGATTCAGGCTACCACACAGAAAGAAGCCCAGGATGCTGGAGATATCCTCCAGTGCACAGGACAGCAAGTTCTCACGCCCCAGCTGTCAGTCACGCCCAGGTCGAGAAACGCCACCTCTTCTCCAAAGCCAACATCACTGGGCACATTTTTATGTTCTGAGTCACTGCCGTCTCCAGTTTCCGTCCTTCGCCACACACACCGCAGGTCACCGTGTGTTTTGTTTGTTTGCTTTTTAGCTCTCGAGACCAGTTTCATCCCAATTTTTCCAACCTGGATTTGCCTCCCAAGTTCAAGGTCAAAACTGTGTGCTTTAAGCTTTTGTAGTAGCAACAAAGAGGCCATGGCAAGAACAAGCACTGTACTCGCTCACGATTCTCCGAATCAGCAGTTTGGGCCGAGCCCTTCTGTGGGTCTCGCCTGGGGTCACTCACGCAGTTGCCACCATGTGGACAGGCTGGATGAGACCGGATGGTGTCAGATACAGGTGACCCTTGAACAATGTGGGGGTGAGGGGTGCCGATCCCCCCAGACAGTCCAAAATGCACATTTAACTTTTGACTCCCCCCAAAACTTAACTACTGACAGCCTCCCTTAACGATAACTCAGTGAACTAACACGTGCTTTGTGCGTCCTGTGCATTAGGTACTGCGGTCTCACGATGGAGTCAGCCAGAGAAAAGTGAGCGTTAGGAGCATCACGAGGAAAAGCAACCCCATTTACAGAACCCTGCGTGTTTACCGCAAAAGCGAACCCACGCGTACGGAAGTGGACCCGCACAGTTCGAACCCGCGTTGTTGAAGGATCAACCGTGGATTCACTGTCATGCCTCCTGGGTGGTCCTGTCCATCCACGCAGAGCCCTGAGACCACCATGTAAAAGGCCAGGGTAGCAACCACCAGACGGGGGCCAGCTGACCCCGGCGCCGATGGCCAGACATGTGCTCCGACCCCAGCCCGACTCATCCACTCACCCTCCGTCCCATGTTATTGCTGCCACGTGGCGAATCGTAGGCGGGGCAAACGGAAGGACCACCCGGGATTATCTAATCTGTACCGAATTCCAACACGGCGGAGAAGGTGACCCCTGGCTCCGTGGGTGTAGCCGTGACACGAGGGGACTGAGGGCAGCGTGTGGCTCGATGTGGCTGCAGTGTGTCATCGGGACGGCAGAGCCCTCTGCAGCGGGCGGAGCAGCCGAGGACCTCGGCCAAGGTCAGCTCGGTTTTCCCACGGGGATTCCCTTCGCCTGGGGGCAGTTGGACACGGTGATGGGAATTTATGTTCTGCACGGGATTTCGTTTATTTATCATTTGACGTGGACACAGCAGAGTGGCTCTGCTGCCTCATCAGGAGTGGCCACGAAGCCATCAGCCTTCCGCTGGCTTCTCCCACCCAGTCCTGAGAACGTGCAGAGCCAGGATTTTGCACTGTGACCAACGAGGGCCCGGCGAGACGTGTTTGGGGGTCACATTTCACTTTTCGGGAGAATGGCGACTCCGAACCATGTCGGAGATTTAAAAATATTTCTCTTGGGCAACCGATCTTTTTCGTTAACCTTCTACTTTTTAATCCCTCATCTTCTTAATGGTTCGATGCTTGTGTCAGCCAAGGGAGAGTCAGTAACTGTTTCTGATTTATTTCCTATTAACTCACTGAATATTTTTTATGTGTTTGAGAAGTCTTCCGGGAGTATTTAATATACTATTTTGATCTTTCTTTGCTAAAAGCATGAACCCATACTTTTTTTTTTTTTTCCTAAGGCTAGAAATCTGGAAGAGATTTAAATGATGATCAAAACAGTGAACTCATGAAGTTTGAATGGTTTCTATACTTGGCAAAGAAAATTTCTTCAGCCTTCTTTCTCGAGACGAAAATCGGATTTTGAGTGTTTGTGATTTCACTGAGTCTTTACACCCCTCCCACTCCAATCTGCACGAGATTTAATTTTACAAGACACATCGACTTTCTTATCAATCAAAATCTTCATGAAAACATTTCAAAAGTCACTTTATTAAAACATTTCAAAAATATGTAAATAATCCAAATAATAATTATAAAATAGTTCTCCCTAGCATGGGGAGATAGTTAAGAGGCATATAGGATTTTAATCTGGTGATGATTTTTCAGGAAAATTTAGTCATGCCGTTTCTAATCAGAAAAAAAAAAAAGGCATTGAACAAATTAAAGGGAATGCGAGCTCAGAGATGAAATTAAAATTTATATCCAATTCTTTCTACAGTGGGGGAGAGGGGCTGGATTACAACTTAAACCTGCTCCCCACCACCACCAGCAAATATCACGCAGTGTCCCCCAACGTACACACGTGTGCGCCACGAAGAATTATTATGAAACACACTTAACTTCCTCTGGCCCGCAATAGAACCAGATGCATTGGAACCGAGGCTTAGAAAATGGTCCAGCAGACCTCTTCTACGGCACAGGATGCTGACGGGAGTCTCAGGAATGAGCCGCCTTCCCCCATCTCCTCTCGGCCATTTTCCAGAGCCGAACATAAACTCCCTATCTATCATTAGTGGGATCTCACGACTGAAAATCAGGGTCCTAATTTAGGATCCTTCGGCGGCAGGTGTAAAAGGAGCTGCTTCGTCCATTAACTTGGCGCGGGGCTGGTTCCCGGGCTGGGTGGGGAGGGGAAGGACATTGAGGAAGAGCTGTGAGCCTCCCCCTGTCCTCGCCGTGTGTGTTGGTGTCGGGGACGTGGCCAAGTGACCAAGAGTCAGAGAGCAGATGGGGAGAGATGGAGCCTCAGATGCTGAGGGTCAGGGAGATGGGTCCTCGGCAAAACCAGGCCAGCCGGGGGCAAGGGCGGGATGGAGGGGCTGCTGCAGGCAGTGAAGGAGGCTGTGCCCAGAGAGGCCCCCGGGCTACGCTGACGGGAAGAGCAGGTAAGGGACGAGCTAAGCGCTAAGCGCCCTTTCTGCGTTTTCCAAGTTACTCATCTCGCACCCTCCAAGTGTTTTAGTTTAAGTGTTCATATGTTTTATAAACTCTCTAGTACCTATCTATCCATAGGATAGATATAACGGATAAAAATAAATAGATTATAGAATATATTAGATAGCGATTGTGTAGATTAGAAAAATATAAAAATAGATGAGTGATTCATAGATAATGGCTACATAGACATAAAGGTAGATACGTACATACATACATACATACATACATACATGCATACATACATACCTGATAGATAGATGATACATACAAAGATGGATTGTCAATGTATAGATGATAGATGTATGATACATAATAAATGATAGATAGACAGATTGATTGAAAAGTGAGCGGCAGGTAGAAGGACAGAGAGGTAGGTGGTAGGTACTTACAGGCAAATAGGTAGGTAGGTAGATATATGATGATAGACAGAAAGATAGATAAGTAAATGATAGCTAGCTAACTTGATGATCGATACATAGATAGATAGATAGATAGATAGATAGATAGATAGATAGATAGATAGATGATAGAGATAGGTAGAGGATAGATAAACAGTTTCTCTCACACTAACGCAGGTCATCAACCTGCCCTCCTGACACATAGATAAATACATAGATAGATAGATAGATAGATAGATAGATAGATAGATAGATAGATAGATAGATGATAGATAGATAGATAGATAGATGGTAGAGATAGGTAGAGGATAGATAAACAGTTTCTCTCACGCTAAGGCAGGTCACTCAACCTGCCTTCCTGACATCTGGGGTGATGACTCTCACGTGGGGTGTCCCGGGCACTGCAGGGTGCAGAGCAGTCTCCTCGGTCTCTATCCACCAGACGCAGTAACACCCCATACAACCTATTTCGACCACCAAAAATATCTCCAGATGTCGGCGAGTGTCCCCTGCTGGGCGAACCACTCCTTGGGTCCTTTCTCTGTCAAATCAAGCTCGTGAAACATTGTTTTCTCTGCCTACAAAGTATCTGACTAGCACAGAATGACTACAGCTGAGTGACCGCTGTCACACAGGCTGCCACGTGGGTTTCTGTTACGTTTTTCACACAAACGGGAGGCATGGGGAGTGAGACCTAGAGAATGTGACCTTCGGTGACCTTTTAAATAGACTTTCAAACACCCGGCTTTGGGGAAGGGAAGGGTGTGCTGTGCCCCATCCAGCCTACATTCAAGAATAACGTCGTGGTGCGTGTAAGCATTCAGGAAGAGGGTGGGTCTCGTGTTATCTGCCTTGACCACAATAACGTAAAAGTTAACAAGTAAATTCTCTTCAACTGAAGAATTGTGCCTGTCTTGTGTAGGTAGCGTGACGTGTGTTGTCAGCAAATGAGAAGTCCCTACTTCACCTCTGTAGGACGGGGCTCAGGTTTTCCACAGACGGGGAAAGTGAACCAGCTGGTCACCTTTGCCATTGACCCTGGGAGCTGCAGAGCTAGAAGCAAACTGCGTGTCGCGTACGCTTTGCAATACACGACAAACAACAGAACACGGGGTAACGGGGTTTTGATCAAGGGTTTGATGATTCAGAAATTCGCCTACGCTGTTTTCATTATCCGTGTGGTCTTCATGAAGAGACGCCACTATTCCAATCCTTAAAACCGTGACAGCCCAGAAAACTCAATTACTGATTTTCTTCCTTTTAAGTTGCAGCTCGTATTCAACGCAGCACTGAACACATAGATACTCATTTCTGGAAACATCCGTTTTCCCTGAAACTTGGTTCCTTTCCTTCAAAGTGGAATAAGCACATCAAAGGGTGAAGAGAATGGTTATTTCTGCATTTCTTTTCATGCTGATGAGTATACGGCCAAAAGCTACGTGAAGTCGTACGGAATCAAAATGCTGTCACGGTTGCAGACACTTGCCTTAAGGTCCTTGCATTTCGCCGTCAGAGGATCACCGAGGGAAGATATTCGATGTATTTCCTCCCGTTCCCCTAACTTCTTAAGATGGCGACAGTTTGGGACGCCTCCCCTTCCCTCCCCAGGTCCCGGTGCGAAGCAATGCAAACTCAGCTTGCAGAGTTTTCTTAGATCTGCCTCCTTCGGGGTCGCGAGTTTTCGAGAGTCCTATCACTTCCTACGTGGCAGGTCGAAGGAAAACATGCAGAGAATGAACGGGTGTGTACGAGGTAAGCATTTCGGGCTGTCTTG
>NW_006438979.1:430524-444295 GCF_000325575.1 Pteropus alecto
CACCCATCCAACCCACCCATCCATCCATCTACCCATCCATCCATCCATCCATCCATCCATCCATCCATCCATCCATCCATCAAAAGATTTATTTTAAGAAATCGACTCACACAGTTGCGAGGTTTAGTGACTCCAAAACTTGATGGGTAGGCTGGCAGGCTGGAGGCCCAGATAAGACTTGCAGTTCAAGGCAAAGGTCATCAGCTGCAGAATTTCCTCATTTTTGGGTCTTTGCTCTCTCCAGGCCTTCAACTGATTGGCGAGGCCCACCCACGTTATGGAGGGTGATACCTTTTACTGACTGAAAAGTTCATCTCACCCCAAATCCACTCTCCCGGAAATATCTAGAATAATACTTGACCGCGTATCTGGGCGCCATGGCCCAGCCAAGCTGACACACAAAATTAACCATCACCTACCAGCATGAGCGCAATTACAAATGCTAACAAAGTGACCTTGGCATGAGTGGCTGTCTGCTGAGGATAACCTGCTCCCTCCCCAGGGAGATGTTTGGCAATTTCTGCAGATTTTTTTCCCGTTGTCACCACTGTGGGGAGAGAAGGCTACTGGTGTGTGGCAGGTGGAGACCAGGGATGCTGCTCAATACCCCACAAAGCACCAGGTGGCCCCAAAATGAGAGGATTATTTGATCCAAATGTCAAAGAGCTCTAGGACTGAGAATCACTGATGGAGAGAAAATGACTCATGTTAGATAAGTCACATAAACATCTTAGAATATTGGTTTGATGACTAGCTGCTTTATGACTGGTTTCACAATAGTGCAAATATTTTTGAAAATTAAGTAAATCTTTTTCATTTTACTAGGTATTTGCTAATGCATTTTGATGTTTTTCCATGTCATGAAAAGACACCTCTCTCTCTCTCTCTCTCTCTCTCTCTCTCTCTATCATCTATCCTCTGTCTATCAACTAGTTTTAAATGTCCATTCATCTATCAATTATAAACTCGATCCAGCTATGTCAAGAACCTTTGCTTATAAAGCGATTATGAAACTTTTCTGCAGAACTAGTCATTAAGAGCCAAAGAATTAAATATTTTTCTCATAAAAAGTCATAATATGAGAAGAAAGAAAACATAAAAAGCATTTTCTGAGCTCATCTCAGTTTTAGGTTATTCTGGGGATTTCTTAAGAACTGACCTGGGTGGGCTACGGTAAGACAGAGAGCTCGAATATTCCATGTCACACTGAGTTAAAACCAAATTGGCTTAAAAATACATTTTTGTAGGAATATAAAATCATTTCTTTAGCTCAATATTTTTCTCCTTTATCTTCCCCAAATGACTCTATGCTTTGATGAGCTGATCTAAGTTAAAAACTTAAATCAAAATCGATATCACGAAATAACTTTTTGTAAATAACACAGAGATCATTTCAACAAAAATAGCTGTGATGCTCTTTTTTTAAAAAAATTTAAGAAGTCACACAGTTCAGTAGCTGGACTTTATTCCATGGCTTCGAATTTTCTATAATGAGAGGAGAGAATACACTCACTTTTAGAAGGTGGCCTTGAATACTTCTATCAGATTGATATTTCTTCCTAGTCTCCTAAGAAGAAGGGTTTAAGTAAGATGATTCCTCAAATCGTGTCGGGTTACACGCTTTAATATTCTGCTGATGAAAAGCAGGTGTCGTGTCCTACGTGGCGAATCGGTGAGCTGGGCGTCCACGGCGGTGTGGAAATGTCAGCGTTCGGGCTGTTTCAGCGGGCTGGGTTAGGACTGACTGACGCTTAGGGTCTGTGTCCAGGGCCTCTCCTGGGTGGCCTGATGCTGTCTTTGTGGAGGTGGCATCCAGCCCCCTGACACGATGCTCTTTGAGGTGAGGGGGGCTTTGGGAAGTGGTTTGGTCACGAATGGCATAATGCCCTTACTTAGGGGCCCATACATGGCACTCACACAGTTGTACCTTTTTGCAAAACTCCTAAAGGTATAAATTCACGTACCCATTCATTTTCTTCAAGACGACACCCCGATGTTGTGAGCTTCAGCACCCGCGACACCTGCATCTTCCCCTCATTGCGGTTGGTTCCCGGTTGGGATAGCAGTAGTTGTTTTCAGTTGATTTTGGGGAATTATCTGAGAATTTAGAGAATGCACAGGAGGCAACAGAGACGGAACCGGTTCATCCGACGACATCCGTCGTCTTTCCGTCTTTCCCGGAGCTCGCGCCCCCAGGAAGGGGATTCGCCACGTCTACACGATCGTCATGCCCAAAGCCCATCGCACTTTGCATACGATTGATTTCATTTGCTCAGTGGAGATAATTAGGCTGAAATTCTTTGCCTCAGCTCTGTGCAAACATTGCGAAACTCAATGGATCTTGGAAATATGGTTTCAGCTGCAGGTAATGGTGACCCATATTCAGAATGATGACAGACACGAGACAGGAAACACACAGGAGCACCCCCACATTTGCAGTTTGAAACGTATTCTTCGAAGGCCTAATATTCATTCGGATTTAAATTGAGAATGCCAAACGATGACCTCTTATTCGCTCAAATAATACAGAATTAAGCTTTATCTGTATTTTCCATCCTATAAATGGAATTGTTTTCCAGCAAAGTCGTCTGGAACTGTCCTGTAGAGTAGCTGCATCTATTTAAAGGAATCTCGTAACTTTGGGGAAAAATGATAAATGAAGGATATTTGAGAACTATCCCTGAGCTGATCATCTTTCTTCACCTGACGTGCCTCGACGTCCCTCATCTCTGAAGCCCCTGTCTGTGTCCCCCACCCCGCACAGTCATGGTTTAGGCAAATTTTGCTTTTCATACTTATTTTTTACATTTATTTGATTATTTCCCTATTCTAGGAGCTAGGGTGACCCATATATGATGACTCTTGGGATATTCATGGCTTTAAAACTGAAGTTCCCACATCCTGGAGAGTCCTCAATCTCAGGAAAATCTAGAAGGTTTCTTATTGATTTCTCAATTATAGTCTTTATCTTGTTCTAAGAATCCTTGACTCAGATTGTGGTCGTCCAATAGCCTGTTGGGTGATTAAGGGAAGTTGTGTGGTTTGAATTCAATCTGCATTGACCAGAGACCTTGGGACAAGGGTGCCAATGACCCAACGATGGGTCCTCCTAAAAGTGCATGGGGTTGCTCTCCAGAGGCTGCAGTCCGCCCACATATCTCTGTCCTGACTAACGCTTGGTGTGCTTCTTCCTGTGGGAAGTCACACAGGCACTTCTTCAATATCATGTGCATGCGGCCGGGTTCTCCAGAGAAACAGAACCAAGAATATAGATGATGGATGGATGGATGGATGGATGGATGGATGGATGGATGGATGGAGAGAGAGAGAGAAAGAGAGAGAGAGAGAGAGAGAGAGAGAAAGAGAGAGAGAGAGAGAGAGAGAGAAAGAGGGAGAGAGAGAGAGAGATGATAGATAGATAAATGATAGGTAGATGACAAACAGATAGATGATAGATAGATGATAAATACATAAATAGTAGATAGATGATAGATGGGTAGATAGATGATAGATAGGTAGATGATAGATAGATAGATAGATAGATAGATGACAGAGAGATAGATGATAGATAGATAATAAATAAATAGATAGATGATAGATGGATAGATGGATGATAAACAAATACATAATAGATGATAGATGATAGATAGATCGATAGATAAATGACAGATAGACAGATGAGAGATGTAGTATAGAGAAATAATGAACGGATAGAAGGGTGAACGGGCGGATGGATGGGTGGATGGATGATGAATAAATGAATGGATGGATAGGTGGTGTGTAAACTGATGGTTGGATGCATGGCGAATGGACAGGTAGGTAGGCAGACGCGGTTTCATGGGGAAACGGGGTTGCTCGCCCTCCGTAGCACCGACATCTAGAACGGCGACAGTGACGTGGAGCGTCCTGTGCACGGCAGGGTGTGGAGCAGCGTCCACAGTATATACCACAGTACTCTCTCCCGCCAAATCGTGACAACCAAAAATGTCTCCAGACATCGTCAAGTGTCCCCTGGGGGCACCATACCCAGAAAGTGACGCATTTGGTCTTCCCCGTGTCACCTGCTGGGACCGAAGGGACGCCCGGCAGCAGGAACACTTCCCCCCCACCCCAGTTTTCATGGAGCGGCTCCTGCCCAGCGGCTGAAGAGTCTCTGGCTCAGATGCTCCCGGTTTCCTGGGTCCAGCCATCACGCATGGCCACATCTTTTCTCGGGGCTAAAAACTGCTTCCAAAACCAAGAAGAAGAAGAATAAAAAGAAAGTGTAACCGAGCAGAACGAGACAAGAAAAGCCCTGCCTTTCCTGCCCGTAGCCCTCAGGGGTCTTTGTTCTCATGGACATTTTTTCGACAAATCCTGCCCTTCTGCAGAAATACCAGACCTCATTCTGTGGTTGCTGCTGGATTACGTCACAGCGCGTAGCTGGCGGTTATTGCAAAACTCTAAAGATAAGTGGACTAAACAGATTCGAACATGATGGATTTGAACATTTTTTTAAAAAATTATGGTTGCTTAATCTTGGAAAAAAAGGAAGAAACAATTTACTTTATACTCATGCGAACTGCAAAGCTTTCAGCTGCTTGTATACAGAATATTTGCCGATACTCTGCTCCCTGTGGTTTTCTGGACGATTAAACTTCTCTATAAATTAACAAGAAACACTTGCAGACTTATTCGCCTTCTCTCTGCTGGAAACAATCCATCTAATAATAACTGAAAATATATTTTGAGGGGGGCAAGGCATAAGATATTCCCATGAGGGGGCGGTAGATGTCATTGAACAAGTTTATCCCCCGGAGTTTGAGAAATATTTTAATGCTTCCAGTAGATTCCTCTCACTCTGCTTTACGAGCGACTTCTTTTACAAAATAATTCTTTCTGGGTGTTTTCTAGAAAAAGCACAATTCTGCCATATTTTAGGAAGATCTGGACTCTTCTCTGTCACGAACCCACAGAGCCAGGAGACTTCGCTTTCCCCGTCTGCCACGCTGAGTCTCTGTCTAAGATGAAAACGTCAGTTAGTCTCTGGATAAAATGAGACGGCCAGTAAATTAATGTTCAAAGGATGATTACTGTGCAAAACGCTTGAACTCAAAAAAATGTAGACAGCTCATCGGTGTTTTTTTCTTATAGACCCCAAAACTGCTTTTCGCATGCGTTCGGCTAATGTCGATGGTGTTTGTTGAGCAAAACTCGGATTTTCGCAGAAGGCTGGCAGTCCTCGTCCATAGAAAAATGAAATTATGGTGAAAAGGGAAACGACTTGTTTTTCCAAGGGTTAAGGTTTAACAGAGAGACAACGAAACGGGTGTAGTCAAGGTCCAAAAGAAAGCTGAAAGGTCTGGATAAGTCCTTGAAAGCAAGTCCGGATTGAAAAAGGAAACTTGGACCGCAAGTTTCTTGAGGGCAAAATAAACGCCTTCTGTAGTTCCTATATCTTGTAAGTACTTAACGCTGTCTTCATGGACTATCTCCACGAGCGTCTTGTTTTATTAGCCAATGTACAGTGACTCAAGCTTCGTGTTTGCAGCATTTAAGTGAAATGCAGCCTTCCAAAAAGTAATTATGCCATGAAATCATTCAGGCACATAGTTCTTTTTCTCCGTCCGTCCCTCCCTCCTTCCTTCCTTCCTTCCTTCCTTCCTTCCTTCCTTCCTTCCTTCCTTCCTTCCTTCCATCCCTCTCCTTACCCACTCCCTCAACTTTACACCTCTTCAATGCTACCTAATTTCACCAAGATAGAGCGTTTTCATGGGTGAGTCCACCCACCTAGAGTCGAGTGAACTAACGCCCGTCTGGAGGGCTGAGTGCCTTACGGGGACAAACGGGACAGGTCACGGCGAGGTCCAGACCCTCTAACTGGATCATCTACACTAATCCAAGCATCCGCCCCGGTAGAGCTGGCACGTGGTAGGTCGTTCTGCCTTTTAAACCCCAAAGAGAATGGAAAAACGATCAGACACTCCCACCACAGTCTCCAAGCACACACGCAGCTGTGGCTCCGAGGACACAGGCTTCCACAGATGGGCAGGACAACTGCGTCCCTGCACCAACCCCCACTTGGCTTACTGGCCAGTGATAACCATGTAATGTCCTTGCCAGATGAGTCCGCTCCTTAAAGAATGCAGGCATGCCTGGCTTTAGGTCTAGTTTGTTTCGGATTTGTATACAATTCTTTTAAGCCAGCACGTCTGAGCTCAGATCAATTAGCTCTGAAATTAAAATAAAAACCAAAACCTTTCATGTGTCATTAGGCTCAAGGTTATTTCAGTGGGACCCAGTAAAAGTAAACAGGGTCTAAGGGTGTTGCCTTTGGGGCAGATAACAGCCACCCTCTGCGAGTCCTTTGGAAAATTATAATCTGTGTGTGGTGTGGGTGCTCGACCTGCTCGCCTCCTGGTCACCCCAAAGGACTCCGTCCCGTGCACAGCCTTTAGCCGCCCTTTTGAGTGAGGAAGTTAAAGACGTAATGATTTTCAAAACACAAACAATAGTGCCAGTCTCTAACTTGTAAAACACTTCTTCAACATAAACATGAGCATCCATGGAAACTCACAGAGTTGGACAGTCCCAAAGAACGCAAATAGCCGCGAACCTCGTCACCAAGAGCCTTGGCGCAGGTTTTTCATCGTCCTCTAAATGCCCACTTTGTTAATCTTTTGAGTTTGCACTAAAAAAAAAAAAATGTTTATTATCGGAGGAAGGCATTTAGGAAGGGTTTTTAGGCTGTTTTCACTTGTTTGTTTAATATAAGATATACAAAGGTTTATATCGGTAAAATTTATAAGAGTATCTATCTATCTATTATCTATCTACTATCTATTTATCCATCTATTCATATATCACCATCTATCATCTATCATCTATCTGTCTATCTATCTGCCTGTCATCTATCTATCTATCTATCTATCTATCTATCTATCTATCTATCTATCTATCTATCTATCTATCTATCTATCTATCTATCTATCTATCTATCTATCTATCTATCTATCTATCTATCTATCTATCTATCTATCTATCTATCTATCTATCTATCTATCTATCTATCTATCTATCTATCTATCTATCTATCTATCTATCTATCTATCTATCTATCTATCTATCTATCTATCTATCTATCTATCTATCTATCTATCTATCTATCTATCTATCTATCTATCTATCTATCTATCTATCTATCTATCTATCTATCTATCTATCTATCTATCTATCTATCTATCTATCTATCTATCTATCTATCTATCTATCTATCTATCTATCTATCTATCTATCTATCTATCTATCTATCTATCTATCTATCTATCTATCTATCTATCTATCTATCTATCTATCTATCTATCTATCTATCTATCTATCTATCTATCTATCTATCTATCTATCTATCTATCTATCTATCATCTATCTATCTACACGTTTAGTATAAGGACACAAAGATAATTACGTTTCGATAGTGGCATGAAGGGTTTACTGTGCTCAGCATGTTGCTCCTACTATACCATTTTTAAATAATTTATTGAGACAAAATTCACATCAACTGAAAATCAATCATTTCAAAGCGGACCGACTATTCAGTAGCACTTAGCACATTCACCGTGTTGTGTAACCACTGCCTTCATCTACCTGGTTCCAGAACATTCTCATCCCCACAAGAGGAGACCCATCCCCAGGCTCCTCCCTCCGCCTCTGGCGACCACTTACCCACTTCCTGTCTGGGCGAATGTGCCTGTCCTGGGGGTTTCATGTAAATAAAATCACCCGGCGTGTGACCTGCGTCTGGCGTCTCTCACTGAGCGTGATGTGTGCAAGGTCCAGCCACGTTGTAGCACGTGTCAGTGCTTCACCCTTTTTCACAGCTTTGTAATATTCCATTACTTGATGGATTCCCTCAGCTCCAGTTCCTATAGAATTGTTTGGGTGATTGTGAAGCTATAAATCTGAGTATATACTTCTCTTCAAAAACATCCTTTCTAGTCACTCCTTGTCATTTAGAGCAGGGGTTAGCATTTTGTTTGTTTGTTTATTTGTTTTGTTAACTTGCCAAGGCATTAATGGCTTTGGCTTTGAAGTTTATGTGATTTCCATGGCAGAAACTCAACTATGTGGTCATAGAAAATATGAATGAATGGTGTAGCTGTGTGCCAATAAAACTTTATTTACAAAACCAGATGGCGGCCTGGATTTGGCTCGTGGGCTCCAGTTTGCCAGCCTCTGATTTTGAGGACCAATCCCAACATTTAAGAATCACGCGTAAAGTTCTTCATGACCGGAGCCAGCCCCGCGAGGCGATCTTTGTCCCATCATATTCTCTAAGTCCGGCGAATGTTGCCCGTGTCCCCGTGCTTCATGGAAAAATGCTGAGCAGACGCCAGTGACACACAGACCACGTCAGCACAAACACTCACTGTCTCAGGAAGGGACACTGTTGTGGGCTGAATGGTGTCCCTTCAAAATTCAAATGTTGAGGATCTCACCTGAGGACCTCAGAACGTGGCTAGATGTGGACATGGGTCTTTACAGAGCTGATTTCGGTATAAAATGAGGTCACCGGGCTGGCCCTGATCCCACAGGACTGTGTCCTTATAATAAGAGGACAGAGACACACACAGAGGGACGGCCACGTGAAGACAGACAGAGGGCACGGCGTCCACACGCCCAGGAGAGAGGTCTCAGGAGGGACCAGCCCTGGCCACACCTACATCTCGGAAGTTCAGCCTCCAGGACAAGGACGAATCAATGTCTGTGGTTTTAAGGCCCCTGCTGGGGTCCTTGTTACGGCCGCCCTATGCTGGCATGCTTTGAGGACTCCAGAAATTATACTGCTCTGTGTCCTTGTAGCCTATCTGGCCTTAAAGCCATCCTCGAAATAACGATTTTCTGGAATCCGGTGCTGCTGAGCCGGAAAGCTGCAAGATTTCAGAGATCCGAGCTGCCGAGTCACTCCATCACGTCTCAAATGAGGCCCAGGAGTGGACGCCGCTGGGGACGCTCAAGCCCGGCCCCCACCCCCTCGCATTCGGGAAGCCAAACCAGAAGGACGGCTGGGTTCTGAATTTTTCATTCTGCCTCGGTTCGTGCCATGCTACAATGGACGTGTGTCTCCTGCTACAATGACCGTCACTATTTTTTTTTTTTATAGTCGGTGCCGTTTTCGGCCTGGCTGAGGGACACGGAAAACTTGAGGCTGTGGTTCCAGGATCTCAGACCGTTTCTAAGCCCTTGGCATTGAATAGCAATACCGTGACGTCCCCGTTGGCCGTGACCGGCCTAAACCGAGCGTCTGTTTGCGTGACGTACTCCGGGTAACAGGCGACCGACTTTCTGTTTCATCTCTGCGGCCCGATCTTCTTTGTTAAATGACATTTTACGAGCGTCTACGTGGGCACCGAGCCAGCGCGCACGTGCTCGGGAGGGCAGCGGCGGGGGCCTCCAGCCGCCTCGTCCCACAGCGGAGATGTGTGGACCTCGCCAAGGCTGCACCCGAACTTTCGCCAGTAACATGACGGCGCGGGTCTGCAAAACTCACGTCTGCGTAGACGCGTCTCGAGGAGCTCATGACGCCTCGTCCTCTCGTGTTAAAATGATGGAATGAACGAGCCGCCCAGTGTGCGTGTGAGGTGATGCCTAAGTTATTGCAAAACCCAATACCGAAGTGCGGAGCCGGCCTGGGTGATAAGGGCAGCTCTGTTCTGATTCTCGGTAGCGAGGACTTCACAGCATCCGCGGCAATAAACCCCATCTTACGTTACCTGGTTCTTGGACGTGCGTGTTGTCACCCGCCGGTCACCCCCAGTACACGGGATGATGGCTCTGACGGCCACACGCCCCACTGTGGCCCGGGGACGTGTGGGCTCGTGGCGAAGTCTCCTTTTTGCCCTGGCTCTGCCCCATGGAGCCGCCCAGATCAAGGTGGGCCTCCCTGACCCACGAAAGTCTTTTCTCTGTTCTTGGGGTCAAGGGTCTCCACTCCCACCTAGCGTTTTTGGGGGGCACACCTCGGATCCCTTAAGCTTAGCACCCACTTTTTCTGTGACCTATTCTGGGCTCTCCACGTCCCAACCGCGTTCGGCAGGCGGCGAGTCCGCAAAGAGTTGCAGCCCGAGGCGGTGGCTTTGGCGGCTCCTGAAGCACGACCCGCTGTGTGATGAAAGGGGACGAGGCCACGTACACACGGGCAGCTGTGCCGATGACCGCCCCCCACGACCCCGCCTGTCTGCAGCCGGGTCTCCGCCAGCGTGCGGAGCGGGTCTGGGCGACCTTCGTCCCGCGTCGGCCGTGACCTGGGGCTGTCCACCCAACGCTCTCGGGACTCGTCCTGCGCCCTCGTGCCTTGGACGACAGCGAGTCCCTGGTCACCTGTTTCCCGCTCACGCTTCCCTTTGCGTGCCAACACCCAGGCGTCCGTGTGACCCGCTCACACGTCGCGGGCAGAGCAGCCGCCTGAAGCCCTGTCCCTCTGCTTGGCCCAATGATGTCCCACCGTGCTTTGCACACCTCACGCCCTGCTTTGCACACCTCATGCCCTGCTTTGCACACCTCACACTGTGCTTTGCACACCTCACACTGTGCTTTGCACACCGCACCCCCTGCTTTGCACACCGCACGCCCTGCTTTGCACACCGCACCCCCTGCTTTGCACATCGCACGCCACTTCTATCGGTGGCCACCCAGCTGGACATTCAGCTTTTGCGGGAACCGGCCTAGAGGTGCCCTAAGTTGTCCCTGTTTGCTAATGAACAGACAGAAGGAAAGGATCTTTTCTCTTCGTTTGGCCGGTTCCTGGCAAAGCGTGTCATTTCTCATTCATTCCTAGGCCCAGTCGAGAGGGAAATTTAAGGATTTTTAAGACACCCTTGTGGCCTGCGATGATGGCTCTGGAAAGGTATGCATCAGAAGGAGCTGGGGATTTTTTTTTTTCTTCCAAAATACGTACTTAAAATTCTCTCCGCTCCTCCAGATGGGCCAGAGCAGAGTGTCTGGGCGGGGTGGAGGGAATGAATTTTTATAACATTTTCCCAGAGTTTCTCATTTATAATCCTGGGTAGAAACTCTATTCTGAAGACTCAGGATGCCATGATTTGAGTTGCTCCTAACACTGTAGATGACAATCCCATGAAGCCTGAAATCTGAGGAAGGAAAAAAAAAAAAAAACAGATATCCATTCAGATGAATGAATAGCCACAAATTCAAAAAGTAGATACAACCATAAGCTGAAACATCTTCGTTTTCTCTGGCCGGCGTGGGCGGTTCCTCAGCCTCAGAAAACACTGTCTCACGGAGCGGCGAGCGGGTTGCCCTGCTGTTTATTTATGCTACTTCCTCCTCCTGCGCGCCAAATTTTATTTTATTTTTTTTTGTATTACTCTCCTCAAAAGCACAGCAGCTCCCGTGATGTCTGCTCATCCCTCTTAAGGTTCCACGAGCATTTCCTGCCTTGCCGAGCGCGGGCCCCATTCAGTGACCTGTTCTTCCGTCTGCGTCCTCACAGAGTGAGTGACAAATGTGGGTAAGTTGCCATTCCGTTCGTTGACTGCGTCCCTTCACAGAGGCCCATGTCCTTCCTTCACAAACGAACATACGAAAAATCTATAAACGTTTCAACGACGTAGATCAGAGGACACACTGAGCCCTCAGCCGTGGCGAGTCGCAGGCCTAGCAGACACGCTTTGAACACGGAAAGCTCACGGTTTGCCTCGTGCCCCACGTGCTGTGAAATTAGGGAACTCGGAGAAGCAGAACGTCCCCAGGACTCCCGTGGTAGGTGGATGGAGGCCCCCATTTTCCCAAGGACCGAGGGGCTCGGTGCCAAATGCATCCCCCCGTGCGGACACTCGGTCCTAAAATCCTAAACGTCACAAAGACGACATGACTGTTGTGCTCAAGAGGTCGGATTGACCCTCCAGCCTCAAACAAGCAATCGAAAATAAAAACAGTCCATGTGCAGGAAAGAACAGTCTTCAAGACTGGACAGGGGGGCAATTAAGTGGTCCCCGAAGGACAAACAAATAAGGTCGAGTCTGGGTTTATGGAGTCACCGCACGGAAGCAATGTGGCTTCGCCCTGAGGAGACTCCCAAAGGGCAGCACGCGGCCACCATGGCTTCCACGGCCTGTGGCTGCAAATGGGTCATTTTCCATCACTCACTGCAAGGGATGCTGGGACTTAAGCCCGTACAGGGCCATCAGGACCCAGCAGACGGATTCTAGACAGGAATAGATTGGAGCGGTGTCTGCCCGTCCCCGGGGAGACCACGAGGACTCGAAACGGGAAAACACCGGCGTGACTGAGGACAGGGGGACGGGGGAGAAAGGAACGTGAGACTCGGGGTGGGGGGACTCTGGGACAGCTCTGGCATGGCCAGGACACAATGCGGAGGGACAGGAAAAATGTCCTATGGTTTCTCATTGGGGCGAACGGCCGGGGGGCCTTCTGACATGCGACACGCAAAAGGAGCGTGTTTGAGAAGCGTGGGGAACGCGTGTATTTCCACAAGCGGGTCACACGGGGGCGTGGCGGGGGACACGGTCCGTAGAGCCTGGCGAAGTGAGTGTCGCCAGGAAGGGTGACAGTGACGTGGGGATCCTCAGTGACGTTTGAAGTGGACAAGGTCACGTAGAGAAATAGAAAGCAGCCAGCCCTCGGCCTTCGGACGTCCGGGCGAGGGGCGCGGGGGACATTACTAAGGGATAAGGATTGATGGAGGGTGTCGGGAGGGGCGGGGGGGAAGGGAGCTGAAGATGGGGTGGTCAGGGGGAGGACGTCTTGAAAACAGCCTCCTGGGTTGGGAATAAGATCCCGCCCTGTTTCCTGAGCAACGTGAGGACGACGCGATGGGCTGAAGGCTCCAGGCCACTGAGACGGGGCTAGTGGCCCAGGCGTGACACGTCGGCCAGTGACAGGGAGGAGGCAGCCGGGGCCGTGGCTGCCGGGAAGGAGGGCTCGGGAGGAAGACGGCCCATCCCAGAGCGCCTGCCGCTCCTTCCCCGTGTGCAGACCTCGGCTCCGTCGCACATCTGGTGTTTATGTGACGCCGGTGGAATCCCAGCCACCCAGGACGTGTCTGTGGTCAAGACGTGACTCACGCAGGGACCCCGGGAGGCTGGACGGAGCGAGGAGGGAGCAGGGCCGGGCGGGGGAGGCTGGACGCTCGGGGGATTGCGGTTCCTGCCAGCATCGCGCCTCAGACAGGACGGCTCGCCACGGCGGTGCTGCTGCGGTCCCAGCGTGATAGCACCGTCCCCACACGTCCCCAGGCTCGTCACTCAGCACCACACGTCCCTTGACACCATGACAGGAGGTTCTCATTTACAGTCTTTCATCTTCTCTCCCGTAAACAATAGTGCCGAGTGAGCTGCACGGCTCTGTCCCTCTGCCTCTGTCTGTCTATCATCTATCTATCTATCTATCTATCTATCCATCGATCTATCTATCTATCTATCTATCTATCTATCTATCTATCTATCTATCATCTATCTATCTATCATCTGTCTATCTATCATCTATCAATCATCTATCTATCATCAGCTATCTAATTCTTATCTTTGTCTGCTGAAAAGGCCAGGAAATAATGATAGCACAGTAAAAATGAGCATACCTAATTCTAGAGACTATATGTGTACTCTAAAATTTATATGTTGAAAACTAATCCCCAGTATAATGATATTTAGAATTGGAGCCTTTGGGAGATGATTAGATAATGAGTGTGTAGCTTCATTAATGAAATTAATGCTTGTAGAAAACATGTCCCAGAGAGCTACTTTACCCCTTCAAC
>NW_006438979.1:444726-455651 GCF_000325575.1 Pteropus alecto
CACAGAACCCCCCAAGTCCCATCTCTCCCCAGGAATCACACTGATGTCATCCCAACCTCAGTGTATGGTTTTCATTAATAATGGAAAGTTTGCTTCTCATCACCAAAGGATTTTATGAGAGACCTAAGGGCGTAAGCTAAGCTTTATGATTAAAAAAATAATAATGACCATGTCACTGGGAAAATTAAACTGCTGATACAAAAAACATGGTAGAGTTAATAAGCAGAGATTCTGTACTGGAAATGTGTCATCCTCTGTAGCTAAGCCATTTTGTCCAGGGGAGCGTGCGGTGCTTAGTCATGCAGTCTTCATGTCAGATAGACCGGCTGCTTGTTTGATATTTTTTAAAGAAACCTACATTGACAGAATCTGCAAGCTCCAGATGTGAAAAGTTCTTTTAAAAAACGTTTATTTCCTCGAGGGGTTTTTTTTTTTTTTGGATCTTGTACTGTTATTCACAAGAGTATTTATGCCTTCATCCGGGACATGGTGGTGACATTGACGGCACCTCTTCCCACATGTTTCAATCATCATGAAGTGCACGAGCACCTGGGACTTGCTTGGATGTGAGCTTCTTTCAAGCGAACTTGGTTTTCTTTTGGGGACGCAGGAGGAGCCGGAAAAGGCTGTCGGGGGTCTGGTTCCACATGGTCCCTCTCAGCTCCCAGGACCACTCCCAGATGTCCAAAAACTCTAAGAGGAAGATTTCCCCCCGAAATCAAGATTCCATCCAGCTGCGACACTGCTGCTTTCTCTTACAGCAGAAGAGGCATCCAGCGGATGGTGACATCCTACCCAAGCTCCTTCTCTTTCCCAGAGGCTTCAAGGGTCGTTGAAAATACAACCCTTCAACGTTCCAACAACGTATTCCTCGAACAGCCTGGACACATGTCCCCAAAGAGATCAGGTCTGCATCTCTAGAACCTGGGGATGCAACCTTCTTTGAAGGAAGTCTCTTTGCAGGTTGTCGCCCAAAGGTGACACTTTCCAGCTTGGAAAGACTGAAAGGTGTCACCTGCACCCGAAGATGGAATCCTTTCCCAGTGCAGGCTGAGCATGGAGCAAGAGGGTTGCTCGGCGTTCCCAGCCCCCCGATTCCCAAACCCCGTGTCCTTGCTGACTCCTGCCCACCCTGCCATGACTCTGCCTCGGACCTGGAGGCCGTAAAGACTCGCAGCTTGAGCTGAGTCACCGGCAGCAGCTGGAAACAAACACGCCATCTCTACATTGAGGTCACCGCTGCCCCGTGTGCCGAAAGCGCGGACTGGTTCATCCGTTTGGCATAGCTGCTTGAGCAAAACCAGCACCTACCTCCGGCCTCTGCCAAAGACAGCAAAGACGAGTGAGCTCAGCCTGGAGGATAATTTTTCAAATGCACTGGATCTCCAGATTCTTTCGGTGGACAAAGCTGGAGTTCATGGAACAACCTAAGCATCTTCTCTTCTGTGAGCAAAGCGGGACAGACTCGTCTGCTCCAGGCCACCGAGCGGGGTGGAGGGTAGAAGTCCCCTCTGTCACGGGGCTGCAGGTCCTGGCAAATGTGTCGTTAACAGACGTAGGGGCGACAGGAGGGTCCTCCGATCTTTTTAAGGAGCATTCTCGTAAACCGAGACTTTTTTTTCCTAAATTAGGTTTTTACGATTTGATGTATGATGCTGAAACATACAACTTGCAATGGTAACTCGATTGAAATCACGGACATCTAATTGGGGGTTAACTCTACAGGAGAGGCTCTGAGCTTAAATTCAGATGATACGTCATATAGATCCAATGAATCAACTCTCTATACCTATCCTTTAGCAATCTTTTGTATTAATCAACCAACCATGTACTTATCTGTCATCTATCAAACCTATCAATCTTTTACTTACCTGTATTTGTATTATGTATCAAATCTATAATTTCATTTATCTATTGCTATTATCTATCTATCATCTATAGATCTATCTATCATCTATGTATCTATCAATCAATTTATCATCTATCTATCATCTATCATCTATAGATCTATCTATCATTTCTATCCATTTAATCATTCAGAGACAATATCTTCAATAATTTTGCTCTTATTCTCATTTTGCAGATGAAAAGCCACCCGATAAAGTCCTTACTTATCTTACGAAGGGGGCATAGCTGTTAGACTTGCACCCGAGACACAGCCCCATCTCCCTATTGCACTAAAGAAGTGTGATTCACAAATTGCAGTGACGTTTCTACCTGCTCCAGAGTCATGATCACACAGATGCACTTTTACATCGAATTCTATTCAGTGCTGTTTGGATTCTTACAGTCATTCAGCCGGCGGTAAATACTCATACGTGCATGGTAAATGCCACGCGTGTGAGCTCCTCAAGCACAAGAATTACAAGGGACTCAGAGTTTCCATGCCCGTCGGCTTCTCGTTAAGCGTGTTTCATGAGACTTCTTACCGTTTCTTTTGAGAGGTTCACCAGAGCTCATGGTCATAGCTAAATCTCATTCTTTATTTTACTGCTGATGTAGTAATCGATGACTATTTGATGCAAGTTCAACTAGTTTACTTGTTATCGATGCAGTTTTTAAACATTTCGATGATGTCCCACTCCACCAAGACCCCCACGAGTTGATGTCCCCGTGGGAAAGAGCCTATTTGCACAGCACGTGAAAGTATGTCACAAACGATCCGCTTGCCCCACACAAAGCGCATTAGAACAGCAAATATATCCCGATAATCTATTAACATATTGCAATCAAGGGATTTTTACAACAGACAGTGGTTCCTGCGATGAACCTATTATCCTAACGTTGCCTTATGATGCACTTTCTAAAATGCACACGATTATTTTTTGCAGATGGTCACCAAGACGGGACGGGTGTGTGGGCAATGATACCACAGAGTGGTTCTGCTGACGTCACATGATCTTCCGCATGAAGCGCCTCCTGATATGTACGAGGAGTCCACAGGTTCTGCGGGAGAGTGACAGGAATATTTCTGTGGCTGGGAGCAGGGACTCCTAAGTCTGACTTTGAAATATTTCCTTGGCTAAAATGATGGTCTAAGGGATGCCCGAAGGTTTAGAACATAGGAGAGCTATCGTGTGTGTGTGTGTGTGTCTCTGTGTGTGTGTGTGTGTGTGAGTGAGGAGGGGAGGGTAAGAGAAAAAGGGTGACACAAATTCAAGGAAAACATTACTTCCGCCTAAAGGGAGAGAGAGAGAGAGAGAGAGAGAGAGAGAGAAGAGGTCTTTCATTTGTACAATGATATTAGTTATACTGAGGAACACGTACCAGCCAACGTGCCGTGAGCCTCCTGGGAGGGGTATAATCAATCACACATTCCCTGTGGTCGATCATTAAGGCTTCGCATCCACCTTTGCTCATCCACAGAAAATGCGCTCTCCCCAGACTATGCCTTTGCCAGATGACACGACCTTAAAATGCCATCCATCTGAGTCAAGCGACCACTTGACAGATCTGCTCTTCGGGGAGAATGGTGTGCAGGGCTGTTGGTCCCACAGGTACCACAGGTTTGACTTGCACCCCAGACCACCCAAAAGCTGAGATCTCAGACCACTCCCGTTGTACTCCTCCCCAGATCTGCCACCAGGAAGCCCACGTTGTGATGACGCATAGGACAGGTTTGAAAATGGAAATGTTTACAGCAGAGTGCATTTACCCGTGTGGCACCGTGTCTGCTGCAGGGTTTTTATTGAAGACAGCTTGGGTCTTGATGACTCAGAGATATGACTGGAACAGCTCTGCATCCCAGGGAGAACTGCTGGGAAATGCATTATTCACGAAACAGATGTCTCGCTTTTCTTCCTTTGGCTGCCAGGGAGCTCATGACTAAATTATTTTGGAAAGTCTTGTCATTCTGTTTGACAGGGACATAATGGTATTAAGATATGTTGAGCGAAGAGTGAATTTTGAAGTCTTCTGCCTTCTGAAGTGTTTGTTGTGTGAGATTATTTTTTTTTTTAACATTTTTCTGGACACTTGCAAACGTAGACTTAACAGAAGGAGACAGAATAGTGCATTGGATCCGTCACGTACTCATTGCTTTGAATAGTTACCGACCCATGGGCAAGTGTGTTTAATGTGTGCCCGCCGGTGCCCGCGCCCCTCCTGGGACCTCGCAGACTTAACCCGAGGCCCATCCCAGGCCTCAGAGGGCCACACGCGATTACAGAGCGATACCGTGTGTCTTAGGCGCACACAGAGTACACGCGAGGGCTGTGCGGAGCGGGGCTCACGTATATTTATTTATACAAACTCTCCTTTTTTCCCCCACGATTCACTCACCCTGCCCGTGTTTGCACCTGCTCGGAGCCTTGACAGGCAGCCCGAGTCCGCCCCTCGCTGACGAGGGGACCGCCCCGTGCGCCAGGCGGCGATGGCCGTTACCTACAGCTGTTTCTCTGCTCGGACCCTCATGTCACTTGCCAGAGCAGGAAGATACCATTTTTCTTTTTTAAAGTGTATCTCATGATTGAAACAGTAGCAAGCTGCTCCAGCGGCCACAGGAAACCAATCGTGTCTTTTTATTTATTTATTTTTTTGCTGTCTCACCTAGAAGCGTGAGTGACAGCCGCATCCACCACCAAGAGGACGGTGTCGTCTTTAGGGACGCCGGGCGCAGCCCCCGTGCCAGCCCGGCACGGCAGGCACTGAGGCACAGAACCCGTCCTGGTCCTCAGGGTGTGTTCCAGTGACCCGGGACCCGAAGGCCATGTCGACTGGCCTAGGTCTTCTGGCAGCTCGGGCTGGCTTCGGGGCGCCCTTGGCGCGTCCCCGACCCCACCTACGCGGTGTCAGCTAAGCTCTTGGCGCTGCACGCGGAGGCGGGGCTCGCACACGGATCGCCACCGGAACACGCCACTAAGTCACACGGCGGCTGTCATCGGAAACGCGCCCGCGGTTAACGGCCGCTGTGGGGCTCGTACCCTTGCGCATCTGGAGTTGACGGCAATTCGATGAGCCACTCTGCTGAGCTGCGCTCGAGAGCGCATGGCAGGGAGCGGTCGTGTTCTGGCTGCTCCCAGCGGGGGACGCGATGGGCGACGTTCTCCAAACGTGGGTGACGCTGAACGATGACAGCTGTCAAGTGCAGGGCGCTTGGCTGCCACTCAGGGAAAACGGCAGCTCGCTCGGGCCACGGCCATTGCCGGTCACAGCGGGAGTCTGTCGAGCGTGGCGTGGATGTGGCCCAGGAGGCGTCTTCCAAAGCGGGAAACCCTGTGTGTCCAGGACATCCATAGGGTCCTGCGAGAGGCCACTGCAGGAAAAGACGTCACCAGCGTCACAGAGACGGCACCGTTAGCGGGCGGTTTCTGCAGCTTTCGGGTTCTCCCTTGACCTGAGCCCGCAGGACACGGCCCAGCAACGTTTCCTGCACAGAACCGCAGAGTGAGCTCTATCGGTGTTTGCGGCCACCCCATGGTCTCCGTGGAGACCACTCGACTCCGCCTCGCGCTGGACATGCAGACAGAGGTCTCCCCGACACGGACGGCCATGGCGCGCTCCAATGAACCTAGATTTTTACGCACCGAAATTTGAACTCGGCATGATTTTCTGGGGTCACAGAATAGTGTCCTTGTGATTTTCTCTCTCCTATTTAAAAATAAAATGTATGAATGACTCTGAGATCATGTACTAAAATAGACAGTGGGAAGGTGTGGTCCACGGCCCATCATTCGTCGATTCTGGTCTGGATCATCTGCATCAGTCAGGGCTGGTCCTCCAGAGAACCAGCACCGGCATCATATACGCACACATGGGAAGAGACATGTTATGAGGAGCTGGCTCACGTGATGACAGAGGCCGAGAAGTCCCACCATGTGCCATCGGCAAGCAGGAGACCCCTGCCGACTCGCCTCCCCGGACGACAGGACGGAAAATGTTCCAGGATCCTCGGCATCTGGGATTGGCACCTGAGCCAGATTTTCCAGGCGGGTACACTGTCACCGTATGAGGCTCGCTGATGAGCTTCGAGAGAGGCGGCGGCCGCTGTGGCCGAGTAACACTCCTTCAGGCTGCACCTCGGAGTGGGCGTCTGGTTATTCTGGGGGTGCTGGGCAGGGTCCAGCGTCCGGTCCCAGCATCATGGGGGCGGCAGAGACGCTCATGTGACAGGCAGTGTGCAAAAAAGGATTCTGTTTGAACCTCTACATGCTCTCGTGGGTGGGCACAATGAGAATCCTCATTCTATGGCTGAGAAGATTAAGACACAGGGGGGCGGAAAGGTGTCGGGAGATTTCCCAGAGGGGGTGCAGTTAAGAATGAGAAGCGCAAGCACCCCGCTCACGCCGGGCAGTTCCGTAGCTGACGCTCACAGCCACTGTGCCTGGGGGACAGGGGGTGGCTCCGATGGAGGAGACAGAAGCTGGTTCCATCCTTCTGGTGTCCCGACAATGAATCTGCAACTCAGCTCGACTGGGAGGATGCAGGATTTAGTGGATGTGGCCTGTCGCCGTTGGGTCACACCGTCAGCCGTGACTAAGTGGCTTCGTTGGAACACAATCCCAGAGGGGTGATCTTATGTGTCACCTTGGGCAGGCTGTGGTGCCCACGTTGGTCAAACACCACTTAGAGGTGAGGAACATTTCAGTCAGCCCCCACTGGATAAAGCAGATAGATAACCCTCCCTTAAAGTGGGTGGGCCTCATCTAATCAGTTGAAGACCTTAAAAAAACAAACAAACAAACCCTGCCTGACTTCTCAGCTTGCCGTCCTGATAAAGTTTGCAACTCTTACCTGGGTTTTGTACTTGCCATCATCAAATCGTGTGAGCCAGTTTCTTAAAATGAATCTCTGTCTCTCACTTTATGTCTCTTTCTGTATAGCTAGGTACAGACAGATGGATAGATGGCAGAAAAAAGATTAGCTAGATTATAGATGTTGGATAGATACACAGATAGACAAGTGGATATGTAGATATAAAAATATGACAGACATATAAATGACGGCTGGATAATGATTGACCCCGAGAGACAGAGATAGACGGATATGTGTTTGCCTCTCTAAGTCCATCTGCACCTGTGTCTCTACCCCTTATGTACAGGTGGTTCTTTCTCTGAAGAATCATGACTTCTACACAGCCCAGACAGCGCAAAACAGCACCAGCACAATACCCCGCTCAGAACCCGCCTGGTTGCAGGGCCGAGTTCACCCTCACGACCTCCGTGGAAGGACTGGACGTGGTCAGCCATCTCTGACTGGCTGCCGTGCCTGGGGGCGCCATGCGCAAACAGGCCTCTGGTGTCCTGCGTCTGAGCAGAGCCCGCTCCAGACGTGCGTGTGACATCCTGGCTGGCCCTTCCCGCTCACCAGCCTGGATGCCTGTGCTCTGTTCACAGGGAGGTCAAGATGAACGACTTTTATTGAGAAGTTTCAACCTCCAACGCTGGGATTTTCAGGCTATGACATCAGGTCTGACACTGGCAAGAGCCTCACGGTGTCTCCGTATCGTAGTAACTACGTGGGGAGCCGGGTGGGCCGTACGCTTAGCGGGGCCTCACTTCGTAAGACACATAGATGTCGAACCACGATGCTGTCCGCCGGAAACCAATGCAAAATAACATCGAATGCCAACTTCAACTGAAAAATAAAAAATACTTTAAAAAATACCGGCATCGTTGAGTTTTAGGGTTCATGGGACAGAGAAGGTTGTCCGCGGGCCTGGTTCTGGTAACACCTGCAAACGTTCCAGGCTCAGGGATTTTCTTCCCTCCCGAGTCACCGACCCCCTCAGCTGTCACTCCCAGCAAGTCCTTCCCTCGTCTACTTATACTTTGAGCAGGCACGATTTCCAAATGTGGTGACTAGGCAGAAACACATATGTGAAAATATTTAAGCGCATTCATCATCCACCGACTCTCGCCCAAGTCCACAGTTATTTCTCACTGTCCGGCCTCTTCATAAATTCTACAGGCGGGAACAGTCTCTGGGTTGCACCGTTTTGAAAACGTTCTATAAATAAATGTTCAGACGTGTCTTGCCGGCATCCCTCCCTCCACGCGCGGCTCACAGAATCTCGTCATCTCTTCCAGGCTCCCTCCCTGCATGCCCCTCGCTGGGAGCCCAGCTGTTGCTTTTCAGGGTCTCCATGGTACAGTGGGTGAACCGCCCCCCCATTCCCAAAGAAATACAGCAACGTCTACGAGCAACAGGCCGACTCAGCGAGGGATGAGAAAGGCTGGAACAGCTCGCCGAGGACCTGGAAGCTCGGCCAGAGAGTGTCCGGACCCTAATGGGAACTGGGCCAGGGCGGGTGCGTATGGAAAGGTCGCCGCTGGCAGCTCTCTGCGTGGCAGCAGAGAAAATGCCCTGGAGACAGCTAATCTGAAAGCTCCACACCATAATGCGCTTATTTCCAGAGACGACGTGCTTCACTTCGGAAATCTGTTGCCCGTGGATGCGTGCTTACTCAGTCATTTATTCGAATTCCTTCTCCTATGGGAATGAAGCTGGGTGTCCCCGTGCCTCTTCACGTGTCACATGGCGGGACATGACACTACAGAAGCCACAGAACATACTTCGTCCTAATTTTGGGAGCTGAATGAGAACTAGCTGGATTACTCTGAGCCCCGGTGAGCTGAACCCCGCAGGGTTACAAGCAGATGCAGGGGTGCTGGGTATTGGATAAGGGAGGGGTCCCAGGATGCATTGCTCTGGGAGTATCGTAGATGGGACACGTGTGTGACAACTCTGCGGCCGTGCGGGCATCGTCGATGTGCTTCCGAGTGAGTCTGACTCAGCACGCCCCACTTGGCTTGAGAATATCAACTTGTAGCTGGTCCCGGCTGACGCGTGGATGCTGGCCCACCTGTGGGATGGAAGGTTCTGGAAATGCCAACTACGGCTAATTAAAGTTTCATTAAACGTTCACTTGCTTGGCTATATTAAGCACACTTCCAGTGCTTAGAAGCCACCATATTGAACAGTATGCAGTGTTTCCTGTACCACTGCAGAAAATTACACAGGACTTGTGTGAGGCCAGAGGGTGGCTATCTCACAGAAACATCTAGTTAAAGTGTTTTTCGTGTTTAGAATTTTTCTATTCCCAGTTTTTAAGGGGCGTATAATTCACCCCAAATTCAGTATAATTGGCATAAAATTCAGTATAATTGGCATAAAGCCCCTCACAATATAGGGCACGAATATTGTTCCCTCTGAACTGGAGGCTCACTGCATAGTCAAAAAGGCTCTGATACAAAACAAAGCTAAATTCTCCAAAAAAAAGCCCTGAAATTGCCATATTTCTAAAGACGTTGATGCGTGCACACTCACATGTCGCATATGTAGTATGGCGATAGAAGTCTTCAACCTTTTATATGCACGTACATGCATATTGTCATATTTCCTCCCAATTATCTTACAGCCTCCAGATGAGCAGAAGACAAGACAAGTCAGACTTCTCCAAAGAGGAAACACGGCAGGTAAGTAACCAGCTGACAAGGTGACCAACTGCCTTCAAAGACAAGAAACTCAAGCTGTGACCAAATGCTCCATCATTTGCGATGCGTCGGCTTCATCACATCGACAGGTCTGGCTCCCTTAGTTACCGTCGTGGTAACTGCCGTGGTAAAGACACCGAGGAATTTTGCTGGGTTAACGCAATCTTGGTTTTACTTATTTTAAGTTCCTCGTCCCTTCCAGGTATGACTGCTGGACTAGACGTGCTCCAGATGCCGAGTGTCGGATCTGGGTTCCGTGCCAAGGTGCTGCTCCGCTATGTCGCACACCTGCCTCCCCAGGTATGTCTGTTCTCATTGTTTCGTTACGGAAAAAAGCACAAGCACCTTTCCTCACTGGACTTTATTTTTTTGTGACGCACACTCTGCCAGTCTCCTTTCTCCGGCCCAAACGCAACCACGTGGACCCATCCAGCCTTAAGACCCCCTGGGAAGCGTGGTCAAGCCGAGTAGTGGGTCACGACCCAGGAATCCCCCTGGATGGTGTCAACTCCAGACAGACTCTTACACGCACACCTATGTGTAAGCGTGTTCTCGGCCACCATGTCTGCGATGCTGAGAACCGGACGACGACATTGACTGATGAGAGAATCGGCTGTGCCCCCTGTGAAATCATCCCACGAGGAAATACGGCCCCAAAGGGAAAACAATGAGCTACATGTCCTGGCAACGTCCCGGGCGAATCTTCCAGATTCCATTACAGAAGAACAGAGGCCGTGTCCTCGATGAATGAGATTCGAGAGCGGGCAGGACGGAGGGGTCATATCTCGCTTAGGAAGACAGAGGCCCGTGGCAAAATTATTAGCCTGTTTTCCTACAACACAGAACATCCGGGGCAATAGTGAACTCTGGGGATGGGAATTTCCTGGGGAGCGTTGGGAAGAACGGGCTCCCAGGGAGCCATAGGACCGAGGAATGTTCCAGATTTGTGAAGCTATGGTTTTCCTTTGCGTCCTACGTCCGCATGCTCAGGCCTGCGTCCCTTTGGAGAGCGCCACCATTCCACGCGAAAATAACGGGCTCTTAGGCGTGGTTGGTTGTTCCTGGAAGGTTGCCCACCCTCTCCAAATCCCCCGTCCGTGAAAGAGTCTTTTTGTTGCTCGAGTGCGTCCTTTGTGACCGGTTTCGGCCGGGAGCGTCCTTTGCGGGCCTCATCCATCGAGAGGCGCAGACGCGGTCCGCACCAGGTTCGTGAACTTGATCGTGGAAGGAAGACTTTCCCAGAATGCCTCCCGGCTCGTGGAGGAACGGGACGGTCGGGGCTGTTGAATCTGAACTCGGTTCCTTCGCGGTGACCACAGAGCTCCTGGCTCCTGGTCTTCGAACGGATGCCTTTCTGGACGGGCTGCTGCAGGGTGAAGAAGCGGCTCGGCCGGTTCTGGAAGGCAGGTCGCTTGCTGAGCTCAGGCCGCCTGGGGCCCATCACCCTCTGTCCGTGACTCCGGAGCAGCGGCGGGGTGCCTGTCCTGCCCG
>NW_006438979.1:455720-459979 GCF_000325575.1 Pteropus alecto
CTTCCCGAAGCTCGGTCAGCGCGTCCCGCCGTGGGCTCGCCACCGCCACACGTGTTTGCGTGACCCGGTCTCCGGGCACACACGCCTCTGCTGCGGGAACCGGCCGCAGACCTCCAGCTCATGTCTTTGCAGATGTAACTGGTTCAGATGAGCTCACCGTGGCGGAGGGCGAATCCTCACGCTCACGGCTAGTGTCCTTACGAACGGCAGAGGACACATAGACGAGGTCGTATGACTACGGATGCACAGCTCAGGGTGACGCATCTACAAAGCAAGGCATGCCGAGCACGACTGGCGGCCACCGGGAGCTGGGACACAGGCATGCGGCGGATTGTCCCCTAGCTCCTTCCGAAGGAATCGAGTGTGCTGACACGTCGGCCCCAGACTTCTGGTGTCCGAGACTGTGAGAGAGTAAATTTTGATCGTTTGCAATGGCCCGGCGTGCGGTACAGGGTTAGGGCAGCCACAGGGATCTAATGCACTGTTTTGTCGATACGTTCTGTTAGGGAGAGGGCGGAATTTTTTAAATGTTACAGTCTTTTGGACCTATTTTAAGCTGCAGAGTCTCAAGGTGGGTCGGTGTCATCAAAACTGCGAGAAGCACCTCAAAAACCTCAGGTGCTCTGGGCTTGTCACCGCTGGGATCGCTTTTTCTAAATGACCCCTCATCGTCCCCCTGAGCCTTGCCATGCAGTGTCCACTGCGAGCATAAGCGAACGAGAAAGCCGGAGGCGCTGTCTGCAGCCCGCGACGGCCCCTCATCGCACCGGCTCACACGCAGGCGAACAACGGCTTCGTGCCCCTGAAGCGCGTTCCAGACACAAGCGATAAATCGCCCGCGACGTCGGCCCAAATGCCACCCCAGCAAACTGAACTTCATCTTGCATTTCTTCCACGGCCAGGACTTTTTCTGTTTTCTTTCTCTCTCTCTCACTCTCTCTCTCTCTCTCTCTCTCTCTCTCTCACTTTCTTTCTCTCTCTCTCACACACACACGTGCACACACACACACTCGTATATATACACATATGCACATATATACACATATCCTGTAGGTTCTGTTCTCCTGGAGAACCTTGACTTCTTTCTTTCTTTCTTTCTTCCTTCGCCCGCCTGTCTCCACTCCACGCCATCCTCAGCATCTCTCTGTTCCCTTCCTCGTTCACCACGTCTCAGCCCGAACGTCCCTCCATGGGACGGGCATTTCCGATCCTTCCCTTACTGATTCCGCTGTGGCAGTGGCTGCTTCCAAAAATACTTACTCTCCGAATTTCACGCACTGTCTCCACCCCCCGCCCCCATTCACCTGGTGATGTCCTCCCCTCCAGGAGTTCAAGACGTGGAGACGGTCTTTACAGAGGAGATTACGTTAAAATGAGGTCACCGGGGTGGACCCAGATCCCATACAACTGTGTCCTTTTAAGAAGAGGGAATGAGGACACAGACACACGCAGAGGGACGACCACATGAGGACATGGGGAGGGGACGGCGTCCTCACGCCCAGGACAGAGGCCTCCAGCCAACACCTGGATCTGGGGCTTCCCACCTCCATCTGGCAGAGCCAACTTGGCTTGTAAATGTTACAGATGGATTTAAAACGGGCCCCAAAGGAGATTCAGACCACCATCGCGGTCACGTGCCCACCATTCAGCTCGAGGTCGAGCCTCTCCAGTCTCCTCCAGCTGGTTTCTTATGTTTTAAGGCTCTTAACTCCTCATGCTCTGTCCACGATGCCATCCACACCCACAACGTTAACACCTGTTCATCGATGATGCGTAGATATTTTGCAGATGTGGACTGTATCTATACACACGTATGTCTGTATCTAGATATGTCCATACACACACACACACACACTCTCTCACACACACACACACACTCACACTGACTTTTTCCTGTGCTTTATACCACATTTGGAACAAAAGTCTGACAGCTTTGGTTGAGTGTCTTAAAGCACCAATTCATAGGAGCCCTTCACATCATCGAAAATTATCAAGGACCCCAAGGCCTCTTAATTTTTAAAAAAACAGTCATTAATTACATTGGTCAATTTTTTTCATATTAGAAGTCAAAACAGAGAAATTAAAAACACCCTGATTAATTCGTTTCAAAGTAATACAAATGCATACATGTTACATAATTAATATGTTTTCATAAAAAATGATGACATTTTTCAAAAAAAAAATACTAAAACGAGTAGCATCATTTTACATGTTCGTGATTGGCTGGCTCCCGAGAAGGAAGCTGACTTTGCCTATGTATTTTGGCATCAATCAGGCGCTGCTTTGGCTGATGTATCTGAAAAAAAAAAACCATCACACAGACATAGTTGGAAGAGGAAGGGGTATTTCGATAGCTCCTTTAGATCATCGTGGACCTTCTTCTTAGAGGCTGCACCCAGGCTTGACCTCTTGTGGGTTCTTAGGAGCTCGTCTCCTTGCGGAATGCGAGCCAGTATCTGACACGTCTTCGTACCTTATCCGACGAAGATGCATTGGTCTCTGTGGCGGTCCACTGCCTCGTTTACCCCGCACGGTTCTACAGCGTTGCACGTTGCTGACTTGCAGAATCCACAGCTACATGTTCAGACATGCCACATATCGATATTCCGTTAGATCGAAAAAAATCTCACTTGCCGTGATCACGGCTCACGTCATGCAGGGTCTTTAAGCACCGGGAATCTGTCGAGCTCAAGGCTGAACAGAAGAAAGAGACACAATGTGAGCGACAAAATCCCACAAATACTGATCAGGCCAAGAGTCACACGGCCTCAAAGAAGCCGTCATGCAGTCGCAAGAGGCATGGGGACGAGGAAGCAAAGAAATAAAGCACTGTGGTACGCACAACCCTAAAAGGCCCCCCACCCTCCCCGACCCCAGCTCCCTCCAGCACATGCACCGTCTCGGGGCTGCTGTGAGGACTTTGCAGAGGTCATTATTGTCCCAAATGATCTTAATATTAGGGACACTCCCTGGGTGGGCCTGACCTAATCAGGTGAGCCCCTCCAAAGAAATGGAACTCTTCCCAGTGAAAGAAACTTAAAGCCACAGAGAGTCGCAGCATGGGGGTATTCCATGTGAGGGGACGGCTCCCCACCAGTTTGCATGGCGGCCCGCCCTACGAGCTGAAAGCCAGCAAGGAAACGGAGACCTCAGCCCACCACACATGGAGCAAAATTCTCTTCACGGCCACGGTGTCAACCCGGTGACCCCCTGAGCAGAGGACCCCGCTACGCCCTGCACAAGCGTCTGACCCACACAACTGCGAGCTAATAAACATGTCTTGTTTTACGATGCTACGTCTGTGGCAATTTTTAAGGCGGCATAGGAAATAAACAGAGTTTTGTAATTTTTTTTTTTAAGGAAAGGATTTTTGGGCATTGTACTGGGCAATGACACTAACTGGAAACAGATTCACCTGAAGCCTAAAAGTTTTTAAGGGAATAAAGACAAAAAGAAAAAAAACCAAGGAGCTATGACTGCCTTCATGTTTTCGAACTTGCGGACATGGGCTCAGAACCCCCACAGCCCACAGGAAGACACGAGATCGTAAGGGGAGAAATGTGCAAAGTAGGTTTCCACTACGGAATGGCAAACCTCTTTCGCAAAATGCCAGATAGCAGACATTTTGAGCTTCGTGAGCCATAGGGGTCTTCGTGGCAAGGACTCGACTCTCGAATTATAGTGCAACAGCAGTCAGACATAAAATGCAAGTAAATGGATGAATCTGTGCCAATAAAACTTTATTTATACGAACAAGTGAAGGGCCGGATTCGGCCCTGTTTTTTTTTACCTCTGACTGTTTGATTCTTTGATGTCCAGGGCTCTGTAACTCAAGAATGAGCCATCTACTTCTCTTATTCTGACAAATAATGGAAACCGGAAAAATTTGGTTGTGTTTGTCTGTCGAGATTCACTATAAGAGTTCTCCGATTAACTGCCATTAATAATTAATAATTAATACAAACGCAATAACTAGAAGCTCTCAAGTACAATATATTATTAAAACTCAGTAGGTATATGGTAACAGAAGGAAATCTAACTATGGGAGACGAACACACAATGCAATATATGTATGTCCTACTGTTAAATTGTACATTGAAACTTACTGGATCTTCTTAACCAATGTCACCATAATAAAAATTAATTGAAAAAAAAACACAATAAGGATGGTAGCAAATTGTTTTAGAGCTCCGATGAATGCAGTATTTTTTTTTCCAAGGAGGACTCTTGTCGTAGATATTGTTAAGACTCTCCGGTGT
>NW_006438979.1:460058-462022 GCF_000325575.1 Pteropus alecto
CTTTGTCAGGTGTGGAACAGGCTGTCATCGTCCTCACCTGGGGCGCCACCGGTTGAGAGAGAATTGTTTGTAATAGGACATGTCTTCTACCCCAATTCCACTGAGCAGAAGTAGTTAACAAGGTCCCACCGACAAATGTGTGCGTGTGTTGGTGGGAGTGTGCGTGTCGGTGGGATTGTGTGTATTGATTGTGTTTGTGTTGTTGGCAGTATGTGTATGTGTGTATATGTGTGTGTGTCGGTGGGAGTGTGTGCGTTGATGAGTGTGTTTCTGTCATTGGCATTGGGAGTTTGTGTGTACATGTGTGTGTTGGTGGGAGTGTGTGTGTTGGGAGTGTGTACACGTGTGCGTGTCGGTGGGAGTGTGTGTGTTGGTGGGAGTGTGTGTGTTGGGAGTGTGTACACGTGTACATGTCGGTGGGAGTGTGTGCGTTGATGAGTGTGTTTCTGTCATTGGGAGTGTGTGTTTCTGTGTACATGTATGTGTGTTGGTGGGAATGTGTGTGTGTTGGTGTATGTGTCTGTGTTGGTGCACGTGCGTGTGTCGGTGGGAGTGTGTGTGTTGAGTGTGTTTGTGTTGGTGGGAGTGTGTGTGTTGATTAGTGCGTGTGTGTTGCTGAGAGTGTGTGTGTGGGTGTTGTTGAGAGTGTGTGTGTGTGTTGGTGAGAGTATGTGTATGTGTGTGCACGTGTGTGTGTTGTTGAGTGTATGTGTGCGTCGTTGAGAGTGTGTGTGTGCGCGTGTGTGTGCGTGTGTGTGTGCGTGTGTGTGTGTTGGTGGGAGCGCACGGTCTCCTACGACCCCAGGAGGATATCGGAGCATTTCTGTGCGCGTTCCCCAAATTCCTCTCCATCTCCGCCCTCATATTCCTGCAAGACTTGATGTCTCGATCGACAGGCTCGATTTTCAAATTAGGCACATGGTCCTTTTCGCTTCTATTTTGGAAAACATCGCAGCCGCTCTCAAGGTCACAGTAGTTGGGGGTCAGTGTCCACGCTGCGCCTGCAAATGACACGTCTGCTCCGTCTCCGGTCCGCGTATCTCTAGAACCATCAGGATAGATTTTGCACTTTTTGGAGCCAAAATGACTCCCCACTCCAGGTCACTCTACATGGCCCTGAATTCTGGAGAAATCTTCCGTTTGTCAAGCGTATGAGGTTACTATTTTGGGAACATCTTTGCATGTGGAAAAATAAACAATGACTCTACTGTTTAGAAGCGTGAAGCTCGTGCCAGACTTTTTATCATTTTCTATCTTTGTCCCTCTTCATATCATTTAGAAGCTTCCATCATAAAAAAAAAAAAGCATAGATAAAAGATTGCTTCAGAAGATTTGAAGTAATGGTTTCAACGGCTAAGATAAATAAGCCTAATCTCGTTTGCAGTCCTGCTGTGCTTGTGTTTGTCGGCAGACTTTTTGATGGATTAAAAGGGAGGCAGTTAAATTCGGGCCAAATGCATAAAGCAAAGAGCAAATTCCTTACTTATCGCGGCTCCATAAAATGACTATTTTTCCTCTTTGCTACTCCAGACAAGCATTTTATACCGCCGCCGATGTGCCTCCCTAAGTTAAATATTTGGGTTGGTGTGTTCATACGTTTCCTACTAGAAACACAGGCAACTTAGGGTCCCTGTCGCTTTGCGGGCACAAAGTCTTACGTTGTTTACAACCTTCGGGGGGTGTTGATTAGGTTTCTCCATGAACTGACATTGGGGTGGCCGCTGTCCATTTGAACGGAATGTTTAAACTTAACTTCTGTGAGATCGCACGCACTAATTGTTTCTGGATTTCCTCCAGCTCCTTCTGCTTTTATTTTTCCCCAAGCAATGCTTCTATGTATAGACAGGTTAGAGATAGCTGCCTCCTCACTGTGTCCTCATGAGATGGGAGAGGGAGACGGACGGAGAGAGAGAGAGAGAGAGAGAGAGAGAGAGAGAGAGAGAGAGAGAGAGACAGAGACAGAG
>NW_006438979.1:462088-472654 GCF_000325575.1 Pteropus alecto
GACAGAGAGAGAGAGAGAGAGAGAGAGAGAGAGAGAGAGAGAAAGAGAGAGACAGAGACAGAGACAGAGACAGACAGAGACAGAGAGACAGAGAGACAGAGAGACAGAGAGAGAACTCTGGCTTCTTCCTCTACTTATAAGGACACTAATGTCATCAAGGAGGCTCCACCCTCATGCTCTCATCTCAGCCTGGTCCCCACCCAAATGTCCCGCCCCCTGATGCCATCCCAGTGGGGTTCAGGGCTTCGACTGATGAATCTGGGGGACGCATTCAGTCTGTAACAGGGTGTGACATTTTTATACTTTACTACATACCCCACAGGCAGACGGCCAGAAGGGAAGGAAAAAAATGGAACGAGCTTATTAATTCCATCCATAAGTTGGATACTTTTCAGAACAGAAGATAATGTCGTGATAGATTACAAAATTAGGATATAAAACTGCGTATTGGGAAAAACACGAATTCCTAAACCCATACCTCCTCAAAGTGGAGGGAGAGGCAGCCAAATAGTCACAGCGTTTCTTGTTCGGCTATGAGTTAATGAGCAAATTTTCCTTAAAGGAATTTTTATAATAGCTTTATTTAGACACAATTCGTGCACCATCTGATTTGCCCATTTAAAGTGTACAATTCAGTGACTGTTTTTAGTCTGTGCACAAAGCTGCAAAATTATCACTGCGATCAGTGTTAGAACATTCTGGTCACCCCACAATCGAACCCTGGACTCACTAAGCTGTATGGATTTGCCTAATCTGGACTTCAGTATGTCATATGGTTTTCCAAGGTGTCTACGATGTGAGCAGCGTATTGCTTTCATAATCATTAAAATAGACAGTTAAGTAACTTCCAATAACAGAAAATACGTGGAAAGGAAAAGTTTAATGTCACGGACTCCAGGACAAAGGAGCTGTGTTCTGAGCATCTGGATTCTGAAAAAGGAGCCAGTTCTGTATTCAGCCTGCGTTCCTTTAGACGTGATAGTCTCATTTCCCGAAGAATGTTGACCGTTTTTGCCTTGAAATCCAAAGGGGCTGGTGTTTTTCAGGTCCGTGTCTAATCTGTCCCCTGGATTTCTTCTTCTGATGGCTACTAGAAGCATTTGCTCAGATAACGAGCAACTGTATAAACAACACCAGTTAAAAAGATAGAGACCCACGTGCACTCTGGCCTTTGCCGGGAACATAAATGTCAGCTAAGCTGCTGGTGCTCACTTCAGCTGGAGCCCAAACGCAAGGTGAGATCCCACAGAGGAGAGCATCCTTCTAGAACAGAGTAGGATAGGATAGGATAGGATAGGACAGAATAGAATAGAATAGAATAGAATAGAATAGATAGAGTAGGATAGGATAGGATAGGATAGGACAGGACAGAACAGAACAGAACAGAACAGAACAGAATAGAATAGAATAGAATAGAATAGAATAGAATAGAATAGAATAGAATAGAATAGAATAGAATAGAATAGAATAGAATAGAATAGAATAGAATAGAATAGAATAGAATAGAATAGAATAGAATAGAATAGAATAGAATAGAATAGAATAGAATAGAATGCAATGCAATGCAATGCAATGCAATGCAATGCAATGCAATGCAATGCAATGCAATACAATACAATACAATACAATGACAGATCTTGGTCATTGATTGAGATTGATCTAGTTAGGGGTGATCCCTTCGTAAGATATATAACCACGATGCTGTACACCTGAAACTAATATAATATTGAAGGTCAACTGTCATTGAAAATTAGAAAATAAAATAAAATAAAAAATAGCTCTAGTTGACAAATGATGCCAGGTGAGTGATTATGGGGATTTGGGGAGCAGAAGTATAAGTGAAATGATTTCAAAGGTGGTTAATGTGCAATATCAGCTAATCTGAATAATTTGTGTATTCGTAAAGATTTCTCTGATAAATATTAGCGAGTTAAAACAGAGAGGTCTCCCTGTGCTATTTGTGCAACGCCTTTGCATCTATACGTAAGTTGAATAGTAAAAGTTCAAAAACGTTGAAAGGGGACGAAAAATAAGGAGACAAAGAAAATACATCCATGTAGAATTCTTTTGTTTTACTTTTAAGGGATAGAATTTTCTTCCTGTGTCACTAGAGTCAGAAAGAGCTTTGGAGGTGATCTAATCCAGATGAGGAAATTAAGAACCAAAATAGTTTCTTTTTTTCTAATTTTAAGGTCACATAATGGGTAGAAAAATAAGTTCTTGGTGAGCTTTTTAAATTGGACACACAGGTCTATAATTGGCTGACTACACACGAAGGCTGGAAAAATGCATATGTGATTCAGAATCTGAGAACTGGAATAATGGTTTCACTTTAGGTTTGGCTTTCCATCTTTTGAAATATCGGACTTCAGAATTTATGACAAGTTGGGATGTGTGTTGGTGCAGCAGGCCCCAGAATGTGTATCAGACACACAGCAGGGAGACCATGCAGAAGAGGGAGGTGCCAGCAGAGAGACTGGTTGGTTGAAAAAAAAAAAAAAAGGAATTTTTAAGAAACTATAAATAATCCAGTATTCCCGCTCACTCAGAAATGTTACTCCCGAAACACCCTCCCAAGGAAAAGTTAAGAAGCAGCTGATTCTGAGCAATAAAGACCACGCGAAAATAAAAACAGTCGTAACGAGAGCACATACATCGGGGGAGAAAGCCACGGGCCAGGACGAAGTCACGAGGAATGCTGTCTAACATGGCTTTTCTCTCTCTGCTAACACTTTAATGTAACGTGCCGTTTTCGACCAATGCGTTGTCATGTGATTTTCCACTGCTGGATGACATTCTCCAGTTGCCACTGAGTTAACGAGTCTCAAATTGCATTTGTTTATCTGGTCCCAAGTCCCTCAAACACTATGATTTTCTGAGTAAACACATTTAACCCAACTCTATTAAAAAGCCATGGCTGTTAGGTCTGAGTTTGCATAAGTGCTTTATAAACATCCTGCTTGAAAGAGAATCATTTGTCTTGGATTGTTTAGCCATCTCCCTGGAAGCGGAGAATTTCATCTGGAATGTGACATATATGCCGTTTTCCGGGGAAGATGGAAGACTCTGAAAATCCTTAAAGACCCGCACGTTGGCTTGCCAAGAGAAGTTCTGTCCTACCAGGAGAAGCAGGAAGATTCGCAGCAGATCCAAACAAAACAACAATAACGGAAAAGCTTTCCATGGGCACGCAGACAACCTGACTTTCCAGAACGGACGCGGTGGATGAAATAACTACCCCAGAATTCAAGAAGGCGGTTTGCACAGGCTGTTAGTCATCCCAGAGTCAGCGAACTTGACAGGGATTCTGTGACGGCTTTGCATTTTTTTTTTAAATCCATTGAAGACTCTAGATCGAAATACTTGTGCAGTGGTATTTATTATCCCAATGCAAAACTCTGCTTCTCATGCGTTAGCCATCTGCCTCTCCTTGCTTTGACTCCTGTGCCAAAGTGACATAATTCCCAAGAGAACCATCTAAAATCTCCAGTACGTAACGCGATTATTGCTCTCATCACCGGGACTTGTGAGTCTCGGCCTAATTAGCTATCTCCCCCACTTCACAAAGAACGAGACGTGTTGAAAAGCACGGGCCTTGCTTTCCTCGTGTTTGTGCTATGAGCTACTTCGTATTACGGTGTATCAGATAGCGCTCTATCTCTGTGAATCCTGTCACTCTGGGAGCTTACGATGCATGGATGCCGTGAACCACAAAGCTCCAGGAGATGGGTGGACACCTGCAGGGAAAACAGCATCGTTTTCTGCTTCGACTCTTAAATGATTAATTTTGCCTTTGTCATTGTCGTTCTTTGCATCACCTCGGGGACAGTCGGCTCGAAAGCCAGGGTGTGCAGAGAAAATATTTTCTAGTACCCTTTTGTGTATTGAGAAAGAATTATAGTGAGGTGATGAATATGTTTTTTTGGTTTAGTTTTCTAACTTTAACACCTTAAACACGTTAAACTTTTTCCAAATGAGATCGTTTTGGATTTGCATGCGGTTGTAAGGAATGGTACAGAGATCCTGTGCACCCTTGATCCGGCTTCACTCGATGGGAACATGTTGCAAAACTATAAAATATCACAAGCGCGATATTCCCTTTGATTCCAGCAAGATATGAAACATTTCCCTTGCCTATTTATAGCTACGCCTATTTTTCTCCCACCTGCAACTCGGCCTTAAGACCAGGCAACCACCAACCCGTGCTCTATCTCTATAACTTTGTCATTTCTAGAATGTCACATGACTGGAATCATGCACTCTGTTAGCTTTCGGGATTGGCTTTATTCACTCTACCGAATCGTGTGGAGAGTCATCCCATTTGTTGAGCGTATCGATAGTTTGTTCTTTTTTGTTGCTATTTTTGTTGAAGGGGGTGGGACAAGCAAACCAAAATGATTCTCTAGAAGACAAGCGACATTGGCCACAGTTTCTCCTTAGTATCTACCTTTCCCGGGCATACTCTTGGCAGTGAGAAAGCCTTTGTTTCTACATAGAGACATGCATTTACATCGATACATACACGTATACATATATTTGTAGAATAAACCCAAAGGACTAGTTGAACCTAAAAGAAACTTAGAAGCCGGGAGATGATTCTGAGCTCAGAGAAGCTCAGGTGGCAAATAGGAAAAGAACTTTAGAAGTCGTAAAGCAGAGCTAATGAGACATTCCCAAAAGGTCTACTCAAAACCCCAAAAGAGTTTTCTTGGAAAGACAGGGCTGAACCATATTTGAACGAAGAAAGAAAAAAAAAAAACACAATAGCGGCTTGTTTTTGAAAAGTCTTTCGAAAAGATTCATGAAAGACTCATTATCAGATTCAAAACGTGTGGAAGGAGAAAGCGAACACAACCCAACGCGGGTGAGGAAAACGGCGGACGTTCCAAAATCAATCGGAAACGTCCAGATAGAGTGAAGACCACAAATATCCGCTAGAGCCTTGAGAAGACGTCTCTGCGGCACGGGGAGGGCTGGAGGCGGGAAGAACGTCTTCAAAGCACAAAAGCGAAATTAGAGGCTGTGTCGAATTCTCCGGCGGGCTGAGTATTTTCCGAGCACGGAGCAAATAGTTACTCTGCGAACTCAGAGACGCGTTCCTCTCGCCGACCTTCCTCGCTGGGGTCACGGAAGGACGTTCGCAGAAAGGACGACAGAGGCGGCAGAGGAAGGGACAGGGCGCAAGAAGCATCGCGACCAAGAACGTGGAATTCGAGGAGCGCACAGCCAAGCAAACCCTGAGCACGTGACACCCGCGCACTGTCGCCATCGCCAAGTACAAAACGCAGGACTCATCTGCGGGCGTAGAAGCAAGGCAGAACCCAAATTTGGGGTGACGAAACTCTGAAGGATAGACGGGAGACTCGGAGTTAAAACAGGGCATTTCTTTGAGAAGGTGGCCGTCATGTTAGCTTTGTGGCTTCTCCGCTGATGTTACATCTAAGGTTAGTCACGAAAATAACGAAGACTGAAAACATCGTTTTCTTTTAAAAAGAGGGTAGAAAAAGCTCAAAAACAAACAAACAAAGCTTATAGGCCAGAAAAGAGAAATATAAGACAAGTAAAGAAAAGCAATAATTTACAGAAAATACAAACTACATGAAGTGAAATTTGGAAACATCATCGACCCAACAAATATCCACGGACTGAAACATGTCTTAACGGCTATGTCCTCTCAGGCAAAGCTGAATCACTACAGCAGGTGAGAAATTTGAAGAGAAAGTTCCTGTGACCTTATTCACATTAAGCAAAGAAGACTTTCAAGGATTATTTTTTTTTTAAATAGAGGGATAAAAAATGTTAGTATGACGTGATACGAAAATTTAACCCAAAGATTAAATTTAAAAGATTAAAACGTTTCACGTGTTCGCACCCAGGAGCGTAGCACTTAAACACACAAAGCGAGATTCGGGTGAATAATAAGAATAAATGGCCCAGTCCCAGCCCTCCTTCCGCACACGCGCGGGCCGGAGCCTGGCTGCCATGGCGGAGAACGATGCTCGCATGTCTGCTTTGTTGGCTTGTTTGTTCGATTTGCAGCTGATCTTCGCTCTCTCCCCTTTTTCTCTTCTTCCCAAGTGACTCTTCTTTGGGATCTGCGGACGAATCCCCACTACGATCCCAGTGGGAAAAGGGAGAATATCGAAATATCTCATTAGTGGAAAAATGAATGATTCAAGTTACGGATGAACCAAATAAAGCTTGTCTTGATCTTGACCTAGTCCACTCTTTGACCAGCCAGGGACTGCAAGATGATGAGATGCACCGGTTAGGGGCTGGGCGGGGGTGGGGGTGGGGAGCGAGGACCACCCCGAGTTTAGTCTGAGCCGTGCGAGACCCTCACACCTTAGCCCCACAGACATGTGTGATTCATTAAGAAAGATTTTGCAACGCTCCAAACGAAGCTGGGAGACGAGGGTTTTCTATCATCGATGCATTTCCATGAAAGCCTGGGACACAGTCTCGGGGACAATAGCCAGGACGTTGCCGGTTGGAAAAACGGTTGCGTCGATTAAAAAGTTTCCCCCGCCCGCCCCTTTGGAAGTGAAAGCGACATGTTGAAAATCAAAACACAGCCCAAATCAAGACCAGATGTGCGCGCAGCTCTGAGGATGTGTCCGTGTTCCATCCCTTCTCTGTGTTATTTTTTCTTTTTCTTTTTTTTTCTAAAATGGATGAGACTTCTGAAAAATCACTTTACACAGCGAGATCTCTGTCGTTCGCTTGGGACGACATAATTAGGGAGGCGAATCGATAGATGCCCCTTTCTGAGTCAGCTGAAGGAGGCTGGACTGTATCCTTCTGACGAGTTGACGTCTGGAACAAATCAGACTCATTTGCTTGTTTCTAAATAAGGCCGATTTGGGCAGTAGTTTAAGAATAATTTATGCATTTTTCTTCAGTCCAATTTCCTCTGTGTGGGATGGCCACAGCCAGTGAAGGCCTTTAATACGGTCAACGCAACCCACGAGTTTAATGTCCTTGACACTTTCGTGAGACGGGGCAGAGACTCTTTCTGCATTTCTGGAACGTGGTGTAGGGGTTCAGGACGAGTGACCCCGAGACATTCCTCAGTGGTACACAGATTGTGTTGAACTAAAGGCAACTTTAATTTAAGCTAATTTAAGGCTCAACAGAATGTGTGCATCTCTCCCTGACCCACCTAGAAGAATGCGCATGGGGACCCGTGGCTGTAATAACATGACCAGGGACAACCTCTTTCGACCCATCTGTAGGGCAGAGCAAACTGATATCTCCTAAATGTCAATTCTGTTTGTCATCCTGTAACGACCCTTTGAAGCTCCCAAGGCACCAACGTCATCCCCACGCAAGGCGTCTCATACGCCCGTGTCCCCTTTCCGCCTCTCTAGCTGTCCTGCGTGCGGGGTCTCTGTGTCACGGACGCGGGGTTCCCACGCACGTGTATGTATTAAATTGGGTTATTTCCCCCTACTGATCTGTCTCACGTCTATCTGATTACCAAACCTGCCCGCGGAAACTCGAGGGGAGATGACAGGTTCTCTCTCCCCAACGGTGGCGTAAGCAGACACACGGGAACCCTGCCCCCCACGAAGCGCTCGGGCGGACCCAAAGGTCCGAGGTTTGTCGCACTTCACCCGTGCTCCGGGCACGGCCGGCTCGTAACACTCTTTGGAAACCAGCTTCAGTGAACGGCTGCAGTGGCTTCTAGAAGCAGCAGGCACACCTGAGGTGGTGTCTAGACACGCTCGAATTCTGCGAACCTCCTGCTCTGCCCCTCGTCTGAATGGCAGCTCGGCCGCCCGTGCAGAGAAGGCCGTGGAGAGGGACTCGCTCCGAAGACGCATCCACTGCTTCATTCGTGACGAAGGGAACAGGGGACCCCCTTCTTCAAATCATCTTCGTCTGAGCATTGGCCTTGTTCACTTGCGTTTCCTTAGCTCGAAAAAAGATGATGCGTAAATTATAGGAAGTTTCCCTTTAAAAACAGCAAGTCAATCAAATGCCGAACGTGCACGTTTTGGCTTTGCTCTGCAGAAAAGGCATGAGGACGTAAGGGAGGCTCTGTGACAAGTTCAGGGATGGACAGGGACCTCGTTGGTGATCTGATCATAAATCCTCAGGGGGCAGGTCGTGGTGGGCGGTCACGCCCCAGGCTCGCAATTTTTTTGGTCAAAGGTCTATGGTTGCCTTGAGTAAGTCCGCCCATGGTCTCCGTGTATCTGCGTTAACTCACCTTTGAAACTAGCACCTGCCGGAGAAGACAGAATCTCGTCCTCTGTCCTGGAATCCGTCCCCGCCTGGCACTCTCTGCCCCCGTGTCACCTTGCTCACGCGTCCTCCTGAATTCTGAAAGCAGAAGAGAAGCTACGATACGTTCATTCCCCGAAGCATTTGAGATCTGGCTCCCTGGCTATTGTCACTATGGCTCAAATCGATTCATATAAAAATAATCTATAGGTCTGCATGGTTTTTTTTACCTCGACAGGCAGGCAGTTACCCATCAGGAGACTGGGACTTGTTAAAATGGCATTTCTTACATTTTTCTTCTTCCTTTTTTAGTAAATGCTTGTTTTCCACGTGGGCTTTCCCTTCATGACAAGAGACAAACATTTCGACAGCGCTATAAAGTGATGAGCCAAAGCAGAGGACGCCAAGGGAGCGCTCGGGAGAACTGATTTGCTGTCGCCGTATTTACTTTACCCCCTTGTGAATTTCCCAGCTGCTCTTCCATTTACGAAGGTCTTCGAAACGTCATGTTGAAAGAAGACGGAAATACAGCACAGAGCCACCTCGCTTCCCGCCGAACGGCCAGAAGAAATTCCTTTGACCTAATTTGGAAAGGGGTCAGTTCATCATCCCCAATGATGGGTCGTTTTGCGGTTCTTAAGAGCATTTAAACCCTTGGATGTTTTCCAGTTATCGTCAGTAACTCGTGATTCAGTGACAGGCGGTTTGCAGCCATGAAGTTTGGTTTCACACGGTGCCATCGAAAAAGAGGTAGAAACCGTGGCATTGGTTAAAGAATCGTACAAAAAGGAACATCTATCGGAATGATGCGGTGGCTTCTTTAGTACGCCTGAAAGTAATATCATACTGAATGTCAACTGCAGTGGAACAATGAAAATGTAAACAGAATTTTAAAAATAATGAGCTGAGTTCTGTTGTGCGGGGAAGGGGTGTTCAGAGGTTTCCAAGATGCTTTTTCTTTGCTTTGCTTTTCCTACTGTATTTCTGAACGACTCAGGAATTGCTTTACACCGCTTCAGCTGTCAGACTTCAGACGCGAACTTGGTCTGTGTGTTCCTCTTGCAGCCGCATGGCAATCACACTGAGCAAGGGTGACATTCCCCAGGCCGCGGAGCCGGGGGCTGGCACCATCTCGGTGCCGTGACGTCGGTCGTGCTGAGCGATGGCTTTGCTCAGCGTTGCCTGGGCCTCACCTCCTGCAACTGCCCCACGAAGCTGTGTCCGTTACATGCCATTAAATACAGCAACATAGAGTGAGACGTCTCAACGTTGGCGAGTCCGTCTGATTTCGTGAGCAAACCCAACCCTGAGAAACACGAAAGAAAATCACACACCAGTATTCCCGCTGCGAACCACAGCGGCGAAAGAAACGAGTGGACCTATAAACCATTTCTTTTCAACTTTCCTGTTTAAATAGGGTGTTGGAGGAAATCTGATTTCGTGTCCGCTGCGTAGCTATTCACACGGCGCAATGCAAAGCGAATTTTGAGCGTACGACGACATGGTCGGGCGGCTCGTGACTTCTGGAAACAGTCTTGTCTGTGCCCTGCCCTGTTTAACCGAGTGTCCTTGCTCATCGGACTCGCTGAGGTCAGCTCCCGCTAGATGTCAGGACGGAAAGAGGCTCGAGGCCCCGTTTGTCACATTTTTATAGCTGCAGATGAACCCGAAGGAAAATGCTGACAGCGACCGAAAAAGATCATGTCATTTTCACTTGAGGGAAATTCCTTGAGCAAAAAATGCCCCGTACTGTCCCTAACATTCACCAGTCCTCTGGTCAAATGGTTTTTTTTGTTTGTTTTTGTTTGTTTGTTTTTCTCGCTTAAAACAAGACCGTCACCCTGTCACCCTACAGCATGCTAATCTGCTCACTTTGCTCGCAACTCATCTCGCTGATGAGAGACGTTAGTCTCGTCCTTTTCAAGGGACGGAACTGGCTTTTCCTCCGCTGGCTTCGATCGCGTGAGCTTACACAGCCTGCTCTGTGATTCGGTCGTCCCAAGGATGGGTCCCAATGTCTCAGGGTCCAAGAGAGCAGAAGGTCTCGTGCACCCACAGTACAAGGGGCCCACCCCAGTCTCCACGAGCCGCCCGACGCGTGCGGGTGGCGTCCCGCGTTCATGCGTCGGCCTGTGGCGCGTTTATACTTGTCCGCTTTAGCCAGCATTGCGGCACAGAGACAGGAAGGAGGGTGGCGTTTGCCAGGAGCTGACCGCAGAGGATGGGGACTTACCCGCTTCGTGCGTTTCCAGCAGGCGGATGAAGGATTCTCGAACTCGACCCCGGGGATGGTCGCCCAGCATCGTGAGTTTCCTAAACGCCAGCTAACGCTGCTCT
>NW_006438979.1:472717-475541 GCF_000325575.1 Pteropus alecto
CCCGCTGCGTGCGTTTCCAGCAGGCGGATGAAGGATTCTCGAACTTGACCCCGGGGATGGTCGCCCAGCGTCGTGAGTTTCTAAACGCCAGCGAACGCTGCTCTGAAGCGGTTACTGCGGTGTCGCGGGTGGAACTGTGTTCCGCTCAGTTTCCTTTGTTGACGTCTTGATTCCCGACACCTCGGAATGTGGCCTTTTTTAGAAACAGGGTCGCGGTAGAGGTGATTACGTCACAGAGGGGTGCGGAGGGGCTCTCCGTGATGCCCTGTGGCTGCCGTGCCCATAAAAGCTGGCGATTGAGACGCAGCGGCGCCCACACGGGGAGAACCCCGCACGAAGACAGATGCAGGGCTCAGGGCCACGTGGTCACCGAGCACGGCCGGCAGCCCCCAGGACCCCGGAGAGAGGCGGGGGACAGATTCTCCCTCACGACGTGCAGAAGCAAGCAGCCCACCCGCACCTTGACCTCAGACGTCAGGTCTCCAGAATTGTAAGACAGTTAAGTTTCTGCTGATGACGTCCCCCGGATCGTGACAATTTCTACGGCTGCCGTACCACGTGTATATAAATGACACGACTTATGTTAGTGGCATTTTAGCCACCATAAAAATATATAGCTTACAAGGTTTATGGACGGAAAGCGACCTCACAGGGTGACCTGATCATAAATTCCTAACCGGGTAGGTCGCGGTGGGTGGTCACGCCCCAGGCAGGTCGCTTCCTCGGTGAAAGACGCGTCTTTGGCGTCAGCCCGCGCTGCCCATCGCTTCCACGCCTCTGTGCCTCTGACAGGCATCGCCACCCCCGGTAGAGCACAGACTCCTGTTTGACTCAAACACGGTTGTAAAAATTCATTACGGGTGTGGACATCTCTTACGCCGACAGGTCGAGGCACAGCCATCAGGGTGGCGTGCTTCCAGAGTGGCTGACGTAAGAGCAGGGAGACAGAATGTGGGAAGCAGGGCGAGGCCAGCGCCTCCAGATGAACCTTTGATGGGCGATGTACACACCCGCCCCACCGTCTCTAGTACACACGGCAGAAAAGTCATCGGTCACCCCATTCATGGACTTTACCCAGAAGTGACGTCTATTGTCTTGGATCAAGAACGAGGACGACTCCCCCGCGCGAGTTTCATGTTTCGAGATCTCGGCGTTGACGTCTGTGCCTGTCCCGTGACAGGAAAACGGAGGCCCGTGACGTTATCCCAGAGATCTGGAAGGTTTTCATGTCTGAGCCTCTCCACAGCAGGCTGCACACACAACTTCCTGAAGCTGCACACACAGCTTCCGAAGCGGAGGTGACATTTCAAGTGTGTTTCTGTGTTGGGAGGCACATAGCGGAGGAGGCTGGGGGTCCTACTGGATTTCTCTGTGATTAAACTATAACGGAGGCTGGGAAAGACGCCCCGTGAAGTTGGCTTTTTCTTATTCTGCATGAAACAACACTCAGGAGGTCTTAAAAAGCCGACTCGGGAACGGAACACGTTGTTAACTTCACAGGCATAATTTAATTAGTCTCTTTTTCCAACTATTTGCGGACTGAAGTTCAACACGGGTGAACTCTAGACACAAAATTATGGATTAGTCGTTTTAACAGACATCCAGGGAATATGACCACAAATGATGCACGTTTCTAGAAACTCATGAATTTTTTTTGTGCACACGCGAATTTTTTAAAAATCTGGGTTCGAAATTGTGTGCTTCATTGAAGGTTGAGAGCTGGACCACCGATGTCGGGGGCTGATGACTCTGACGTGGGACGTCCTGGGCACTGCAGGGTGCTGAGGGGACTCCCTGGTCTCCACCCCCCCAGGTGGCAGTGGGACCAGCCAAGTTGAAAACCAAAAACATCTGCAGACATTGGCAAGTTGCGGCACAGAACCAACTCGGTTGAGAATTGCTGACTTTGATGACGGATGGATGAGCCTCTGCAAACAAGCATTCCGCCGGACATTTACTGTTCAAGCTCTAAGAACCACGTCCCACGTCCCAGTGTCATTTGGGCCACTTCATCCCCTGCCCCTGACGTTCACACTTGCTGAAAACGTGTAGGTCTCAGTTCCACTGGGAGAAAGGCCATATCGCCTCCTTTTTTTTAGAAATCTTACGGGGGTCGTGATTTTTTCTCGTGCCCCCCGTGTGCGTCCGTGCAGAGATGGGCTTCTCCTGAAGGTGCCGGTCAAGCGTCCACTTGGTCCTCATGCTGAGCGCGGCCCCTCTGGCTTGGCTCTCAGCTTGGTGTTCGCATCTGCCTCCAGCCCAGGGGACAGACACCCCTCCTGAGGTCACATGCTGACCGTTCCGCCTGAGCCCCGGTCTGGAGGTGCGACGGCCGGCTTCCTGGGTTGATGGCCACTGACACACGTCAGCTGAGCGGAGGGAGAACAGTTCTAGAGCCGGTTCTCGCCGGCGATGACACCGCCGCGGGCACTTCGCAGATGCCGCCTGGCAGGGAGCTCCGGCCGTCGGCTGGATGTGCTCTCGGGCTGCTCCCGCCACGCGCATACAGCAAGCGGCTCGCGTGCCGCGGGGAGCCGAGTCTCCGCCACGTCTGCAGACGCTTGGGGTCCCCGTGGGCTCAACACCCCCAAAACATCCAAGGACGGAGGCTCACGGAGACATGTGGAAGCTGAGAAGCTGGGCGACGCACGGCGCCTGGTCCATCTTTCAGCTGCTTTGCTGACTCAGCGGACCGGCCGGCTGACCTGAGAAGGGCAAAAAGGCCACTTCGCATCTGCGCGTGAGGACGTGAGCGCGCGAGGACGTGAGCGCGCGAGGACGTGAGGACGTGCGCGCGCGCGCACGTGAGGACGTGCGCACGCGA
>NW_006438979.1:475636-478915 GCF_000325575.1 Pteropus alecto
CGCGCGCGAGGACGTGCGCGCGCGTGGCGCTTTGCCGCGGGTGCCGCTCGAGCGTTTACGGTAGTCACGACCCCCCAAGTTCTCACGCGCTACACAGAGCCCCGAGTCTCTTGTGCTAGATCCATTGTTGGCAACCGAGCGAAGAAAGGGCTGAAGGGGGGGTGTCTCCCATTGGGGTGGCCTCAGCGTTTTCCGGGACCCCAGAACCCCGTTTGCGTAGGGCGCGTTTTGCAGGCACGTCTTCACAGCCTTTGGCAAAAGGGGAGACGCGTGTCCCTTCAATGAGCGGTGATGATGGCTTTCCACAGAAAACACGAACATTTGTACCTAGGGAGGAAACCACCCCATGAAATTCAGGCAATGTCTCTTCTCCAAACATTGCATTTTTTATCATTTTTGATCATTTTTGCTTTTATTTTTTTGCAATCAGAAGTATTTGAAATGGAAACGGTATCAGTGGCTCTGCCTCACAGAATATTGTAGCAAAGGAAATCCTTCTCGAAATAACAGCTGCTAACGGGGAGGTGACATGTTTTGGCTGAAACGCTCACCAGATGCTACAATGTCACGTGATGCAGGAAACGGCCACAGGCCCTCTAGATTTGTTTTCTTTTGTCTTAAACTATATTTATGGATTTAACATGAAACGCGTTAGAAGGAGTAGATGTGTAGACATAGGACTCCATACATGGTACGGTGGTTCCGGCAGTGACGTCACATGCATACCAGGATTGGTTGAGATGGGTCAGTGCACCCAAAACGCACCCAAATACCGAACAAAATCAGGACAGTCTGCGCTTTGTGCACAGAATTGTGACATCGCCTTTATAGTGAACCAATGGCAACATGCATGCAAAATCACGTGGAGAGAAGGCATTTTAAAATGCCAATTGGAGTAGATTTTTCTTCAAGGAAATAGAAATCATTCGCTTGCTTCTTCCGGGAGGAACAAGATCACCGAAAGGGGAGAAGCAAATTCATCTGATTTACAAGGTTTTAAGGCAAAAAAAAAAAAAAAATACATTGGACTAGAAACACTGGGTGTTGCCGGGGGCTGGTGAGAAGTGACTTTCGCATGAATCGCCTGGTTCTTTGCCAAAGGTGAGGAAGAAACATCTCAGCGGGCAGGGCTGCAGACGGTGCATTTTTAGGATTTTAGGAAAAGCCCAAGAAGAGTCAACACTTCCCCCAGGATATCCCCGGGGGAATTTCTGCAGGCCTGGAAACACTTAGCCATCAGTTGCTTCCTTGAGAAAAGTCAGAAGGAATTATTGAAACAGATTGGAATGTTGAACCAAATTTATAAATGTTCCTAAGCTGTTTTCATTACTGCTCCCCCCAAGGAAAAAAAGATGCTGAAGCAGGGAAAATAACAAAGCCGGGGCTGCAGCTAGCACTTGTCCGCCCCCACACAGCGAAAGGGAAAGACGTTGTCAATATTTAGGAGAGAGAAAAAGAAAACAGATTAAAAAAATATCGAACCGAGAACACTTATCAGTTATGAGGTCAAGGCCTTGGGTGGATGTGCCAGGCGTTCATTCATCGCATAAGACAGGACTCGAGGTTCGACACGTTTCCTGCACACGTCTGAGCCTCTGGCGCCGACGCCAGTCAGTGTGGGACTTGAGGACACAGAATATGAAGGATGGACGTGTGGCTCGTAGGACACGGAGAGAGTCCACGGACGGCCGCTTGGTGCTGAGCTGGTGATGCGAGCATCTTGCTCGAGGAGAGACTCACCTCCAAGGCGGACGCTGCTTCCTTCCTGTGGACAAGATTCTACCAAGAACGATGCAGGACGGGAGGAGGCCAGATGCCCCGGGGGGTCCCACCCGCACAGACTTCGCGAATTGAGCTTTCGGTGCGTGGGGGGCTCGCTGCTCGTCATCGGCGGTGTCGGGGAAGGACAGGAACAGGAAGCTCGGACGGAGCGCAAAGGCGGCGCCGGAGGAGGACGCTCTGGGGTCCTCCGGGCAGCCAGACGGTGGGAAACGCCGTGACGTCATCATCCCCCGTGCGGAGCTCACGCAAGTTGGCCAACGTGACATAAAGGGACGAAACCGGGAGTCGGTGTACAGTGCATGTCTAGTCCAGAGAGTTCCTCACGACATCCCAGAGGCCCCTGTGCCCTGGGGCTCCGAGGTCGCCTGGCCAACACTCACGGCTCGATGTGGACCGGCCGACACGCACACGTCTGACGAAACTTCCAGGCGAAGCTCCTGGCAGGCACAGAAGCGGTTTCCCTGCGGTCGCTTCTGTCAGCGGAGAGGCCACCCCGGGGCTGAGGCCAGCAAGGGAGACCCTCCGCAGTCGGAAGCCCGCGCCCTGCGGAGTGGAAAGCATGCTTCTTTCCTGACTCCGCCCAACGACAGTCCCTCCCATGGCCTGGGGCCCACGGCAAGGGCCCTCCGTCGATTGTCGGAGAGAGAGAGTCCATTTGGTGACAGGAGGTGGAACTGGTGACGGCTCAGGCTTCGCCTCCGGGCAAGGCTGAGCTACGCCTTCACACAGGCATCTTTCCTGCGTGCGTTGCTTTGCACGGACTTGTCTGTTCTGGAGGTGGGGGTGCCCCAAAGCGGAGCGACAGACCAGCCGGCCCTCGAGGCGAGGCTGTCCTTTCCTGCACACACGAAGAAGCCCTTCCCTTACCCATCACTCCGGATGCTGTTGCAGGCGTGTCACCGACGGAGCCCGTGCAGGAACGTGGACAGTGGGACGTTCGTGGAGGTATCTGCTCATCGGACGTGCTGCGTTATAACCGGTTTGACTCACACACACGACCAGACGGTGGGAGACTGTGCCTGGACTCCCACAGGGCTCCTAGGACACACCCTCAAGCGCACAGAGGCTTCATGTCCACCCCAAGCAGAGCAGGGCTGTGGGCTTATGTTTCTGGCTGCTTCGTGGACACCCGGCAGGTTCTGAGATGGAACCCCATCCTTTGAAATCACCCATAATGCCCCCGACAGAGGGTTTACCCGGAACAAAATCTGTGCATCTGTGCATCTGGAAGCTGTAACTGACCGCACACTGGAGCCCACGGCCACAGCAGGTGTGGCTAGGTATATGATTGATAGATACAAGATAAATGATAGATAGATAGATAGATAGATAGATAGATGACAGATGAAATAGACGATTGAAGAAAAAAATAGATCGATAGATGATAGATTAAATGGATATATGATACAGATGATAGGTGATAGATACATAGATACATAGATAGATGGATAGATGGATAGATGGATGATAGGTAGATAAATAGATGATAGATGGATA
>NW_006438979.1:479154-491234 GCF_000325575.1 Pteropus alecto
TTGGTTTTCAACAATTTTAACTTTCACCACCAGTAACTGAGAATTCTATTTGCTGCATATCCCAACATTTGATATTATCTGTCTTTTAGGTATATCCTAAATTGTGAAAATTTTCTAAATGTTTTTTTAAAACATTTTTTGTTTATCCTTCTTGGAAAAAAATTTGCTACATCTTGAATACTTTGTACACATTAGTTTTATTTTTCGTGGAGAAGATTTTAGTAAAAAAATAGTTGAAAATTAATCCTAATGGTAAATAATGTTGCATAAATAGATGATAGATGGATAGATGATAGATAGATGGTAGATAGATAGATAGATGATAGATAGATAGATAGATAGATAGATAGATAGATAGATAGATATAGATAGAGGATAGACAGACAGGTGTCTTCGGGTCTTTGCTGTACCATTCTGTCGATTACTTTGACTACGGCAGGCAGTTACTAAGATCTCGCGTCTTAAAATGTGAGAAGCGAGAACACGGGTGAAGCACGTGAACTCCTAGGAGGTGCGTCCTATGTGCAGCTTGCATCTGGCCACAGTAAATAAAACGGCAGCTGCAGGGCCCCCCAAATCCGTCTCTGTGCGCCTCTGCCTTCCAGCACCGTTCATCTGGGAAATGTCGGTCCTAGAGGTCTTTGATCAGGGAGAACCTCACCACCTTAGGCAAATGGCAGTCCCTCCCAGCACGAGGCCAGACACGGCAAGGAGCCCGCCCAGCTGGGCGCAGACGGGTGTAAGTGAGCGGGAAGCCTCGCCCGCCTGGGCCAGGCCGAGGAAACCAGCAAGAACTAAATATGTTCTCATGGCCTCTCAGCCTGGCGAACACAGACACTGGAGAATACAAAACACAGCCCACGGCGGTGCGTGTGTGCTTCCTGTACGTCTGGGGGGATAGGAACGCCCCCCAAACACCACAGTCAGCCACAATCACAGCCTCTGCAAGACCTCCGCACCTGGCCAGCACGCCCCGGGCTGCCTCGGGCGCCCACGGCTCAAGCAGATGGGGTGTGACAACACCCCCTGGGCCCGGAGATGGTGTCACCGTCAGCTCAGGCCGCTGTAGCAAATCCCAACTCACCTGCCGGCTCACACGGCTGGGCCCCTTGCTGGAGGCTGGGAGTCTGATATCCAGTCAGGGCTGGCAGGGTGGGTTCTGGTGAGAAGCGTCCTCCTGCCTGGCAGACAGCCACCTTCTTCCTCTGTCTTCCTTTCTGCGTCCATGCGGGGAGAGGCGGAGAGACAGAGAGACAGATGGAGACAGACACAGACACTTCTCCAAGCTGGTGTGTGGGTGCCAGGTGAGGGGACCGAGCTCGCGCTCGTGGCCACAGGAGGAGGCTGTCGTTGGGGCTGGTACCAGCCTCTCCACCTGTGCATGCCTGGTGCTGGCGGGGGAGGGGGGGCTGCAGCCCATAGCCTGCGTGTCCCCTTGGACAAGGCCCCGTTATTGTCATGACCTCTGCCACGTCCCCATGTGGGCCTGGCCCGGGTTACTCCATTCACCCTTCGTATGTCTCCGTGCGGGCGTGTGTGTGTTTCTGCGTGAGTCTGTGTATCTGGCCGTGTGCATGCACATGTGTTTGTGTACATACGCGTCTGTGTGTCTATGCGTGCTTGCTTGTTTGTACGTGTGTTTGCGTGTATGCAAGCCTGTGTTTCTGCATGAGTTTCTGCCCATATGATTGTGCGCGTACCGACTTGTGTCCGTGTGCGCATCCTCGAGGGCCGTCTTCTGCTTTGTCTCATCCCATTTGATTTTTACATCCTTTCTCACACCCTAAACTACGGTCCCAAATAAACAACGAAGAAATGGAGCTCATTAAAGTGTCTCTCGCTTGTGCGGTTGACTACACATCTTCATGACATTTCTTGTCATGTCAGGAACAGAGACTTGACAGTTTCACATCTACATTAATATAAATTCTGAGTCCCACCACATCTTCAAACACATTAAAAAAAAAAAAAAACGTGTACCCGGCTAAAATTCTGAGACATAAACGTGAACTTGCTTAAATGCCTGGATACCTTATCTCAAAATGTATGTAACAAACACATCCACAGTGACGTAGTTCACTTATAAATATTTCGTGACGAGTGTTGGCGAAGAAATTTTCTCTATGGCGTTAAAATTCTGCTGAATATCATCATGAACATCCTGGCTAATCTAGACTGAAGATGTACGCCGTCTGATAAACACACACACACACACAGATACACACACACACAGAGTCCTGAGGGCCCCGTGGGTGGGGGTCGCCTCCATACCTTACAATCGCGATACAGAGAGAAGGGCCTGCCTGGGAGGGGAGGGCAGACGGCTCAGACATGAGGCACAGTGAGCTGTCAGCCTTGTCATCTTGGACCTGTCCGTGCTGGGCAGACAGCTGCGGCTCAGCCCTTCCAGGGCGCTGAGGTCACGGGTCTGGAAGACCGCGTGCTCGTGGGATGCGAACCTGCCTCGTCTGCAAAAAGTTGGGCGGTGAGCCCAGACCCAGACCCTCCCCGGTGTTATCTATCCCTTCCTTTCCAAAAGCCCGCTCCGGGGGCGTCCATGTCAAACCTCCACATGTCACCACCTAGCGGGAAGGAAAAATGGAACCTCTTAAAAAATGTGTTTGCTTTTTCTCAGATGACCTCTTGCAGCCACAGAGTTTCATCAGGACTCCAGATTTATGTTTCTCTAGAAAGAACAACAAAAAAAAAACTTGGAAAAGATAAGAAGGAACTTCGGTCACGTGTCCCACGTGACTTTTGGAGAGTCTGGCGTGGGTGGCCGATGGCAGTTGGAGCGGAGCGATCGTGAGGACATCTGCATCCCAGTGACTTCCTGCAAGTAAAGGGAGCGTCACCGATCCCCAGTGGGGACAGTCCCTTGAGGAAGTCCTTCAGCTCAGTTCATCGCATTTGCCAGAACTGGCTTGTGTCACCTCCTTCCAGGGGACGCCATGTTCTTGGCAGGGACAAGCAACACAGGTAAAGATGACATGAAGCTGCCGTTAGACTCAGCTGTCGGGGTGCTGGGCGCTACCGAGGAATTCCTGGGGTGACCGAAGTGCGACTACACCTTGCGTTTTCCACTCCAGATCGCACCCCCTGGCCTAGGAAAACGTTTCGCAACGTTACAGTAATTTTGTGGCTCCGACCCCAAAAGCACAGACAACGAAACGTAAATAGATTGGACTGCATCCAACGCAAAATGTTTTGTGCATCCAAAGATACTCTCGAGAGAGCGGAAAGACGCCCCACGGAATGGGAGCCGCGAGTTGCCTGCTGTACGTCTGACCAGAGATCAATCGCCGGAGTATATAACGAATCCCTACAACTCAACCACAAAGACAACAGAAGCCATTTAAAAGATGGGCAAAGGACCTGGATGGACATCCCTCCAAAGAAGATGTACGAATGGCCGATAACCACGTGATAACACGTTCGACAGCCGGACTCGTTGGGCAAATGAGAATCGAAAGTTCACCTAAAAAGCCCTCAAGACGAGAACAATCAGCGTTGGCGAGGATGTGCAGAACTTGGACCCTCGTGCTCTGCTGGGGTGGGGGATGCAAAGTGGTGTGGTTGTCATGGAAACAGTTTGCTGCTTCCCCCAAAAGCTAAGCTATCCATGTGACGCAGGAAGTCCACCTGTAGGTAGGTAGCCAAAAAAACTTATGGCCGGGACTGAAAGAGATACGGGTACAGCCACGTTCACAGCGGCACAATTCAAAACCTCCGAAAGGTACGAGCTACTCTCGTGCCCGTCCACAGGCCAAGGGATAAGCAAAAGGCGGTCCGTTCACACGGCGGAATATTACGCAGCCCTGAAGAGGAACGAAACGCTGGCACGGGCCGCGACGTGGACGGCCCCCGAAACACGACGTTGCGTGACCTAAGCCAGACGCTCGAGGCCACATATGGTACGATTCTTTTTCCATGACATATTCAGATGGGATAAATCCTAGCAGACAGAAAGCAGAGGAATGGGTACCAGAAGCTCGAGGTGGGGCACGGGGAATGGCGGCTCATGGGGACAGGGTCTCTCCTCTTGGGGTGATGAGAATGCTCTGGAAACAGACAGAATTGCTGGTCTCAGCGTTTTGTAAAGGCATCAAACGTCCCCGCAGCGGACGCTTTCAAATGGCTAACTTACGTGAATTCCACCTCGTTAAAAACAACGACAACAAAAAATAAAACGAAACAGTAATCACCTCAATGGTACCTAGCAGAAAGATTAAGTGAAACTACACTCCTTCCTGAGCGAACACTCAGGGAGTAAAATGACATGCCTGTCACCACTCTGGTCACACACGCATGAGCAAAGAAAACTCCTAAGCTGATTCAACGCCCCCCACCCCGCCCCCGGCCGTCATGTGCAGGTTAATTAAAGGGAATCTCGTTATATCGCCCAGAGCGACCCCGCGTCACCGACGCCCGAGCAGGGGGTGGCCGGCTTCCGCGTGCTCCCTTCACAGGCGCTGCCTGCATTTTTCTTCCCTAATGGAGAACAGCCGGTGACACAGGAAGTCTGTCTGGCCCTCCACTCCTCAGCCAGCTCCAGCTCACGCCCAGCCGCAGACGACAGCAAAGCTCGGCGTTTAACCAACCCCCGGACTCAACTACTTATTTAGAAACAAATAAATAAATCTCTTCGTTTAACTGAGAAATCTGACTGGGCCATTTTTTTCAGGTTATGTGGGGAAAACACTATGACGATTTTTCTGAGTGTCGTCAAAGCTTCACTCGACGTCGATCACGCTCTGAAGCTTCTCTGAGGCCTTTGCCCTTTACAGCAGATTCAGGAGCCACGTGTGTCGACAGCCCCATTTTTCGGGAAGTGTGGTTTTGTTGGGATGACGTTGCCCACGCCGGTCCCGTCTGCGTGTGGATGACATACGGGAGCAGAGCGAGTGTCCGGGGGGAGCTGCCTTGAGCCCCTCTATGGGATGGGGCCTCCCCGAGCGCCCTAAGACTTGGCGAGGGAGGCGCGTGCGTGGACACCAGCGAACTTTCTGCTGTCACAGAGATTCAGCGAGCTACTAGGTACCAGGAGGGAAGATTTCCTGCAATTAAACTTCTAATAACACTTCATTGACATGATGTCACTTGGTCCCCGAAGCTTTAACTGTTATCAAAACTGCAGAGTCCACTCGCCGGCGAGGAAGAATGAAACACGCCTGCCACGCTCACACTCCTTTCTCTCGTTCCTGCTGGACGGAAAGAGACTCGGAAAGAAAGTGTTTCTCTCAGAATCGGGTAGGTCGAAACGCATGTGCATTCGTTTATGGGCCGCAGAGTCCAAAGACCACATTTTCCTCATTCCGTCCTACTTTTTTTTTTTTCCCCCAGCTTTTGGCTTGACTTCACCATTTTTTGCCTTTCTCGTTGAGTTCTGAAGGCACCTCCAAAAAGCACACGCAAAAAAATAACCGAACGAGTTTTCTCTTCCTCGAGGGTTTTCGGGACCCACGGTGCCACTGCCGTGGTTCGGACTTCGTATATTTTCCCCAAAATCGACCCTTTTACAGGTGCGTGAAGACGTGCTCCCAGTCAAACGGTAAAGGGGACCAACTCCAGAAGCTGGAGGAGGGACGCAAACCCAGATTCCTCTCTCTCCAGTAACTCAGAAATGCGCTCAGCTATTTTTACAGCTCCTTTGAGCCAACGTAACATGACGCTTTGCAAGTGGTATCCAGGTTGGGTGATTCGAACGCCATTTTTTTTTTTTTAATTTATTTTCAGCTCGTCAAGCTCATGTGTCGTGCCACCACGTGGTGTCTGACCTAGTGAGCCCCACCTAAAATCGCCGCCCCCGCCCCCCGTCAGCTCTGCCTGCTGCAGGTCACACCGTGATGGATCATCACCCACAGCACGTCTGAACGAGAGTCTCCGCGAAGCCACCACTGCGTTACTTTCTCTAAATGCCGTCTGAGCTCCTCTTGTCCATGACTTACATTCAGTTTCATGGTCGGGGGTTGGGGGGACAGTGCCGAGAGTCCTCGCGGGGCCCGGAGCCTAGATTCCCCTTCCTCACCGGCCTCTTTCCCCGCTCTGCGTCACGGCAGCCTCTTGGGATGACCCGCCAAGTAAACTGCCTCACCCAGGGCTGGGATGGATCCCCGAGACGATGCCTCCTTCCCGCGGCCGACACCAAAACCGTCTTTCCTCGTCTGACGGGAAGACCAGACTTGCCTCGGCGCGGAGAGGCTGGGAAGACACTTTCCTGAGGTGTAGGAATAGCTGCCGGACACCATCCTGTGTGCCTTTTACTTTTCTTCCCCACCCTCCAGGTGCGGCTGACACCAAAACCGTCCTTCCTCGTCCTCGGAGCGGAAAGGCTGGGAAGACACTTTCCTGAGGTGTCTTTTACTGTGTGCCTTTTACTTTTCTTCCCCACCCTCCAGGCTTTGGGAAGTATTTCGACTCTCTGTTTCTATGAGTTTGAGCTTTTTTTTTAAGATTCCACATATAAGTGACACGATGCAATACTTGTCTTTATCAGCCTGACTTATTTCACTTAGCTTAATACCCGCTAGGTCCGTCCACGTTGTTGCAGATGGTAAGATTTTTTTCCTTTTACATGGCCAAGTAATATTCCACCATGTACACGTACCCCTTCCTTATCCAATCGTCTGTTGATGGACAATCGGTTTCCCTTCATATCTGGGCTATTGTAAATAATGCCGCAGTGAACATTGGGGGACATTTATTTTTTCAACTTAGCGTTTTGGATTCCTTCAGAGAAACACCCACAAGTGTGATTGCTGGGTCACAAGGTGGTTCTATTTTTAATTTTTTGAGGAACCTCCAGACTGATTTCCATAATGGCTGCTCCCACTTGCAATCCCGCCAACAGCGCACGGGGCCCTGTTCTCCACATCCTCGCCAGCACTTGGTTTTTGATTTATTGATGACGTCATTCTGGCAGCAGAGAGGTCAGATATCACTGTGGTTTTACTTTGCTTTTCTCTGATGACTAGTGACACCGAGCATCTTTTCATGTGTCTGTTGGCCATCTACCTGTCCTCTTTAGAGAAACGTAGGTTCAGGAGGTCTGTCCAATTTTTAATCAAATTGTTTCCTTTTGCTATTGAGTTGTGTGAGTTCGCATCATCTTCCTTGATACTGTTAGTTTTAAAAACAAGCAAAAAAAATGCAATCATTTGCAAATGACCTTTTATTGGGTGATTGACAGGACAAAGCATAAATATGAATCGGAGTCCAGGACCGCGTGCAGGGCTAACAGTTCCAACAAAGAATATCTGGGAATTCCAACAGAGGGTCAGAATCATCTTGTTGAAAGTGTCCCGGTAGAGTGACTAATCCCAAATTAAAGGCTTAGTTTGGTCCCGAGCAACTGTTTACCGTCACCCAGCCATCCAGATGCTATATTTTTATCACCCTACTGAAAATGGAATGGGCAATGGTACGTGCTTAACACACTTATGGATTTTTTTTTTTTACTTGAAAATTGAATTGGTGACAAACATGTGGCTTAAATTTGTGTTCGAAAAATGGATGGTCTTCTGAAATGTGAATCCAGCGAGAGGCACAAATGCATGGCTCTGGGCAAACGTCCCCCACAGTAATCCATTGAATAACCACAGAATTAGTTTTCCAGATTTCTTAACCTGCTGCACAGAACTCCAAAAAACAGAAAGAGTCCACATGCATTTCCGTTCTCATGGAAGGTTATCCTTTTGACAAGAATCATCCCAAATCAAAGGAAGCACAATTAGTCTCTTCTGGAAAACAGGTGTATCTAATAATATATATATATATTTTCATTAACCGTCTATCGGTTTTAGCTGTTCTTATTTTTCTTAGAATTTATGGAGAGATGAAATGACGTCTACTTTATGATCATAAAAATATATGGCCTCTACCAGTGTGCAAGTATTTGCACACGTGTGCAGTCAACAACAGGCTCTTTGGCAGTGTTAATTTCTTGTTGTCCATCTGAAGTCAAAATATCCTGGAGGACTAAGCAACCCTCAGTGACGAACACAGCTGGACTCTCCCAGCATTGAGAGAGTCACTGACTTGGGAGTTCCTATAAACCCAATGGATGGTTCCATTAGTGTGTGTGTGTGTGTGTGTGTGTATGTGTGTGTGTGTGTGTGTGTGTGTCTGTGTGCATCTGAGTTCTATGTCAGGGAAATGTATAGGGCAAGAACAACAACGTGTAGGGTGAAGAAGCTCGTGTGGCTGAATCGCGTCTCCTCCAAATTCATATGTTGGAGTTCCGACCCCCAGGACCTCATAATGGGACTGTATGTGGAGACGGGTCTTTTCAAAGGGGATTAAGGTAAAATGAGGTCACCAGAGTGGGCCTGATCTCATAGGATTCTGTCCCTATAAGAAAAAGAGATGAGGACACAGACACACATAGAGGTACCATGTGAGCACACAGGGAGGACAGGGCATCCACACGGCAAGGGGACAGGCTCAGGAGGGACCAGGCCCGCCCACGCCTGGGTCTCAGACATCCAGCCTTCTGGATGGGGAGACATCGATGTCTGTTGCTTAAGCCCCCGTGTGGGGTCCTTTGTCAGGGCAGCCCAAGCAAGGTAATAATACAAAGCTCCAAACTGCTGTTATGATACCAGATAATCTGGAAGATGAATGAAGATGAAGGAATCTGAAACACCGTTGACTGTTTCAGATTCTTGATATGATCGGCATGCGGACTTAGGCAAAACATATTTTCTTGAGCATTCGACTCTGTGCTTTCTAGGAGGCATGATTTCAGAAGGAAAATGAAGAAGAAGGGGAGAATGAAGAAATGAAAACAAAGGAAGAAAAAGCTGATGGGAAGAGCGATGTCATTGAGTAGGATCTATCGTTAAATTGCTGTTTACTGCAGCATGACTTACAACAGCCAAGATATGGAAGCAACTCAAGTGCCCATCGATGGACTGCTGAGTAAAGAAGAGGTGTACAGATATACAAGGGAATATTACGCGGCCATGACAAAGAATGAAATCTTACTACTTGTGACAACATGGATGGACCTGGAGGGAATTATATACTAAGTGAAATAAGTCATACGGAGAAAGACAAATACCGATGATCTCACTTATATATGGAATCTAAAGAATAAAATAAACAAACAAAAAAAATCAGAAACAGACTCATAGATACAGAGAACAACTGATGGTCGCCTGATGGAAGGGGGGTCGAGAGGTAGGTGACAAAGGAGAAGGAATTAAGAAGTACAAATCGGCAGTTACAAAATAGTGACAGAGGTGTATAGCATAGAGAATGTCGTCAATAATATTGTCATAACTGCATATGGTGCCAGGTAGATGCGCCCCTTTAAGGAGTAAAGACTTTGTAAGCTATTTAAATGCTTAACCACAGTGCTATATACCTGAAGCTAATAGGATATTGAATATCAACTCTAATTGAAAACATAATTTTGAAACTTGTATAGCAAAAACAAAAAAAAACATTAGCAGTCGGGGTTTTTTATTACTATATTATTTACACGGAATGTAGAAAAGCAAGAACATATTTTTCAAGATGAAATGCCTGTTTGCTCACAGCACATTTGAAAAATGAATTAGCGATCACTTTTAAAAGTGGGGTGTTGATATAATACCAGCCTCCATTCACACGTTGGAACCTTTTATTTATGGTACTTGATAACATTAAGACTCTTTTAAAGCCAGAGTCTGTTTTGTTCGACCTGGGGTAATTTCTCATTAAAAAAAAAAAAGATGGAAATACAAATTGCAAAGGAGGTAAATAATTCTGTAAGGTTATTTGAACACTTAGGAAATCGATGTATTCACTGTACCGTAGCTACTTTTACACGTATCCATGCAGTGTCTTTGAATTTGGATATTCCAACTCACTTGACATCTATTAAGAGCCAATCAGTACATAAGCAGAATTTGATATTCGCCAAAAATTAAAACTTTGCTATAAAAACAATAGCCTATGCTTAGTATCATACAAAAACGGCTCACGTAAGTCCCTGATGTATCTTTAAAACTCCCATTCACTCTTCTCCATGATGCGAATGCCACACTTCAGTTGTTTATGCACCAAATTTCTATGAACTGAAAAATATGTTGAAGATATACCTCTAGAGCCCAGAATTCAGGCAGAATTGGAAAGATCAGTGATTTGCCTGACTCGAAGCAGCTCAGGAAATGGAAATACACAAATACCATTACACACATGGACACACTTAAAGTGAACTAGAATCGTGCTCACTTTGGGAAAGAGAAACCCACATTTCAGCCTAGGTTTGTTCGGTCCAAAAACCCAGGCAGCTAACCACTAGGCAACACTGCCCTGCCAAGGAGACACTCAGCTTTTGGAAAGTGTGCGCATGTGTGCAGTTGCTATGGGAACGAGCCAGATTTCCCTCTGCTCTTTTTTTGTAAAGTTAGAAGAAAATCATAGTCGGGTAATAAAAATTTTAGTGTCCATCGCGTAAAATAAAATCACTAGACAGTAGAGAAACATTCCTCCATGTTTCCTCACGTCACTTCAGGAGAAGTACCTTTGAGTACATGGTGACGTCGATGCCTGCTGTGACCATGGCCCCGACGTAACCCACTGTCATGGAACACAGGCAATGAATATTGGGAAAGGCTTTTCCTGTATGGACGAAGTCAGCCTACGGAAGTCTAACGCTTTATTTCTCTTAAGATCCAAAGCTTTTTGATAGTCTGAGTTGACCAGACAGGAAAATTTAGAAGAACCAGTCGATGCAAGCCGCCTCAGGCAATCCTTCAAGACTAATGTAATGTATTTGGGATTCTGATAAGCACCTAGGGGGAGGGACCCCCAGGATGACACCTTGGTGAGAACCCAGAGTCTACGTATTGACAAGAAGCAAGCGAGCAGAAGCCAGGATTGCATCTCCTCCCGAAAACAGAGATCTCGGAAAAATGATGCATCTGTTGGATGTCACCCCAGCCTGGCACAGAAGATACCTCTGGTGGTGATAAAATTTTCCCCACAAATCATTTTAGGTTGGCGCAAATGTCTGTGTGGTGATTGAAGCCTTAAGAATGAAAATATTGATAAACACTGATTTGAGGGGGATTGATATGCTTATTTTTTTACATTTATTTAATTGGCTTATTAATTTATTTATGGGCATCACGTGCCAATTTTCTACTTGGCTCTTTGGCCTGTCAAAAAAAGATCACTACTTTCTACAGCCATGCCACTCTGAACAAGCCCAATCCCGTCTGATCTCGGAAGCTAAGGAGGGTCGGGCCCGGTTAGTCCTTGGATGGGAGACCACCTAGGAAGACCAGGTGTTGTAGGTGTAAAAAATAAGAAAATAAAAAAAATAAAGGATTGTAAACTGAGAAGGTCCTTGCAATCTGTGAGGTCAACCAAGAGTTGCTTCGCCTAAAAAAAAAAGTAAAAAAAAAGTTCAGTACTTAGTGGTTAGACATTTATATGATTTATGAAGCAATCCCCCTGATTAAAAAAATAAACATAAAAAATAAAAAGCCAAAAAGAAATCAGTGAAAAAAAATGAAAGAAAGGTTGACTATTGTAGCGCTGGAAATCGAAAACACAAACAGAAGTTGTCTTGCTTTCAAAGCTGGTCGGTCGAGTGTTCCAGGATGGTTGATTTCCATGGTTTAATATCTGGGTGGGAAAAAAAAAATCCGCCTCTGACAAAGATAAAACGACTTGGCTTGTTCCCACCTCACCCACACGGGCTGGAAGAGATTCCTGCGCAAGAGCAGGCACGCTGCTTTAATCGTTACTGCCGGCAGGACTTTGGGTCGAAAACCAGTGCTGTGAAGTTAAACAGGCTGCTCGTTTTTTACATACACAAACCTGACATTTTCTTCTAAGGTGAAACACATCGCAGCCACACGCACAAACGCATGCAGAAAGCAATCCGCATTCTGCACACACGCACGCACACGCACGCGTGTGTCTCGCAAACCTCTTCTTGGCTCTGATGTGTGTTTAGATCGTGCTCACGTCAGCCCACGCACAGCAACCAGCTCGGGTCGTGTGGGTTTTTAGGGTGAAAAACGACGAAAAGGTTTTTCAACTCTCCGCTCCGCACCTTCTGATAAAGCGACTTTTATTCCATT
>NW_006438979.1:491938-496619 GCF_000325575.1 Pteropus alecto
AGGGGCACCCAGGGCCAAGAATGAATCTGTTGTTTCCAGATCAATTCATATACTACCTTGTTGGAAATAAAAAAAAAATACTTATTTTTTTAAATTTTTTAAAATAATTATTATTTTTTTTAATTAAAAAGCTAATTCCAGGTGGACACTCGCCATTACACGTTTGGCTAAACCCGTAGAATGCACAACATCGAGAGTGAACCTTAATATAAATTACGAGCTCTAGGTGCTGATGACGTGTTCCACTCTGGCTGGGGGTGGGGATTAGTAACTGGGTAGGGTGTGGGGGGGGGCACGGGGTCCGTGGGATAACTCCGTACCTTCCTCTCGATTTCCCTGTGAGCCTCAGACTCCTCTTCCAAGATAAACGTAGAGAAAAGCTTATTTGCTTTGTGCAAATCTCTCTTTGTAATGACCTTCGAAAGAGGAGTCGAAGAAAGCATCGAGTTTGGCAGTTACTTCTTCTTTAAAGCTTGGACCTTTCAAATGAGCCGAGGTCGGTCACGGGCACCGGGCTGCTGACCGGCCCTGCACTTCCGTGCGTCGAAACGTGTCTCCATCCCGGGTCCGCTCACCGGAGGCAGCTGGAGATTGCGGGCGATGTCGCCGATGCCCGGCAGATGCAGCAAGAACTTTGCAGCCTGGTCGACTTCAGTTTTTCAGCAACTACGTAGATATTTTTTTTTGAAGCATCTTTGAAGCTTGTTGGGCTTTGGACAGGATTCAGTAAGATGCTGTATGCCAAAGACTCAGCCCGAGGTGTGTACACAAATTATCCTCATGGATGTGTTTCGTAGGATTCGACATGGTGCGTCCTGTGCCGCATGAAGCGACACTATTCTCACCTTGCGAAGTTCTTTCCAAACCAAACACAGGTATAGATTTCTCCTAATGTGGCTGGATTTCCATAAGGCAGTCCACGCCGCCTCCTATTTCTGTCCTTTGTCCCTAAAATAACGCCATTACGCTGCAGCAACTGGAAAAATAGAACAGTAAGAACGTGTGGCTTGGGGACATAAGGAGGAGGCTGTGGGGCTGATCAAAGCGTTTTTGAAGTCTTCATTTCATCCGAGGGGATAAAGGATGCTGTTTAGTGTTCATTAACAGCCGCTCTCCCCAGCCCGGCGTCTGGAACCTCGCTCTTGGCAGCGGGAGAAAGCGGATCGTAACGTGCTTTGCAGCCCGAGGTCATAAACTGAGCCCGGCAGTTATCAGCATTAACAGGACGTGAGACGAGACACGCAGCAGGAAGGCGCCTTATCCTCCAAATCCCGACGCTTGAGAAGGGACACGGGCCTACGTGGCACGGCATCGTTCGCTTAAGTGCGTTCCCTTGAGTTTAGGAAGGAACATTCTCAGACTCATGCACCGACCGTGCCGTGTGACCTGCTTAAGGGCAGACTGTGCTTTTCCAGAATCGGCAGCAGCCGCCAGAAGCAGCCTCCAGGGGGATGGAGTTTCCTGTTTAAGTCTCCCGTCCAACACGGCCTTGCTGGTAGCTAAGTCTTTCCGGAGCTCGGCCGTGACCTTCCCGTGCCTGTTCGTCCACGGGCTCCATGCGATGCCAGGCGCAGGCCGGGGGACGGAGGTTAGGGCGTGCACTCCGCCGGAGGAGGGTGCCCGTGCAGCTCACGGTCTGCTGCAGGCAGACAGGGATCATTAAAAAAACCCGCAGACTCGTCGTTGTGTAATTCACGGCGGTGGAAATACGTGGGAGCGAGGAGAATGGGTAGCGGAGGGAACAGGTTGGGCCGGGAGGTCCGAGGCGGACGCCGTGTGTCTCAGGGCCACTGTGGAAGTCACGTTATGTGCAAAGGGTGTCGGCAGAGGGAGGAGGAGGTGGTCAGAAGCCGGTGGGGGAAGGATGGCGTATGGGGCAGACGGAGAGGTGAGGCCTGAACCGGAGGCGGCGGGCGGACCGTGCCGGGAGCACCCTTCCTTGTGCGAGGAGGAGGAGGCGGGGCTTCTTCAAGCAGAGAGGACCTTGGGGACGGTCGTCTGAGTACAGGGCAGGGACGGTGGATCAAAGTAAGTCCACAGGGTGGCCTCCTAGAAGCAACGTGTCCAAGTGACAGGCGGCGATCGCTCCCGTCAAAGTGACGGTGACAGACATGGGGACCCGCGTAGATGTAAGAACCACCCATGGGGGTTGGCGAGGGAGGACACGGGCGGGCGACAAAGGCTTCTAGGATCCTGGCTTGTGGAGCTGGACTCGCAAAGCCGGAACACACGGCTGATTTGGGGCGTCGACGAGGAGAATGACCTTTGCGATGTCAGGGTTCAAAACGTTGGAAATGAGGTGACACAGATAAGTCTGGACCGTCTAGACAAGTGTAGCCCACACCCGGGCTGGCAGCGTGGCTTTGCGATCACGGGTCTAGAGGTGAATCCGAGGGCGTCCAATGGCAAAACACAGAAACGATGGGTCGAATGTGAGGAAGTCGCTTACGAAGGAACTTCGAGTGGATGTGACACTCGAGGGTCTGGTGAGGGTCAAATGCCAACTCTGTGATAAGCGACACTCACGAGTCATCGTGAGCCCGGGGGACTGGGGGACGATGGTCTCACGGTGCATTTCCTATCATGTCTGCAGATGAATCAGGCGGAAAACGGGACTTGGAGCAGCAACCACTCAAAGAACGTGATTCACGGTCGTCACTTAGCCGTGCGTCTGCTTTATGTCGTACCATGTGCGTACGACACGTGGTACCCTCTTATGTCATTAGAAAGAGAGCATCTTCTGTCCACGATTCCTCCTACAGCGACCCAGGGCTTCCGCGGGACGATAAGTCGTGCGCGTCCTCGACTGACGGAAAGGTGATCTGCACGTCTCTCATCTCCCCGGAGGTGTCCGTCCTTTTCCGAAGCCAGGAGCGGAAATGACTAAGAAGCAGAAATAGATTTCTTCCCTCTCACGGCATGGCCAACGGCCCCCAGGCAGCCTTTTCCGAGAAAGCGCCCCAGCTCACCACGAGGATGAGCAGCGTCTCTGAAAGCTGGTGAGCACAGCCACAGCGCAGCGGCCTGACCCATCCCAGACGTCCCGGGCCGGCCTTTGCTGCCCTAAAAATCCGATCCGTAGGCAGCGTCTGTCCCCCTGGACGGAACTGCCCGTGTCAGCAACTCTGAGCCGCAGATAGGACGTCCTCCGGGGCCGAGGGCTGGGCCGTTTGGAAGGACCTCTCGTCCAGATGCTGCCAGCACCGCCCGCTCCCGTGTCCCCGTGCGGTCGGCCGCCAGTCCTCCTGGACGGGAAGCAGACGGACGGCCGTGTCCAGGGAGGGCAGGGCCAGCAGCGGGCGTCCGTCTTCATCCAAGAAGGAGGGGACGTATTCTTCTTCCCCGAAATGATTCGGCGAGGACGAGACCTTCGCGGCATGCTCTCTTGGCGTTGCGGGCGAGACTCTGGCTCCCGATGACGGAGGGGAAGCTGACCTCCCACGCGGAGGACAAAGCAACCCAACGAGACACTCAGACGCCTCGGGGACGGGCCGAGGGACCTGGAAAAGTCCCGTGGCTGAGACGGAAAGTTACAGTCGCTGTCAGGCTCCTCCCTGCTTCTGCCTCGTCCTGCTCACGCCTCCGGCCGTGGAGCCTCTGCCCCCTCTCTGGGTGTCCTCCAGCTCCGTCCCCCTGCACGCCCTGCCGGCTGTCCTCCCTCGCCGTGTGCTGTCCATCCCAGCGGAAGGCTTTCCGGGTGCCTGACTGACCACAGATCACGTTGCATCCCTTTCCTTCTGCTGGCACAGCTTTCCTGTCAACACAGGACCGTTAAGCCCGGTGAACCCAGGGCTCTGCGCCGTGACCTTACGCCACGTGGCAGTTGGTGCAGACACCGTGTAGAGGTAGAGGAAGATTTTAGCAAGCCAGGAAGGGCGTCCCCTGCGACCCCAGACCCAGGGCTAACTAACTGACACTGGACACATTTTTTTTTTTTTTTTACGGTGAGGTGTCTACCTGTGCTTCTGTAGGTCAGGGGAGGGTCACAAGGATTAAACAATAAATCCACACGCAGCCATGTGCACTGCCTGACGGGCTGAAGTCTTGCAGCAACGGATCGCAACGCTTCACCCATGAACTTGAACTCCAGCTTCTATCCATGCAGTAGTCCCAGGCCCGGAGGCTGGGCGTCCGAGCTCAAGGCGTGGGCAGCGCTGGTTTCTCCCAAGGCCTCTCTCCTCGGCATGGAAAAAGAAAAAAAAAAATACAGAACGCAGAAAGATGCTGTTTTCAGAGCATCGCAACAAGGTGCCTAGAGTCTGCCGACTTCACACCCTGCCTCTGTGTGCGCTTTTGGAAAACACACCCAGGTCCCAATCCACGGCGAGCGGCCCAGGACAGTCAGAGGGGCAGAGCGAGCGACCGGGACCAAACGCACCCACACGAACACCCAGGGCTCGTGGAGCCGGGCCATCTTACATGGCAGATGATAAATCGCAGGGACGGAATAACGGTCTCTGCCTCCAAACAAGTCATCCTGAGTCCGTGTACTGTGCGTGCTGCAGGGGACACGGGGCGGGCGCCATCTGGCGCCTGGCGACTGCGGCTGGCTGCCCTACAGAGGTTCCACGCTTGGGGCCTATCTGCAACTTATCTGCATGTCTAGACAGTCGCTTGCGCCTGGCAAGGGGTCAGCTGTGCTCGGGCAGACAGGGCGGGCTGGGACGATGTACCGGGGAAG
>NW_006438979.1:496663-498576 GCF_000325575.1 Pteropus alecto
TCCTAAGTCCAAGGCCTACGCTGCAGATGCTCGCGCGAGAGCCTCCCCCGCGTTGTGTCCCTAAACCACAGTTTGCTGACATCTCTGTCGGCCGGAGCAATGCATTATAACGACTCATTTCTTCCTGCTCTTCAAACTGGGGGTAAATATCTCTTTTGTCGGGGTCGGGAGGGCATGTGTTAGTCTACAGTTCCCCAAGGCACATTTTTACATCGCGACGGCGCCTCCTTCCTTGTGCACGCAAATCTTAAATGATCTGACGGCTCCAGCGTCTTGCCAGTGGGTCCCACGTCTAGAGCAGTAAGACACGGTGCATCGTCCGACGGGCAGAAATAGAGAGACAGACGGCGAGGAACAGCCTTCTGCGCCGTTAAGGACGGTCCGTGAGGTCGGCACGGGGATCTTTACCGAGTGCGTCCTGCGTGGTAACTGCCTGCCTCCCCGGCCTCATCCTTCTAGAAGCATCCAGGCAGGACTCCGCTAACGGGCCCGCTGGGGCCTGCCGTCTGCACGCGGTTTGGCTTCCGTCTGTGACTCCGTCACCGCCCGTCTCTACACCGTGGCATTTCGGGCTGAGCCTGCTCATGAGACGCGGTTTTATATTTTTTTTCCTTCTTCTCTTCACATCAGGATCTTGGCGTTCTTCCAAAATATCAAGAAACGGGGATTTTCTGCGTGTGTGAAATAGAAACTTTGTGCTGGCATTTCTTTTTTTTTTCTTTTTTCTACTTTATCTCCATCCAAGGAGAAGCATATAAGTGGAACGGTGACCCCGGTCAGGCGGGGGTAGCTCAGCCCGGGTGAGGAGGGGCCGAAACCCTCGTGGCTTTGTTCCCACGCAAGCCACAAGTGCCACCGTCGCTGGAGCCGGCTCCGAGGCCCCCCCTCCGTGCTGGCTCGAGGGCCTCTCCTGCGGTCTGTTTCACTGGTGGCTTCTGTAAGGCGCCACAGGATGTTTGTCAGCGTGAAATTTCTCAGCAAGAGAAGCCGTGAAAATCTGTCTCTGGAGTCCCCCAGGAGTCAGTGTAAAAAACGAGTCTTGCGTTTCTAGAAGGACGAGGTTGGGGAGAGCTCTGGGCTGCTGGGTTGCAAAGAGACAGCTCGAAGTGAGACCTCCTGCTCTGTGCCCTCGGTCCCTGGCTGTTTCACGCTCCCCGGACCCCAGCGTGTGTGCCCGAGATGAGGACCCGTTCGTGTTGATCTCGCCGCACGGGTGCTGCTGGGGGGTCTTACGTGTCCTCAGGAAGTTACTTCTGGCGAAACAAACACACACACACGTTTTGGGGAAGTCGCGTGGCTGCTGCAAGGGATGGTCGTGGCGCCCCCCTCGACCACGTGACCGTGGCGCGGCCTGGCGCTCGGGGCCGCTCTGCCCGGAAGCTTGCTGACACCGTGCGTCTGTCACCAAACCCTCGTCGTGCACGCGCCCCATGGCCTCTCCATTTCGTCGAGGAGGAGGAATAATCTCTCCGCATTGGGTGAGCCGTGTCGACACCCACGGAGGCACAGAGACGGCGTCTGTGACTCAGTTTCCCCCATTCCTGCGGCCCTTCTGCCCTGAGTCTCCATTATTTTTTTAAGTGAAGTTCTTCAGATCACAGCTGTCAATCATGGTGCCGACCTGGGAGTCGGGGCCGCACGGTCCCCCAGTCCCTCTCCATGGTGACATGGGCAGAACGAGGGACATCTCGGGAGCACTCGAGTTCACTCTCCCCTTCGCAAAACCCAGGTGTCCGTATTTTTCAATTTTTTCCAAAATCTGCGTTGTTTTTCCAATTCTGACTGCACATTAGGGTTACCCGGGCAGTTTAAGGGCTAATCCGGTGCCAGGTTCTGCTCCCGGGTCTGCTGCTCAGAGGGTGGTCTGCGGACCCCCGCCTTCAGCGTCACCTGGACTGCGGACCTCCCACGAG
>NW_006438979.1:498604-507763 GCF_000325575.1 Pteropus alecto
ATCGGCCCTGCAACGACATCCCTGGGTGATGCACACACGCACGTGACACCTCAGAAACCCTTGCCTAGCGGGGTGTCTCAGATCCTTAGATGATGGTTTTCCATACTGTAAAGCTGAACGCATATCGCCAGAGATACTAAAATTAGAAAGTACCAATTTTCTATCAAGGCCTTACCAGGCGGTCCACGCACAAAATGCATCCGCCCCAGAACATTCGTCACATGCCTGCATACTACATCTACGCTTCTCATTTTTTTTAGATTTCCCTAATAGATGCTTGCTCTTGCAACCCTTTAATTTCACGCAGGAGAAATTACGAGCCAAAAAGGAACCTTAAACCTCTTTCAAAGTAAACAGTATTGAGAAAGGCTCTTTTCACGGTTCATCCAAAAAAAAAAATTTTTTTTTTCCCTAAACCAAAGCTAAACCCCAAAAGAACGTCTACTTCAATTTGGGGGCACCACGTGGAATCCAAGAAACAAATTATACGTTAACGATTCGCAACCACAAATTTCCCCGATGATCAGTCACTGGGAGAGTCAGCACAACATACAAAGAATAAAGGAAAAAAAAAAAAAAAAACCCTGAAGACATTCTTCCTGCGAACGCTTTATTTTTTAATTTGGAAATTGGCTTCCTTTTTGCATTTTTCTTCCAAAATGTGAAGCAACCCAATGACTGGCCACTTGCCATCTGCTTCGTCCAATTTAAAACTGCTCTGATCGCCTTATTTTTAAAACCAGCCCCTTTTCCACCTTCTCGTTAATCTACCTGCTCGGCGACAATGAAAATGAGCGTTTGCTCTAAATGGCTGCAATTTTCAAGGTCTCTGCCAAAATGCTCTACGTAGACGCAGTTGCTTCTCTTGGTTAAGGTTTTTAAAACTTTTCTCTAGGCATTGATCTCCTGTAGGTCGTGGTTTACCTTCTCTCCGAAATCCGTCCTCTGCTTGTAACGAATACTCACCATTTGCATTATTTACTAAACATGTGTTATGGTTTGCGTTTACGGTATATTCCATCATAGTAAAACCATTGCAGATTTTCTTCCCTGGGCTGTGCTCTTCCCTGGGCAGTTCAAATAAAAATGTCTACAAATGCCAATTGTTTTCGCTTTTGGATGTAGCTGGATTCTTTAATCCAAAGAGTTTCCATATCATCAAAGGTTACTTCTGACTCCAGCGCCAAGATGAAGGAGTATGAGGCTTTTGAACTGATGTCACTTTTATTTTTCCGAATGCTAGTCATATAATGGTTTGCAAATGCCAAGAACATATTTTAAAAACGCCCAGAAGGCATGAGGCTGAAAATGATCAAAGAAGGATGAGATGCATATTTTAGTATCACATATGGAGACGTATTTTAAAAATACATTTGGTCCACATTTTTACTTTCAAAGAAAATCTTCTATTTCCTGTGGGTTCAATGGTTCATCTTTTCCTGTTAGCATCCCGACATGGAGGAGGGAGACGAAAGGGTTGTGAGCAAGACGTAGCAACCAGGCTTAATCGTTGGTGGGTATTAGAGGCGAACAGAGAAATTCTCCCATTAAAAAAAAAAAAACATGACCACAATCACCATCACCATCACCACCATCATCATCAACATCGCCATCATCATTATCATCATCATCACCACCCTCATCATCATCGCCATCATCATCATCATCATCATCATCGCCATCATCAGCATCACTATCACCATCATCACCATCACCATCACCATCATCATCGCCATCATCAGCATCACCATCACCATCATCACCATCACCATCACCATCATCATCGCCATCATCAGCATCACCATCATCATCACCACCATCACAATCACCATCATCATCGCCATCATCACCATCATCACCACCATCACCATCACCATCACCATCAGCCCATCACCGTCAACATCACCATCATCATCACCATCACTACCATCACTAGCATCACCACCATCACCAGCATCATCTTTCTACCAATGCTAAAGAGTGACATGTTTGGTCTGATATCAATCGTTTATCTTTCACTTCTCAAAATACAAATTGCTGGTGGTAGAGTTGCCAGATTTAGCAAATAAGAATACAGGATATGCCAAGGAAGGAGAGTTTCAGACTAACAAAGATAATTTTTTTTTTTACTCTAAATAAGACCCAAGAAACATATAGAATACAGTTAAACTAAAGAAAAAAGGGGAAAGAAAAGTTTATCAGAAAATCAAATGGAACCGAAGTCTGCCTTTAATTTGCCAATCCTACCGTGCACGGGGAATTTTGCGTCTTCGATGCTTCAGAAACCAGGGGAGAACAGAACGGCACTTCCCGAGAGGAGCAGCCCGCTGCACGCTGGGGCTCCACAGAGCAGGTGCTGCACGTGGGATCGGTTGCCATGAGGGAGTAGGTGGGCATCTGGCAAACTCTGCCCAGCCCATCGCTTGGCCCTGAGCAAACCTTGCTGCTGGAGCCATCCTAACACACCAGATTACCTCATCCGCTCGCTAAAGAAATACCGGCCATAGAGTCAATTAATTAAGAGGGGTTAATATCTGCTTGGTATCTCCTGAGAATAAACGCATAGCATTTATTCCTAAATGTCCCATAAGCTCCTTTTCTCTACCCACTTTGCACTCACGCTGTCATGAGAGCAGGCTAGGCTTCCCCTCTGTCATCTGACCTGGCCTCGCCAACTTGTGTTCTTCATGCTCTTGGCTATTTATTAAGAACAAACAAACAAACAAACAACAACAAACCTACTTCCGTCCTTGCAAACGCCTTTTCCGAGTTTTGTTTGGCTTCTCTTTGCCTTCATCATTTACTTCTTCCCGTCTCGAACAAACATAACAGTACCAAGGTCACGTAGCCCCTCGCTGGCTCTGAGGGAAGATTCGGACAAATCCGTGTAGGATGATTTAGTGTAAAATTGAGTCGGCCCTTCCCCAGTGTAAAGAATCCCTAATGGAACCTGGAAGTCCAAGGGGGAGAAGCTTTTCTTCCCCTCAGTGCACTGAGTGATGTACTTGGCTGGTACACGGCATTGCATTGTATTTTAATGGGCATCTATCTAACTATCTATCTATCTATCTATCTATCTATCTATCTATCTATCTATCTATAACTATTTATCTATCTTCTATCTCTATCTATCATCTATCATGTATCTTCTATCTATAACTATTTTCTATCTCTGTCATCTATCATCTATCTTCTATATCTATCTATAGCTATCTATGTATCTATCTATCTCTATCATCGATCTATCATCTATATATCATCTTCCATCTATTCATCCCATTCATCTCTCCGTCCACTCATCTATATGTATTATTTATCTATCTATCATCCATCATCTATCTATGTATCTATCTATCTAACTATCTATCTATCTATCTATCTATCTATCTATCTATCTATCATCTATCTCTATAATCTATCATCTATATATCATCTTCTATCTATTCATCCCATCCATCTATTCATCCACTCATCTATATCTATTCTCTCTCTCTCTCTCTCCCTCCCTCCCTCCCTCCCTCTCTCTCTGTCTCTCTCTCTCTCTCTCACCTCTACCATTTCATCTGCAAAACTCTTACAAATCTGCAATAACACGCTCCCCAGTTGTTGAGCACACTACATATGAGGCGAACATTAACATTGGTTACGTACCCTTCTGCAAACAGGGAGCAGGGACGGAAGGTCAAGCCGATGGCTGAAGTCTGAGAGTCCGCATTGTCCATGCTTGTGAGAAATGTCACACCCTCAAGGGTCAGTAAAATCGGGACACTTAACCGAACAGCATGCATCATCAGAACCGCTCCACGTCGTAGGGTACTGTGCAATTGTGGTGACCCCTCCTGTGGCTGTCAGCTTACAGAACCTGCCTTGTCCCTTGAGGAGGTAGCCGGGGGCTACCGGGGGAAGAAACAGAAAAACACCGATCATAAAGTACAACTGAAAACAGAATGTAAGAAAAACAGATGATAAATAAAGAATAGAAAACCAAGGCGATGAAAAAAAAAAAAGGTCAAAAATCGACCCACGTGGATGAACAGAAAAGACGATGCTCCTGTGTTTGCTGCGCTTCTAAGGAAAGAAGACACAGGGTCTCTGAGAGTTCCCAATACTAAAGAGAAGAAGGTAGGTGCTGTTTAAGAGATCACACCCATGTCTTCCTCCTGGATTCCAAAGGGGACACGTTTTCAGCACGGTGTCTACGGCTGAGGGACGTATAAAATGGACACCGTCTTTTCAAAGATTTCAGCAGTCGGCTCATCTCTTGGGGATCCCCGTTATTTCTTAGGTCAGTTCTGGGAACGTGGGTGCAGGAATTCCGTGGCGTAGAGCTGCGCAGAAAAATAGTCACCATTGTCTTCGGCAGCCGATAGGCAAGTACCACCTCCCCGCTGACTGTTCCCGCCATTAATTTCACGATTAAAATTCGGCCACTCTCTCTGAAGTCCGAAAGCACAGCTGAAAAACGGGGTTGGCTCCCAATAAAAAAGAAATTATATATATATATTTTTTTTCCGTAGGGCAGTGTGTCTACATTTTTTATTTCAGAAATATAAATTGATAGGATGACGAGTCCTAAATCATTCAGGGAATTAATAACCAAGTTCACACACACACACACACACAGACACACGTTCGTGCACGTGCACACACACACACACACACACACATACACCCCCTCCAGATTAATATCACTACTTAGCTCTCCATATATGGAAAGTATATAACTTGGACCTGTATTCCCTCAAAAAAAAAAAAAAGATATAAATTTCCAGGTGTTTAATAGGTGTTTTGGCCCCAGGGTTAAAGTTGCTGTATGAACATGTTACTTGCTGTTTACTTACTTCGCAGTCCTGAAATGTTCATTCCCTCTGGGAGACTTGTTACATAACATCACTGCATGGCATGTCGCTTAAGGATACAGAGTATTTGGTTAAGTAAACAGTCAGCTCCTCTTAGATACCTACGCAGGTCAGCTGGGGAGACTGGCTGCCGGTGATTCACTTAAGGCGTAAGTCTCATATTTTAAGAGTCTCATTCCAGTGCACTTACCACTTTTATTTTCTGAGACAGGCAGAAGCTGGGGCTCAGATTATGTGGTCAAAGGATGTCTTAAAATTCAGTCACACAATCTAATTCGCAGTCAGTCCCCTAAGAAGCAGCTTTACAAAAGGAATTTTGATCGTAAAGCCTCTAACTGTGAGAATTAGATTTATTAGCACCACGCTCTAACCAACCGAGCTAACTGGCTGTTTGAGAATTAGATTTATACTGTCTCATTGACCGAGCGGCCCTCGGATGAGAAGTACAAATGTCATCACCAGGGCTGGCGGTTTGTCGATAACGTTAGGTGAGGAGGGGAAAACCCAGGACCAAACTTTGGCAATGCTTTCCTGGGTACGACACCAAACGCATAAGCCAAGAAAGGAAACAATCGACAAAGTGGACCTCGTGAAAATTAAGAGATGGTGAGCATCGAAGGACGATATCTACAGAGTGAAAACGCGCCCCTCGGACGGGTAGAAAATACTGGCAAATCATAAATCTGGTAAGGGATTAATAACCATAGTATGTAAAAAAAAAAAGGTATAAAAGGCAATGACAAGCACAAAAATCCAATGCACAGATGGACAAAGGAATTGAATAGACACGTCCCCAAAGGGGACAAAGGAATGGTGACTAAGGCTCATGAAAAGACGCTCAACGTTGCTAATTGGTAGGGAAATTCTCATCAACAGCACAGTGAGATGCGACCTCACACGCAGCAGGTGGCTGGTATACTGAGAACGGAAGGGACAGGGAGGGAGGAAGGAAGGGAGGGAAGGAGGGAGAGAGGAAGAAAAGAAAGAAATCGATGAGTGTTGGTGAAAACAGAGAAATTGAAACCCTTCTGTCCTGCTGCTCTGCAGGGCGGATGGGACAGCTGCTGTACACAATAGTACGGAAGTGCCTCAAAAAATTTTAAAAAGCATGGAAGACCTTATGTTCTAGCAACGCCACCTCCGGGTACGTACCCCAAAAGATTAAAAGCACGGTCTCGCTTTTTTTTTTCAAACAGGGAAATACATTTTATTTAAGAAGAAATTGTCACACTCAAAATGTCACATGAACCACGCGTTGGATAAGGCTGTTTGTTGTTGGTTTTTGTTTTGTTTTGTTTTGTTTTAAATAAACTGAATTGATACAAATGGGTTGCATTTATTTATCCTAAGTATAGGTGGATACATAGAAGATGGAAAGATGGACAATAGATAAACAGTTAGATGATAGATTAGATAAGCAGAATAGAGAGATAGGTTGACAGATTATCTTACTCCATCTAGGAAAAAAAAAAATGGACTACATGGAGTGGTAATAACAGACAAAATCTTCCAAAACCCATACTTGCTGTGATAATATTTTCTGTACGAGGTTTTCGTCGTAACTTGAATCCACGCACAGCCCAGTTGTATCAGGCAAACAGCCAGCCTCGTGGTGATTGCGAACAAACATTTCTTGGAGTTTCCCTGAGTTTTCGAAACCTCAGCGTTTTACGCTTTAAGAAAGCATTTTCTCACGCGCCTCCTGCAACAGGCAGGGATTTCTAAGCTCCCATGTCCTCGGAAGGGTCCAGAATCAAGCGTCAGGGCTGTGAGGGGCATCGAGGTGATCTGAGGGCCACTCAGCTCAGGATTTGGGCATCAGTGGACTCAGAACTTAAAGCTGGCAAGGAGACCCAGGCTTCACTGGCATGAACCCTGGCGGCCATAGCATCAATAGTTATTAAAAAACAAATACTTTTTCTTTAACAAGTTGTGAAATATTACCAGGAAAAGGACGTGTTTTTAGTCTCAGCTCTTTGATTTAGAAACGGCATGCCATACGCCTGAAGCTAATGTAAAATTCAGTAACCGTCGACCGTGATTGAAAAATAAAATAAATTAAAAGGGGAAAAAAGACACAGATCTCTAAAGACAAATTCTAACAATAAATTTCAAACTCTTCCTCATTTTTTTTAACTCGGCGAATGCTTTATTACTATAAGATGTGTCTTTAAAAATATATATATATCTGCATCCATGTTACTTTTTTTGGTCCAAGAGAAAGGGTGGTTTCTAGCTGAAGACTCCTTCAAAGAATGGAGAGCTGTCGCCCAAAGTTTGGGGAGGCTGGACATGTGGCAGCAGCACGCTCAGGGTTTTGTTCAGTCACACAATGATGAGAGTTTTCCCTGAGGACCATATGCGGCTGAGTTATTTGGGGTCCTGCTGGAAGGGGCACATTGTGACCGCAAGCGGACTCCAGCAGAGCCGCACAGATAGAGAGGGTGTTCCCCCACGAGAGAAGTGGCCTGACAAAGTGTGGCCGCTGCTCAAAGCGGGGTGCTGGTGGGTGATAGGCACACAGTGAACAACCACACTTACGGCCTCCTGGGAAGCAGGCAGCAGCCTCGCTGCGGGTCTGAGTACCAAGGAAGGGCAGAGACGTGCCACCCGTGGGCGGCTGATGAAAACTGCGGACAGGACGTACCCTAACGGCTGAACGGAGACCGCGCTTCGAGCTGTGAGTGTCCCACTGCTGCTCTGACGGCGTCCACAGACGTCGTGGCTCAACGCAAGCGGACGCGTCCTCATCCGCAGTCCATGACGAGGCCACTCATTCCAAGTCACGAGACACGTCACCACAGAATAAGAGACTCTATCTGAGGCTGAGTGACTCACAAGCGAACAGCAAGGTCCCTGCTCACGTCCCTCACAGACCCACAGAAGGGCGAGGTCTCACCCGCCTTCCGAGCTCAGGAGTCTCTTTAAATGACATGCTTCCATCGCGGCTTCCTGTGCCAAGGAGGGGGCGTCGGCGTGGAGGCAAACCGAACCGCAGCGTCCGAAAACATGAAACGGGCGTCTGCACGCTCTGTAGAACCTCAGCCCGTCTCCGACCACCGACCTCTTTCTGAAATGAATGTCTCACGTCGAAGGAGAGCCCCATGACGGTTTCTATGTCGAGGACGGAGACGGACCTCGGTGTCTGTGATCCCTCTCGGTCGAGATGCTTCCAGCTCACGTAAGGGGAGCCGATGGATGGACAGCTTCCACGTGGCCCGGGAAGCCCCCTCGGCCTGTCCCCCACGACGGCTCAGACTGCGATCTGCAGCGTTTCTGACGTGTTCCCGTTTTTTTTTTTTTGTTTTTTGTTTTTTTTTGCTTTGCCCACACTGTTCCATTTTAAAACACTGCGTTGCGGAAATCTGGAAGCATTTGAGGACATGCCACGGAGCAGGAGACATCGACTGCCTGCGGTGTGACCGCACGCACCGAATCAGGAATACCCCCGCGTTTCCAGCCAGATGGCCAGTAGCCGGTATCATCGTGGAAGGTTTACCCAAGACAGACTGGGGCTTCGTTTCCCAGGGAACATTCTTCAAAGTCTGTTTCTGCTCAAATAAAGATCCACCCCCACTAGGAACCAGCCCTCCCTCGGGATTTCCCAGTTATGCAAGTAGACATTTCCTGTACAGACTTTTTTATTTTTTGTTCTGTCCAGTCATCCCAGCGTACGTAGGGGCCGCGGTCCTGCTGATTACACGGGCCAGGCAGCTGAGGGGCCGCCGTGCGGCCACGTGACTCGGAAGCAACAGTCACAGCCCCCGGTGAGCAAACAGCCCCGTCAGACTCTGCGAGGCCGCGGCCTCCCCAGAACGTGAAAGCGCCCGAGGCAGACTCAGAAGGCCCGAGAACGTCGGCCAAGAGCAGAGAGAGCCATTACGCCGCCAGACATCCTGCTTTGGGGTAAAACGGAGTAAAAGGATGAAGGACACTAGCATGCAGGAAAATGAGCGACTGCCCGTTCCAGCTGCCGTGACAACAGCCCGGAGAGGTGGGCATCGGACTTCCTGCTTTACGTTTGGCACAGCGCGTCTGAGACCCGGTGGAGAGTGTATTTCTGGCCACCGGCCAGGACACAGCAGGCTTGAGGAAGGGGCGACCTGATCCCACGTGTCTGACTCGATGACCCACTGCTCCGTGGACGGTTTAGGGGGGCCACACCCTCCTCCTAAGGAGAGTGTAGTGCAGGGTGTTTACGGTGATGCAGAAGAGGCAGGATGGGGATGGGTGCCCCACGGCGCAGGGCGGTAGGGGCGTCTGAGCAGCAGGCTTGACCCTCCCCCGTGTCCCGTAGGGA